>NW_011494609.1:9584473-9604746 GCF_000754665.1 Bison bison bison
GTGAAAGTGGAGAGTGAAAAAGTTGGCTTAGAGCTCAACATTCAGAAAACAAAGATCATGGCATCCAATCCCATCACTTCATGGGAAATAGATGGGGAAACAGTGGAAACAGTGTCAGACTTTATTTTTTAGGGCTCCAAAATCACTGCAGATGGTGATTGCAGCCATGAAATTAGAAGACTTACTTTTAATTTCTCCTTGGAAGAAGTTATGACCAACCTAGATAGCATATTGACAAGCAGAGACATAACTTTGCCAACAAAGGTCCATCTAGTCAAGGCTATGGTTTTTCCAGTGGTCATGTATAGACATGAGAGTTGGGCTGTGAAAAAAGCTGAGCACTGAAGAATTGATGCTTTTGAACTGTGGTGTTGGAGAAGACTCTTGAGAGTCCCTTGGACTACAAGGAGATCCAACCAGTCCATTCTGAAGGAGATCAGTCCTGGGTGTTCTTTGGAAGGAATGATGCTAAAGCTGAAACTCCAATACTTTGGCCACCTCATGCGAAGAGTTGACTCATTGGAAAGGACTCTAATGCTGGGAGGGATTGGGGGCAGGAGAAGAAGGGCACGACAGAGGATGAGATGGCTGGATGGCATCACGGACTCGATGGACATGAGTCTGAGTGAACTCTGGGAGTTGGTGATGGACACAGAGGCCTGGCATGCTGCGATTCATGGGGTCACAAAGAGTCGGACATGACTGAGCGACTGAACTGAACTGAACTGAACTGAAGGATGCCTAGTTGGAATTGGATTATCTGTTCTGTAGCATATTTGGAATGTGTTAGTTGCTCAGTTGTGTCCGACTCTTTGCAACCCCATGGACACCACGCAACCCCTGCCAGGCTCATCTGTCCATGGAATTTCTCAGGCAAGAATGCTGGAGTGGATTGCCATTTCCTTCTCCAGGGGATCTTCCTGACCCAGGAATAGAATCCGGGTTTCCTGCGTTGCAGGTAGACGCTTCACCATCTGAGCCATTTAGCAAAGCCCTCTGTTCTATTGGGTAAAGCCTATTTACCTGAGTGGGAACCAGAATCTGTTCATTTGGGGAGCTAATTCTTGTGGGGTAAGCTATCTAGCCAAAATTGGTTCATTTGTTCTATAGGGTGAAGTCTACTCACCTATTCTGAACGCTGGTTCATCGGTTCATTGATACTGAAATTTGTGCCATTTTTGTTGAAATGTGTGTACGTCTTTAGCATTTTGGTATTATGAAGCTTATAGAAGTGGAGAATACTCCGTCCGTCCCAAAGGAAAGCATTCTTGGGCGTGTGTTAGATAAATGGGCAAAATAGAGCCGTGGCCTCTGTGGTCAGCTCCCCTCCTTCCCACTTGAGAGCTTCCCGGCACCACAAGTGGTCTAGTTGGCTGCACCCCATGGTGTCCGGGGCAGGGCCAGTCCCATGCACATGATGGGGAACCGATGATGGTGGGGCCAAGTCTGGTCCTCTTTTGATGCTCTGTCTTCACCAGTGTCCCAGTGCCTGGCTAGCCCCCTCTGAGGCTCCCTCCCCACCAGGTATCCGGGTCTGCGCCCACTCTGACCCCCTCGCTTCACTTTGTTGGGGCCAGAGGCTTGCGTGAGGCCTGAGTCATGTTCACGGTCGCGCCCCAGGTTGGCATGCCCCAGCAGCAACCCATGGGGCACCACGACTCCATCTGCGGCTGCACCAGAGGGAAGAGGGAAAAACAATCTAAATAAATAGCGGTGGGGATTCCTTAAAGGAAAACAGAGAACCCCTAGATGGAAATGTACATTTCTGTGTGTCTTTGAGATGCAGATGTCCTATCTGGTCTCCTCTCTGCTGTCCTTTGGAATGCAATTTTAGAACGGGAAAAATAAAAACCTGCTGATAACCCAATATCAATCCAATCTTTTTGCAAACTACTGGGTTTTATAGTACTGTACCTGACTCAGGATCGAAACCAAAATAAGAACTGAGGTCTCACTGTGTGTCTGTATGTGTCTTTTTTTTTTCTTTATCTCATTGCCACGGTTAATTTGAGTTTCAGGTTCCTGTGAACTGGGAAATATTTGATATTAAATTAGTACATGGTATTAATGTTTAAGTTTGTTGATCTGATAATAATGATATAGACATGTCTTGAGTCATCAACACATTAAATTTAATATTAAGTATAATACTTTCATTGTGCCTAGGTTTAGCATAAATGAGGCATTATATCTATTACAAATTTGTGAGCCAAAATGTACCTCAATGTGGAAAAAAATTTAAGAATACTAAGATATGTTCTTTCAGTAGAAGGTGTGAGAAATAAAAAAAATGCTGAATAGTTATGTATGATCAGGACCTCTTAAGACTGGGTTGAGTTTGGTTGGGTAAATGAGTCTTTTTTGGGAGTAAGCTAGGATGTGGATTTGATTTTTCTTTCTGTTCAGAGGAAAGCTTTGCTGGAGTGTCATTTCGATGATGGATTATGTGAGATTTTTGCCTTTGTATGAGTTAGTTCCTCTGTCATGTCCGGCTTTTTGTGACCCCATAAACTATAGCCTGCCAGGCTCTTCTGTCCTATGGATTTCCCAGGGAAGAATACTGGAGTGGGTTGTCATTCTCTTCTCCAGAGGATCTTCCTGACCCAGGGATCGAACCCAAGTCTCCTGCATTGCAGGCAGATTCCTTACCATCTGAGCCACCAGGAAAGCCCAAGAAAATATGTTCCTGCCTGGTTAAGTGATGTGTATTCGCTTTTGAGATCTCTGGTTACTTTGGTTAAGAATTAAGTTTTATTCAAATGCCTTTGTCAGTTGATCAGATGCTTAACCGTGACTATGACGTCTTTTGTCATTTATAGATACTTTTGTACTCTGATGCTCTACAGTAAGGGCTTCATTATCCAGGAGATTCACAGAAAGCTCACGGAAGCAGCTGCAGCAGTTCCACATGAAAATGACGACTGTGTGAGGACTCCAGCCCATACAGATGAAAACAAGGCTGCCCTGCCCCTGGGTCCCTGGACCAGGTATTCTGGGAGTTTTGCTCCCTGACAGGCCAAGTCGAAGCTTCACTAAGCCTTAATGCAACTACAGAAGGTAGGTACCCCTTTACTTCTCATAAGAATATGGGAATAAAATCTCTGAGGGGGGCGGAAATGAAACAGAAGAAAAAGGGGCAGGACACAATCTGAAAGAATGACATAATCCAAGGACATTCAGTCCCGTTCAGTTCAGTTTAGTCACTCAGTCGTGTCCGACTCTTTTCGACCCCATGAATCACAGCACGCCAGGCCTCCCTGTCCATCACCAACTCCTGGAGCTCACTCAAACTCACATCCATCGAGTCGATGATGCCATCCAGCCATCTCATCCTCTGTCGTCACCTTCTCCTCTTGCCCCCAATCCCTCCCAGCATCAGAGTCTTTTCCAATGAGTCAACTCTTCACATGAGGTGGCCAAAGTATTGGAGTTTCAGCTTCAGCATCAGTCCTTCCAAAGAACACCCAGGACTGATCTCCTTTAGAATGGACTGGTTGGGTCTCCTTGTAGTCCAAGGGACTCTCAAAAGTCTTCTCCAACACCACAGTTCAAAACCATCAATACTTTGATGCTCAGCTTTTTTCACAGTCCAACTCTCACATCCATACATGACCACTGGAAAAACCATAGCCTTGACTAGACAGACCTTTGTTAGCAAAGTAATATCTCTGCTTGTCAATATGCTACCTAGCTTGGTCATAACTTTCCTTCCGAGGAGTAAGTGTCTTTTAATTTAATGGCTACAGTCACCATCTGCAGTGATTTTGGAGCCCCAAAAATAAAGTCTGACACTGTTTCCACTGTTTCCCCATCTATTTCCTATGAAGTGATGGGACCAGATGCCATGATCTTCATTTTCTGAATGTTGAGCTTTAAGCCAAACTTTTCACTCTCCTCTTTCACCTTCATCAAGAGGCTTTTTAGTTCCTCTTCACTTTCTGCCACACAGGCTGAATATAAGCAAATAGGTCTAGGATGGTGGACTAGTCAATTTTCAGTGGACCTTAAGCCTCAACACACACTCTTTATAACACATCAGCAAGCTAAGTGATACACCTAAGTGGGTGGAGGCCCCATTAAATGTAAAGGAACTTCTAGAAATAATGTTTTAGAGCCTCTTTGGATATTCTACAACTTAAAAGTTAAAATTGTGCTAAGATAATGATACAATGGTCTTGCACATGATCAGTCAGTTTGACTAAGGTTTAGACAAGTTTAACTGAGTAAATGAGACTTTAAGCTAATGTGAAAAATAAATTTCACTTTTCCTTCTCTTAAAATGGACAAATTTTCTGAAGATGTTAAACTGCCTTTTGATAACAGAGTTCTAGTTACCTTTTAAATAATCTGTATTTGCCTTTGAAATCTTCTATTATTGCTTTAGCTAAGTTTCATGGTGACCCATGGTCTGGTTGTATTTTAAAATGTTACTTGGTACTCCTTTGACAAGACTTCCCAATCAAATTATAATAAAGTTCCTTTCACCCCCAGCTAACTCTGGGGTGCTTCAGAGGGCCTCTGAGGGACCCCAAAGGGAGATATTAAATCAGGTTCTTCTGGTATGTTAAACTACAAGGGAAGTGTTGTCAAATGAATAATAAACTCCAAATTTTGTGGTAAATGGTACAGATATTCTAGAACCTAAGAATCTGATATGTCCTGGTAGAATGTTATTAGTCATATTTTTAGTTATCTGAAGGTGTTATATGTCATAACAGTAATCAGGTTGCTTTGTCAATTGCATTTTAATCAAATTTAAACTTTCCTTCTTTAAGTTTTTGTTAATATAAACAGTTATGGTTTCACTCTGAGGCCTTTGTAAAAATGCCTGTTCTTTAAGATTTATGGAAAGGACTTTCAGATAAAAACAAGTTTCTAACTTTCAGAACATAATACTGAACTGAATTTAAAAAAATTGAATTCTAATGAGAAACCTGATGACTTCATAAAGCAAAACAAAAAGGATTGGTTACAGAGAGCTGAATAAACTGGTAAATATGGTTGCAATTTTTATGGTTTCTATCTCAAAGGACTACCAGTTTAAATCTGTGTTTTTCAGATGTAAGAAAAATACTTCTTCAACTAATTATGACTTGCAATGGTTTGGTAGATTATGCCAATTGGAACATCTTTCTTTTTCTCTGTACCTGGTTGATCCTGCTAGTAACATATGCTTGTCTCAAAGATTAAGCCATGCATAAGTGTGCATGGCCAGTACAACGAAACTGCAGATAGCTCATTAAATCAGTTATGGTTCCTGGTGTCACTTGATCATTGTAACTGGATTACAGCCAGTAATAATAATCATTATAGATTTGTTTTCAGAACATGCTCTGTGTCTCTGTGCTACACTATGTCATAGTCTACATTACTTATATCCTGTTTAATTTGTAAGATTGTTGTCTCTTACAGTAAACAATCTGTAAATCAGGCCTCCGTCATAACGTCGATGACTAAACATTTTTGAGGAAAAGATTGTAACAGTGTGATTCTAGGTATGGGAAGAAACAACAAAGGCTAGTGTTTCTGGGGTAATATTAACAGAATCCAGAGAATTTTAATTACTGGTGGGGCTTGATCTAAAACTTAACCCCTGGAGTGGCATATCAAGAATTTTGCCTGAACTGGGATGAGCCTCCCAGTGCCTTGGAACAAAAGTTGATCATAAAATGTCTCCCAAGAGGGGAAGACCTGAGAAATGGATCAGCAATTGCAGCCCAAGCAATGTGAGCTAGTGATCCCTGAGGAAGGGGAATCCCTGCCACCTGGCAGTCATCAGATTGCAGCCACTCCCTATGGTGAGTCCTGAGAAGAACTGAGAATGCAGGACCACAGGCCCCAGGCAGCTAAGATATATAAAATGTGACTTAATGAGCCCTGACTCTTGCATCTTCCCATACATTGCTGTTGTTGTTCAGTCGCTCAATCATGTCTGACTCCTTGTGACCCCATGGACTGCAACACACCAGGCTTCCCTGTCCTTCACCATCTCCCAGAGCTTGCTAAAACTCATGTCCACTGAGTCAGTGATGCCATCCAACCATCTCATCCTCTGTCATCCCCTTCTCCTCCTGCCTTCAATCTTTCCCAGCATCAGGGTCTTTTCCAGGGTCTTTTCTTCCCCGTGCATAGACAAGAGGTAAGTTTCTTAACTTGAGATGCTGCCTCTTATGTTTGAAGTTCATTATTTCTAAGTCTACAGGTGTAAAGTGTGCATTTTTCCAAGAGGAACAAAAGAAGACAAGTCTCAACATTTAAAACTCCAGCACCAATTGCAGGCATTTCCAGGAAGATCCATCTGACAAGCAAAATGGTCCCCCCCATCTCCCACAAGATTTGGGATGCACGTTGAGAGGGGGGAATTTTAACTGGGAAGGGTTAATTTTGAATGTGCACTGGATCTGCTGTGACTTTAATCCACATCTTGCTACTTTTGTAAGCATACATAATGGCCTGCATGAGGGAGCTAGCCTGAGCCGCCCACCTGTGAAGGACAGTAAGGAAGTAAAACTAGCACATCCCCCTGCCCGTGGCTTGCCTTTCTAGGGGACATTTGCAAGGATCGAACAGTCAGGAGGCACCACAGACATACAGAGCACATGGTGGTCCTTCAAACTCAAGAAAATTAAGCCTATTGTCTTAGTCCCTTTAGGCTGCTATAACATAAATACCGTAGACTGGGTGGCTCACACAGCAAGCATCTCTCACAATTCTGCCTGCTGGGGCCAGGGAAACCAGGATCAGCTTGCCAGCATGTTCAGTGTGTGGTCAGGAGGGCCTCCTTGGTCCGTGGATGCCTGACTTCTCACTGGGTCCTCAGCTCCCCCTGATCTCTTCCATAAAGACACTGACCACATTCGTGAAGACTTCATCCTCATGACCTCATCACCCAGAGTCCCTACTCCTAATACCATCACACTGGGAGTCAGGATTTGTGTATGAAGAAGGCAACCTGCCAATGGTTTTTGTTCAGTCACTAAGTTGTACCCAACTCTTTGTGACCCCAGGGACTGCAGCACACCAGGCTTCCCTGTTCTTCACTGTCTCCCGCAGTTTGCTCGAACTCATGTTCATTGAGTCGATGATGCCACCCAACCATCTCATCCTCTGTCATCCCCTTCTCCTGCCTTCAATATTTCCCAGCATCAAGGTCTTTTCCAATGAGTCGGCTCTTCACTTCACGTGACCAAAGTACTAGAGCTTCAGCTTCAGCAACAGCCCTTCCAATGAATATTCAGTGTTGATTTTCTTTAGAATTGACTGGTTTGATCTCCTTGTAGGCCAAGGGACTCTCCAGAGTCTTCTCCAGCACCACAGTTTGAAAGCATAAATTTTTCGGTGCTCAGCCTTCTTTCACTGTAGCTTTATAGTATCGAAGTTGGGTAGTGAAATAAAAGATATTATTGGCATCAAGTCATCAGCCAATGCAGCAGCCTGTCCCCCACTTCCATGTACCCTGGCCCTAGATAATTAAGGTGCTTATCAAGAGAATGATTTCAATGAGCCTAGACTCTTGCATCTTCCCATATAAAGAAAAGCACTAAATTAACAGTAATCTTTTGGTGTTCCAGCTACTTGCTTTTTGTAGTAAAGAGATTCCAGTACATAGATATAGATACATTCTTTTTCAGATTCTTTTCTGCTACAGGTTATTACAAGATATTAAATGTAGTTCCCTGAGCTATACTGTAGGCCCTTGCTATTTATCTATTTTGTATATACAGGTGTGTATCTGTTAATTCCAAACTCCAAATTTATCCCTCCCCACTTCCTCTTCAGTAACCATAAGTTTGTTTTCTATGTCTGTGGATCTGTTTTGTAAACAAGTTCATTTGTATCACTTTTTAAGATTTCATATATAAGTGGTATCACATGATATTTGTCTTTTTCTGTAGGACTCATGACAATCTCTAGGTTTTTGTATATATATATATATATTTTTTGGTTGACAATTCAACACATGAATTCTGGGGGAACACAAACAAATCTATGGACTTCCCTGGTGGAACAGATGGTAAAGAATCTACCTGCAATGCAGCAGACTGGGTTCAATCCCTAGGTCGGGAAGATTCCATGGGGAAGTACCCATGTTCAGTATTCTTGCCTGGAGAATTCCATAGACAGAGGAGCCTGGTGGGTTACAAAGTCCATGGGCTTGCAAAGAGTTGGATTCGACTGAGTGACTAACACTTTCAAACAAATCTATAGCACCTATGTGATTACAATTCCATTATACATAATGAGAATTTTTAATCTGAAATAGAGATTTGAATATTTATTGTTGTTACTTAGTACCATTGGTACAAAAGATTGTATTTTCCAAAAATATTGACCATGGGGCCTTCCCTGGTGGTCCAGTGGTTAAAAATTCACCTTGCAATTCAAGGAACGCTGGTTTGATCTCTGGTCAGGGCACTAAGATTACACATGCCATGGGGTAACTAGAGAGAGCCCCATGTACCACAATGAAGACCCAGTGAACCACAAAAATACATAAATAAATATTTTTTAAATAAAATAAATTATTTTTCAATATTTTAAAAACACTCCTTTCTATAATACTTTTCCCATTGCTTTGGGTGTCCTTTGTTTGCTATCATCGAATAAGAACCAACATGGGAATTCATTTATCCTCCCAAAATCCTGCCCGATAAAATGATGCTTAGTAAATGCCTTCTTACAGGAAATTACATTAGCGCAGGCTTTGCCAGAAACCATAACACATGTGGTCCTCCTCTCAGTTCTCTTGGTTAAATTTCAGGGTGAGGGGAGATACTTAATACACGGAAGTCAGACGATCATCAGGTAGGAGCTCTGCTCTATGTTCACATCACCAAAGCTGTGGGTGAGACGACGAGTTTGATGTTGATGAGCAACCAGACAAAAATGTTCAGGTCTTGAGAATTGGACCACTGGCTTCTTTCCTGAGACCTGGCCTTTGGCGTTTCGATTTCTCAGGCTGGTGCCCCACATGCTCCTATCCTTTCATTCTGCTTCAAACCATCATCACTGCTATTTCCTCAAGGTAGTAAGACCCTTTCCTTGTGGCTCCATCCTCATAGGTGAACTGGAACCTGAGAACAGGGTGAAACAATCGTCAGATGCTGTCCACGTGTAGTAATAACAGGCTGCCTGTGCAGAGCCTAGCAAGCACAGCGCCATGGCTGCTACACAGCTTGTGTCCTGCAGTCTTTGCAACAACCCCATGGCAGCAGAAGCTGCTCATCCCACATCGTGGGTGAGATAACTGAGGCTTAGAGGTTTCAGTAGCTTTTCCAGGTTACATATGTTGAGATATTAATCATATTGTCTTACATCTCCCCTTTCCTGCCTCATCCTGGCTAGAGCAGGCTGTGGACTTTTATTTCCTGGAAAAGGAGGTGGCAGATGGAGAGAAGTGACCAGAAGTGGTTCTTTCCGGTTTTTTTTTTAGTCCCAAAGTCTAAATCCCTAGGAGAACTATTTATGGAGCATTCTTTTAAAAGGCTGTAAACTGAAAGGAGGAGAGAATTTGCTGAGAAGAAGAGAGGACCGGGGTGCAGTGCTTTGTGTCTATACTCTGCCCTTTTCTAAGTAGAGAGGAGCGTTTCAGCTTCCTCTTTATAGACCTCTGGTCGCCTTCTCCACGGGGATCTGGGTTTCTGTTTGAGACGGTTACACAGTCAGGCATCCTGAGTAGTAAGTGCTGTGGTTCTGTTGGTTTTGCCTTTTCCCCAGATGGGGCGTCTCCCAGTACCATGGGGCCCATGGAGGCAGCTACCAGCAGTGATTCCTTATCTCCAACTGTTCTTTACCTTTGTACCTTTCTTTCTATGGGATTGCACGGTATCTATTTTTATTTATTTAAAAAATATTATTGTCATTTTAAGTCCTTATTAAATTCGTTACAATATTGCTTCTGTTTTACAGGTTGTTTCATTTTTGGCCACAAGGCATGTGGGATCTTAGCTGCCCAACCAAGGATCTAACCTGCTCCCCCTGCTCCCCCTGCACAGGAAGACAAAGTCTTAACCAACAGATCCCCAGGGTAGAGGATGCTACTGAGAACTAGGGTCTAGACAGGTCCCCAGGAAGGGAATGGCCATCACGGATGGCGCCGGTGTGTCGGGGGGAAGCCAGGGGGGCAGCATAAGACGGCAGAGCCTGTGGTTGGGGGCAGGAGGGACCTGGAACCTATCTTTAAAGTTTTATATTGAAATAAGTAGATTCATTTGGTTTGAAAATTTGAGAATTTAATGTAGTCATCATGATAATGAAACATATCCTGAAAAGAAAACTCAGGATTCAGAGTCCCTCCAAGGAGACCTGGGCAGACTGGACAGGTGTTCCATTTGCTGGGATCGGTTTATATGCCACCTGTCACAAAAGTCTGATGCAAGGTTGCAAAAGAGAATAAAAAGACCTGAGCAATAAGGAAGTTAGAGTTAACAAGCAAACTAGAAGGATAAAGAGGAAGCAGAGCACGCCAGCTGTAGAGGTGAGCACAGCAAGCTTGTTTCTGAGCTTCCTGGAAACCAAGGATGATTGGGGCAGCCCAGCAATTCTTGGGAGCTGAGGGTCCTTCCCAGAAGAACCAGATTAGATACATCTTTCCACCAGACACAGACAGGACTGTGTGTGATGAGGGGTCCACTCCCGCAGGAAGAGCCCACAGCAGTGCCCATTCCTAGGCTGGGTTTTCCTTCTGTAAATAAGATAGAAGAAAACCCTCCAATATTGGATGGGCCTTAAGATTGTGCCTCTAAAGAACCTGAGGTGTCGCCTCATCCTTTCCACTCACTCTGTCAACTCCCCAGCAACCAGATCTGTGTCGTCACTGGAATCACCCTCACTGTGGTCCCTGGATCAGGCTGGGATCCAACTGGTCCACCCTCACATCACAGGCCAGCTGCTCCTTCTGCCTGGAACCCCTTCTTCGTTCTGCCTCCCAGGACTTCTCCCCGCTTGGTCCCTCCTGCTCCCATCTTAGGCTCTTCCCTCTTATCCTCCTTCCCCTGAGTACCCCCTGCCCCACACCAGCTCCATTCGTGGGGGACACTCCCTACCCGGGGACCCGTAGAGACCTGGGGTCTCAGTATCATCCTCTGCTGGTGACTCCAGCCTTGAGTGTCCTTTCCCTCGGCTCTGACACAGAGTAACCATCTCCACTTAAGAGACTCAGTTGGCAGCCGTGTCAATTTCCTGGGACCCGTCACTAAATACCATGTGCTTTGAGGAATTGAACAACACAGCTGCTTACAACCTGGAGGCCAGAAACCCAAGCTCAAGGTGTCGGCAGGTCTGGTTTCTCTTGAGCCTCTCTCCTTGGCTTGTGGGTGGCTGGCTGTCTTCTCACTGTGTCCTCAGTGGTCTTCTATCACATCCCTGTTCTGTGTCCAGATTCTCCTCATGAGGAGTCCAATCAGATGGGATTAGTGTCATCTTCACTGAATCAACTCTTTAAAGGCCCAACCTCCATATGCAGGACAAAGTCCTGGGGGTTAGGGCTTTACCATGTGAACTGCGAATGGACACAATTCAGCCCATAAAAGCACCTGAAACTCAATCTTCCCAAGACCACATTCTTAGCCATCCCCAAATTTGCTTCCTTGTCTTGGTAAGTGGCCCTTCCCTTCCAGGGGTTATTTTCAGGGTCCTCTCTGACTCCCCACTTGCCTCTCATCCACTCACTAAGGCCGATCCCATCACTCTGTCACTGTCACAGCCTCCAGGATTCTTGGCCCCACCAAACGCGGACCTCCCTCATCCACGTGGCTCACCTGCAATTTATTCTGAACATGGCAGAGAGCAGAGTGCTCCTTCCAAGTGTAAACCAAGCCCTGTGATGCCTCAGCTTCCATCCAACTCAGAATGTAACCCGCATTCTTCCCGAGGCCCCAAGACCTCCCACAACCTGCCTCCATCTCCCATCTCTTATCTCATCTTTCATGGTTCCTGCTTGTTCTCCCATGCGGCCCCTAGGGCTGCTCTCTGAGCCTCTACCTGGAAAGCTATTGCCCTACACAGGGGCACCCATTTCTCTCCAGCCTCTTGTCAGGACCTCCCTGACTCCCATGTGAGAAGGAGCCTCTCTCTGCCCCCTTGCCCTGGTTTAATTTTTCTTTTTTGCTTTTAGTCCCACTCCACACTATGTGTTTATTGCTTGTGAATTTCGGCCTTTTCTGGTGGAAAAACAGTTGCACAAGGACAAGTCCTCCCTGAGCCCCCAGCACAGGTCTGGCACGTGGCAGATGTTCAGTAATTGCGGGGGCATCCAAGAGTAGAAGCAGGCGAGGGGGTGGGGGCCCTCCTCTGTTTTCCTTGTCCCACTAAGTAGGGACATGAGGAGTAGGGAGGCCACACAGAAGAAGGTGGGGGCATTGGCAGCAGCTTCTGGTCTCAGCTCCAGGGAGACAGGTATCCGAAGCTCAGTGCTGTACGTTCAGCACTGACCGGACCCCAGAGCTTCTGGAACAGGTTGTCCAGTGGTCCCAAGGGTCCTCCATGCCAGGAGCAGCCACACAGATGCCCACATAGAGGACAGCAAAGACTGCTCAGCACTCAGTTCTACAAGGGTGGAGTTGCAACCTATGGCAGTGTCCACTGACTGGGCACTGAGAGGAAGGAAGGTACCCATGGGAGAAGATGCCCTGTACTGTGGACAAGCTGCCCCTATATAGCTCCATGCGTGTCTCAGGAAGAATGTCAATGACCCCAATTTCCTGCATCTTCCCATATATAGAAAAGTACTAACATCACTTACTCTAAATATCTGTTCTTTGTGACCAGCAGTGGATAACCTTTTACCAAAATGTATGATTGACTGCAGGTATTTTCCAGCTGAAAAATAATGTATAAACCAGCTTCTCCCCAACGTCTTGGGGGCAGTTCGCTCAGAGCTGCTATAGGCTGTATCCTGGACTCAGGAAGTCCCTGGATAAAATTTAAACTCAGCTCTGCTGTGTTGCATTTTTTTTTTCCTTTCTTTTTAAAAAAGATGTATTTGTTGATTTTTAGCTGTGCCAGGTCTTTGTTGCTGCACAACAGGCTTTTCTCTTGTTTCAGCCCATGGGGGCTGCTCTTGTTTTCTCTTGTTTTGGGGTGCAGGTTCTCACTGCAGTGGCTTCTCTTGTCGAGGGGCACAGCCTCTAGGCATGAGGGCTTCAGTAGCTGCGGCTCCCGGGCTCTAAAGCACAAGCTCAGTAGATGTAGCACTCTAGGGCTTTCTTGCTCGGTGGCATGTGGGATCTTCCTGGAACAGAAGTCAAACCTGTGTCCCCTGCATTGGCAGGCAGATTTTTAACTACTAGACCACCTGGGGAGCCTTGCATTTTTTTCTTTAAGTTGACAGGTTCAGGGCAGCTGGGGCCACCCCTGCTCCATCTAAAAGGTATAGGGCCCAAGCAGCCAGATCTCTCAAAAATAGATAGAAAGCTGGATTTCTGTGAAGTCTCCCTATTTTAAAATGTTGTTTCAAAACGGTTTTAGAATTCTGTGTTTCTGGAAGGATGAGTCATGCCTGGATTGACCACTACTAGAGTTGGACACGACTGAGCGACTTCACTTTCTCTTTTCACTTTCATGCATTGGAGGAGGAAATGGCAACGCACTCCAGTGTTCTTGCCTGGAGAATCCCAGGGACGGCGGGGCCTGGTGGGCTGCCGTCTATGGGGTCGCACAGAGTCAGACACGACTGAAGCAACTTAGCAGCAGCAGCAGATCAGTCTAAAGTGACTTGACACAGTTTTAAAGTGACTGATGGTTTTCCTTCTGGCCTCTAGCCATATAGTTAAGTCACAGAACAGTTAGGACACTAAAACAGTGATTTAACTTTGTGAACCTGGTAGAGGAGAATATTGCCATTAGGGTTCGTTCCTCCCATCTTACCAGATGCTGCTGGACAGGCAACCTTAACCCGAGCTTGCTCAGCACTCTCACATGAATTAGAGTAAATCATCCTTTCTGCCATCTGCTGGATGCTGTCATGTTAAAGGTATGCATCTCGCATGACTACAGATGTGAAAGGCACCCCTGGAGTTGTGCAGTCCACGACTACACAGCCACACACGACACCCTAGGTGTGGAGGCCCATCCCAGAGGCACACCAGTTTGGAAAAGATGAACCCTTGGATTTGCCTAGCTCTTCACAGTTTGCAAAGTCTCTCCTCATTCATTGGTTAATTTAATGTTCCATGACACAGAAATATGTTGTTATGCCTATTTTGTGAATAAAGGAACTAGGTAAGCAATTTGCCTATGAGATTACAGAAGGAGTTAGAAGCAGAGGGAGCGCAGACTTCAGTGCTCTGACCACAGGGATCCCTGGAGGCCTGGGAGGGTCCACTCTGGTGTCTCTGGGCCTTCTCTTGCATCTCTTGGGCAGTTGGTTCTCTCAGTCCCGTTCTGGCACCCAGAATGCACTGGGAGCCATCTCCAGTCCCTCCCAGGCACTGCCTGGGGATGACTAGGGGAGCTGGGAGCCATTCCTTCTTGAAGGTCATAGTTGGTAAAGGAGAAAAGAGATTGCGTCTTCTTCCATCTTTTAAAAAAATATATATATTTATTGATTTGGCTGCCCTGGGTCTTTGTTTCGGCATGTGGGATCTAGTTTCCTGACCAGGGATCAAACCCAGGCCCCTACATTGGGAGTGTGGAGTCTTAGCTGCTGGGCCAGCAGGGAGGTCCCCTCTTTCATCTTTAATGCACAGTAACTTACTGTTTTACAGCAGACGATTTGTACCCAGGACTGAAAGATCTTTGCAACCAGGAACATGATTGCAGTTTAATTTTCTTTATTAGCTCTACTGAATAATTTATCTCTGTCCAACTACAGAAAATTGGTCCATTTCAGGTTCAGGCTCCTCAGCACCTCTCACTCACCAGCTCGCTAGTCCTGGCAATAAGGCAGAGCTCACCTCTGTGGCAGAGGGAGGCAGGTGAGATTTGCCCTAGAATGGAAACTGGGGGCTCTTAGGAGGTGGGGGGCCGGGGGGCACAGGTATGATTAGGTTAGATGTAGATCATGCTACCAGAGCCACGTTGGTGGGAAGAGCCAGGCAGGGAGTTTAAGGCAGGGGTTCATAGAACCTCAGGGCATGAACTGTCTGTTGACACATCCCACTGAAAGCGGGCCTTTTGGGAGGTTTCTGGATTGAATGACCAAGTAATTTGCCTGAGCTTCCTGGAATAGCAGCCATGCTAATGAAGGTGTTGGATAAAATCTTGTTAATGTAGACAGGCATGGGCATGGGGCATGGGGGGTTTCAGTGTTCATATTTTAAAGGACAGAGTCACTGAAGCAGCTACAGTTTCTAAAAATCGGTGAGAAAAAAGCATATCTTTGTATTTTCATCTTTACATATATATACACACAAATTGCATATACTGTATAGATGTGTTTGCACATGTACGGATTTATGCACACATAAATATGTGTACACATGACAAGGCTATGTGTGTACACAATGACAGGGCTTTGTGTGTGCTCTGCTGCTGCTAAGTCGCTTCAGTCGTGTCCGACTCTGTGCGACCCCATAGACGGCAGCCCACCAGGCTCCCCCGTCCCTGGGATTCTCCAGGCAAGAACACTGGAGTGGGTTGCCATTTCCTTCTCCAATGCATGAAAGTGAAAAGTAAAAGTGAAGTCACTCAGTCAAGTCCAACTCCTAGAGACCCCATGGACTGCAGCGCACCAGGCTCCTCCGCCCATGGGATTTTCCAGGCAAGAGTACTGGAGTGGGGTGCCATTGCCTTCTCCGTGTGTGCTCAGTCACGTCCAACTCATTGCGACCCCATGGACTGTGGCCTGCCAGGCTTCTCTGTCCACAGGATTCTCCAGGCAAGAATACTGGAGTGGGTTCGTTCCTCCAGGGGCTCTTCCCCACCCAGGGATCCAACGCACGTCTCTTACGTGTCCTGCATTGACAGTCGGGTTCTTTACCACTGAGCCACCTAGGGCAGCCCCGTGAGTACACACACATGCATAGATATTGAACTTGTGTTCAGCAGGGTCACACATCTCAACTGAACTGAACTAGAGGCATTTGAGTCCAGATGAATCATGTGGCATATTGATCGGTTACAGTTCATTTCTTGAGCAGAGGTAGCCACACCTGGAGCATCCCTGAGCCTGAAGAAGTGGGAGAAGGACCAGGCAGTCCTGAAGCTGCTGGCCACCCCCAGGTTGCTCTTGTTCTGCTTTGTAGCCTGTGGCCCCCAACCCAAGAGAGCAGCTGTCTCTCTCACATTCTCCATAGACTCATGACTGGACATTGTGTTTCTCTGGGGAGAAAGAGATTGAAGGGTTTTATGAACCTTTGAACCAGCCATTACCAGGAGAAAAAAAAAATAGATGCAGGTTGCTAAGCTGCCTTCCTGACTGAGGGCATCAGGGGCTCTTGGTAGAGGGAGGGAACTGGGGGAGGTAAATTCAGCCAGTGCCAAGGTGTGAGCATGGAAGCTTGGGGATCCCCAGTGTCTCCTCAAAATCTGAAAGGGCATTTAAGCGTGAGTACCAAAAACAGGACTTGTAGCATCACTGGCCAGGCTTAATCTTTTCCCAAAAAGTTACTTGCCTGGATTTGAGCCAGAAGAGAGAAATCAGGTGTAACATGAAAAAAATCAAGCTTTTTAATCCACATGTTTTTATTTTTCTGATGTGGACCATTTTTAAAGTCTTAATTGGATTTGTTACAACATAGCTTCTGTTTTGTGTTTTGGTTTTTGGCCTTGAGATATGTGGGATCTCAGCTCCCCAGTCAAGGATCAAACCCAGACCCCCCTGTATTGAAAGGCAAAGTCCTAACCACTGGACCGCCAGGGAAGTCACATCAAGCATATTTTAGAATGAGGAATATTTGTGAAAAACAAAACCTCTGATTTTTAGATCTTTAAGAACTTACTACAAATGGAATAACATTTCTAATTTTTCTCTTTTTCAAAGAAGAAAACTACCCAGATCAGTGATATCCCTCTTTGTAGTGTGGGGGTGTCAGCAGGGTGAAGACCCAGCGCTCACATAGAGTTTCAGTGGGGCTGGTTTCATCAGAAAATCTTCCTGCAAATACGTTGCATTTGGTAATGAAAACATTTTGATTTCCCTTGACCTAAGCTGTGTCCTGCAAAGATAATAAAAACTGTATTGCTCATTTAGAAACAAATTTTAATACAATGCTAAAAGTAAGAGGGATGGAATATTATTTGTTAAGCAAATGAAACTTATCAGGAGTCTCCAGGGTGTCTGATCTCACTGAGCACCCCTCCCCCACAAGCATCTTCCCCTTCCTGCCACTTACCTGGTGGGGCAGGGATGGGAGTAGGGGCAGAAACCAGGGGTGCAAATCCATCTCATCTCCCATCTTAAACTATTCAAGGATGCCCCTGCATTGAGGTCCAACTAAGTTCTTTGAACAGGTCTATGAGGTCTCTGAGGTTTGATCCAGCCCACTTTAAAAAAATTATACTATTTATTTGTTTATTTTTGTCTGTGCTGGGTCTTTGTGGCTGCACATGGTTTCTCTGGTTGCAATGTGCAGGCTTCTCATTGCGGAGTCTTCTCTTGTTGCCAAGCACAGGCTCTAGGCTCAAGGGCTTCAGTAGTTGGCAGCACACGGGCTTTAGCTGTTCTGGGGCATGTGGGATCTTCCCAGACCAGGGATCGAACTCATGTCTCCTGTGTTGGCACAGGCGGATTCTTATCCACTGTACCACCAGGGAAGTCTTACCCAGCCCACCTTTAAAGGTTTCTCAAGCAGCAGCACGTTTCCAGTGAAATTTTGCACATGCTGCAAGATGGACCCAGCAGACCTAGTGGATGAAAAGGAGAGTTCAGATCAGCCGGATGGCCCCACCATGGGCTCCACACCCCATGGGACCTGGTCCTCTGCTAGCATATGCAGTGGTCCCCAGCCTCCCTGCCTGGGGATGCAGTCTCTGTCGCCCACTGGAGCCACTCACTGTCCCCACCTCCCCCACCTTGCCGAGGCTGTCAGCCTTAGTCCTGGTTCCGGTTGGGAACTCCCGGTTGGCTGTCAGCCTCCAAGGGATAAGCTGGCCAGCAGGGGTGCTGGGCTCACTTTTCTGAAAGCATGCAGCTTGAAAGGAAAGCATCTGTGACCATGACCTCCCCGAAAAAGGTCCCGCCCTTTAATGCCTCAGCACCTTGCATTTATTCAGCGCTGAGGTTTTTAGAAAATCCAAGATGTGGGCTTGAAACTAACTCTGATGGCTAAGCTTTAGGGAAGTTTGTTTAACAATAAACTGTTATTCTGAGAGCAGGGGATCATCTAATAAAATGCTTTAACCTATGCGCGGGCATTTGTATTTCACCTGCGCTTCTGCTCCGGTTTCTTGTCTGAAAGTGTTGGCATTCAACAATGTGATGGAAATATTAGTCTTGACCTGATGAAAACAATCTTCTAGTCCCTAAGGCAGCGTGAACACAGTCCACTAGGCTCCTGACAGAAGGTCCATAGAGGGGGGCTCTGATGATAACAGGATTTTCGGTGCTCCAAGTTGGAAATGTGGTTTGACGAGAGACAGAGCTTGAAACTCTCCAGACTGGGGTTGCTGGTTCCTCCATCAGGCGGTTAATTCCACAGTCGATTAATGAGAAATGGATGAGTTCACATAGGTAAGCAGTGAATATCCTTAATCTATGGTCCTTAGATGCATGGGCACACCTTGAGCATCTGGAACACATCGCCGTGAGCATGTGGGTTTGAGTCAGGGTGGGGGTTTTGCTGGAGCCACAGCAGGGCATGCGCTAGGAGGCAGTGGTGTGTCCTGAGTATTACGAGCAGGACTACCAGGAGTACGTGAATGCTTAGTTGCTCAGTTGTGTCTGACTCTGTAACCCGCCAGGCTCCTCTGTCCATGAGATTCTCCAGGTAAGAATGCTGGAGTGGGTTGCCATTTCCTCCTCCTTGGGATCTTCCTGACCTAGAGATGGAAGCTTCGTCTCTTGTGTCTTCTGCATTGGCAGGAGACTCTTTACCACGAGCACCACATGCAAAGCCAGTTAGCACCAGTAGTAGTGACTGCATAATAGTGATACTTTTTCTAAACATTTTACATGCCATTTCTCATTGAAACCCAACTTTCTCTCTATGGCTTTTCCACTGCGGCCCTAAGAAATTAGCTGACTTCTGTCCTGTGTCAGCTTCCCTGGAGACAGGAAGTTTCTTCAGAAGTGTTAAACATTTTGGGGGTGAAGGAAGCAGCTTTGGATGGAGGGAAGGGCTGAGCTGTGATGCCATCCCCCCAGAGGCCTGGGCCACCCCCCAGGGAGTGGGGGCTACTGCCCACTGGTCACTGGTGCAGACGCTGTCCTGGGAGAGGAGGGTCCTGGGAGGCGATCTGGCACCCCAGGCTGGAGATGGGCATTTGGTCAGGAGCCACCTAGGACCCCATGGAAGAGCTGGTGTGTTCTGAGGCACTGCAGTTAGAGGGTTACAGGGCTGTCTCTTCATGGCTGTGAGAGGAGACAGTCAGTGGTGAATAAACCTCTCAGCTCGGGAGTTCATCTTCTCCAGAGGAGAAAGAGCATCAAGTGAGAGAAAGTCACAGAATCATGGAAAGCCAGACTGGCTCAGGCACCGGGTCTGGTCAGCTCAGGGGAGGTCCCGGGAGGTGGTGGGACCCCTCCCCAGCACTCTTCCCTCTGTGCACCAGGACAGTGGCCAGTGAGAGCCAAGGACCAGGCCTGAGTCTAGCCTGTCTGACCAGAACTGACTGATGGAAATAGAAGCCCAGCAAGCCGGCCATAGACCTGGAATCTGCACCTCCAGTGATGCCCCATCCAGCGTGGAAAAACCGTGAAGCCCCCACCTGCACCGGCAAAAGGAAGTGGGTCCAGGGCAGAATTGGGACCACCAGCACCTCCCAGGACAGCAGGGCAGGGACGGCAGTAAGGGACAGCCGGGTGGGCGCCAAATAAAATGCTGCTGCTTCTCCTCCCCTTTCCGAGTGGCTTCCCCACCCCCCTACCCCCACCCCGCCACTGTCCTGTTTTTGCTCCATTGTTATGAATCTGGTGCCTCTGGGGACAGAGTGGGAACTTAGCCCCCAGAGCCAAGGAGGCTTGCGGCCCTGAGTGAATGCACATCCTCCAGTGCCCCGGCGTAGGTCCCTGGAGAGGGCGATTCCTCATGGAGGCCGGAGGACCAGGGCAGGAGGCAGGAGACCCAGGGCCCAGGAGGAGGCTGAGGGAGGGCTGCTCCTCCTTCACTGCAGCTGCTGTGGGCGTTCCCCTCTTCCCGACCCCTCCCCCTGCCCCACACACCCTTTGCCCCTGC
>NW_011494609.1:9604846-9620091 GCF_000754665.1 Bison bison bison
TGGGTTCTGGGGCAAAGGGAGCCCAGAGACCCGGAACAGATGGGAACACAGGACCCTCCCACATCCGGGTACCAGGAGCACCTTACCCTTATCTGATGCCACTGCCCAAGAGACGGCGGAGGCCAGAAACCCAGTTCTGATCTTAGCCTCACCTATGTGCTGAAGCAAGGTCTGGTGCACCCCCTCAGAGCCTCAGGACCCTCAGTTGTAAAAAGTGGGGAAATCAATGCCCCACTCTCACAATGAGGTAGTGTAAACCCCAGCGTGATGACTGGTGCAGAAAATGTTTAATGAAAGGTAGTTGTTTTTACAGGGCCAGAGACTCAGGACTTGCTGAGCCTTGGCGCAAAGCCCTACTACTGGCTTCAGTCACGAGAAACAACTACTGAAAACTTTGTCCTTGTGTGAACAAGTGGGATCTGGGCTCACCCAAAGAACTTGGTGAAAGCATGGAGACCGCGCCAAGCAGCCGCTAGAGATGCTGTTTGCTCAGCAGTGGGGTTTGATGAGGGGCCTCATTAACTCTGGAAGGACGGGCCGGAAGTCCTGAGCTCACCGGGCATGGCATCGGCTTCTGCACAGTCCTCCTCCTCATTTTGGTTCAGAATAAATCCTGTGTGTCCTGCATCCTTGTTTTTCAAGGGACTTGATTCTTTCTTACTCCTTCTGACTCTGGGCACCCATGGGACTCTGGTGAGCATCAAAACCACAACACAGAATTATCCTCTCCATCTGAAGCACCATGGGGCCAAGATGGTCTTGTTAGCGCCGGATGGTGAGCAGCTCCATCATTCTCATCAAGGCATTCATGTTCAGGGACTTCCCAATGGTACAGCAGTTAAGCCTCTGTGCTCCCAATGCAGGGGGCTTGGGTTTGACCCCTCGTCAGGGAACTAGATCCCACATGCCGCAACTAAAGAACCAGCATGTCACAACTAAGATCCAGCACAGCTTAATAAATAGAAATAAATATTTTAAAAAGGCATTCATGTTCAGCTATACACATTCTAAAAACAAAACAGTTTAATGACACATACATCATTTGTAAAATTATGAAACACTCCATACGTACAATAACATATGTGTGCCTGCACGCTAAGTTGATTCAGTCATATCTGACTCTTTGCCATTTTATGGACTAGCCAACCAGGCTCCTCTGTCCATGGGATTTTCCAGGCAAGAATACTGAAGTGGGGTGCCTTGCCCTCCTCCAGGGGATCTTCCCCACCCAGGGACTGAACCCACATCTCTTATGTCTCCTGCATTGGCAGGCAGGTTCTTTACCACTGAGCCACCTGGGAAGTCCCAACAATAGCATACTGCTGTTCAGTAGCTCAATCGTGTCAGACTCTTTGAGACCCCTAGACTGCAGCATGCCAGGCTTCTCTGTCCTTCACTGTCTCCCAGAGTTAGCTTAAAATCACGTCCTTTGAGTCGGTGATGCTATTCAACCATCTTGTCCTCTGTTGTCCCCTTCTCCTGCCTGCAATCTTCCCCAGCATAAAGGTCTTTTCCAGTGAGTCAGCTCTTTGCATCAGGTGGCCAAAGTATTGGAGCTTCAACTTCAGCATCAGTCCTTCCAATAAATATTCAGTGTTGATTTCCTTTAGGATGGACTGGTTTGATCTCCTTGCTGTCCAAAAGATTCTAAAGAGTCTTCTCCAGCACCGTAGATCGAAGGCATCCATTCTTTAGCACTTAGCCTTTTTTAAAATATATATATAATACAGAATGCTGTAAAGAACATATAAAGGGAATACCTATGTCGTCACCAACCAGGCTTAGAAACATATTGTCATCAATACGTTATGCGTTATGTCCAGTTTCCCTAGCTTGCATCTCTCCTCCTTATTGAACCTCATTCATTCCCACTGGGGAAAAACCCCAGTACAGAGTTTTTCCTTCTTTCTCTTTTACACTTCTTTCTCTTCTACACAGTTCACCATATATGTAAATACCTCTAAAAACATTGTTTAACATTGAATGTTTAGAACTTTACATAAAGGGAGTCCTTTGTATGTTGTTCTCCTGCAGCTCACTTTTTTGCTTCACATGTTGTGAGATTCATTTGTAGTAAAGCACACCCTTATCATTTGCCCAGTTTCATTGCATCATGTGAATTAGACCAACACAAACTTATTTCTTTTCCCATGAGAAGAACTGACAGGACACTCCTGTCAATATTTAGGTTGTTTCCAGGTTTTTGCAATAGCAATTGCGCCTCTGTAAACATTTCTGTAGAAACTTCACAGGAATACTTCAGGCCACATACTTGGGAGTGAGATTGCTGGGTGAAGGGTTTTCAACAACTTCAGTGTTACTGTAGAATTCTGAAAAGGTTTCCAGTTACACCCTCTCCCTTTACCCTCCCCTCCCCTCCAGCTGACTCAGTTTGGGCCACACGTGATATTGAGTAACTTTAATTTTTGCTGATCTGGTATCTTTGTTTTTGTGGTGAAATATACATTACATCGGAGAAGGCAATGGCACCCCACTCCAGTACTCTTGCCTGGAAACTCCCATGGACAGAGGAGCCTGGTAGGCTGCAGTCCATGGGGTCTCGAAGAGTCGGAAACGGGACACGACTGAGCGACTTCACTTTCACTTTTCACTTTCATGGATTGGAGAAGGAAATGGCAACCCACTCCAGTGTTCTTGCCTGGAGAATACCAGGGATGGGGGAGCCTGGTGGGCTGCCGTCTGTGGGGTCGCACAGAGTCAGACACAACTGAAGCGACTTAGCAGCAGCAGCAGCAGCATACATTACATAAATATTCACATTTTAACCATTTTTAGGTGTGCAGTTCAATGGCTTTAAGGGCATTCACAGTGTGGTGCAACCAGCTTATAAAAATGCCTGACACCTGGTAGGCACTCACTAATATTACCTGTGATTATAGGTGCTACAACATGGCAGGAACTGCCCTGGACGGCGGTCGCTGCCAGAATGAAAATGTGAGTCCTTTCTTCCTTCCCGCCACAAGCGGTCATCCTTGGGCCCTCCCCTGGTGGGCTCCAGAGAAGGGGTGTTCCCCATCCCAGCCCCATTCTCCAGAATGCCACTGACTTTCCAGAATGTTCCATCTCCCCAACTGAAACTCAGTCCCCCTGAAAACTCACCCTGTTCCCAGCCCCTGTGAGCCGCCATCTACTCTCTGTCTAGGAATCTGACTCCTCTGGGGACCTCATAGAAGCAGAGGCCCACAGCATTTGTGTTTTTGTGTCTGGTTGTTTCATTCCGCAATAATGTCCTCAAGCTTCCCCCACATTGGACCCTCACTCCGTTTTAATTTGTGTTCCACGTTCTACAATGATGTGTCTTTGTGTTTTTAAAGGGGTTGGTGAGCGGATTTGACCTTGCACTTGAGGAAGCTGTCTAAGCAGTTTCTGCGTGGCCCTTGTGTTCTCATTTGGTGCCACACCTTGCATTTCATGGGGCAGTGAGTGCCGTCATATCAGTCTGCTCAGGTTGCCATAACAAAACATCACAGACATTTACTCCTTGCGGTTCTGGAGGCTGGAAGTCCAAATCAGGGTGCTAGCCTGTTTGGTTCCCAGTGAGGACCCTTCTCCTGGCTCGGAGACAGCTGCCTTCTCACTGTGTCTTCACATGGCCTTTCCTCAACGTGTGTACAAAGTGAGAGACATCTTTCCACAAGGAGGATCAATCTTACCAGTCACCAGTCTACCCATGACCTCACTAAACCTTGATTACCTGAAAGTTTTATCTCCAAATCCAGTCATGTTGGGATGGGGCTTCAGCATCTGCATTTGGGGTTCATAATTCAGTCCACAACAGGTGTGAAATGGGGAGCACAAGAACAAGCTGGAGCCCACACGGTCGGTCGGATTGTTGGCCCTGACCTTGATGGGAGTGTCCTGCAGAAGCTGGGGTGGGGCTCATCATCCAGAGGTAAGCACTCACGGCCTGGAGTCTCAGAAGCGAGAGGGTCAGGGGAAAGGGCCTGGACATTGCCCTGTGCGACGAAGTGGGCCTGCTGGCCAGCAATGAATGTGGGAGCAAAACCTTAAATTCCTGCTTCACCTCTGCTACCCAGATCTCCCGAGATCTCATGGCCCAGTGTAACGAGAGCCACATAGGAAAGGAAATTCTAGCCATACGCAAGCCCTTCATCCTCAGGTTCTCATATGGTCTTTAAATCATCAGAATTGATTTACATATATGATGGGATGTAAGATTCTTACTCCATCTTTTCCCATGTGGCTAATGGATTATCCCATGAGATGTCTCCCATGGCCTGTATCCCTGTAACTTTTCATTTCTCCAGGTAGATATGGTTCTGTGTCTTGCTCCTTGTTCTTTTCCATTCATGGTTTCCTCCTCTCCTTACACCGATATCATCACCCAGCTTTCTAGAATGAAATTAGGAGTCTTGATCTCCTACATTAGCCTTCTGAATGGGACAATTGGTTTGGGAATAAGCTTGTCATGTCTTTGCTTTTCTATGGGTGTCTTAACTCTTTTTGGTCTTTTGTTTTTTCATGCTCTCGCAAGTATATAGTAGACCGAGTTCATCAGTGAACTCCAACAGATATGTTAGAATTTTGGTTGCAATTGTATTCAGTCTATTATGTCAACTTGAGGAGATAATTAGTATCCTTGAATGCTGTATCTTCCATATACAAATAATTTGTGTCTCCATCTATTTACTCTTTAATACCTTCCAATCAGTTCAGTTCAGTTGGGTCACTTAGTCATGTCTGACTCTTTGTGACCCCATGAATCACAGCACGCCAGGCCTCCCTGTCCATCACCAATTCCCGGAGTTCACCCAAACTCTTGTGCATCAAGTCGGTGATGCCATCCAGCCATCTTATGCTCTGTCATTCCCTTCTCCTCCTGCCTGCCAAGCTGTCCCAGCATCAGGGTCTTTTCCAATGAGTCAAATCTTCACATGAAGTGGCCAACGTATTGGAGTTTCAGCTTCAGCATCAGTCCTTCCAATGAACACCCAGGACTGATCTCCTTCAGAATGGACTGGTTGGATCTCCTTGCAGTCCAAGGGACTCTCAAGAGTCTTCTCCAGCACCACAGTTCAAAAGCATCAATTCTTCGGCGCTCAGCTTTCTTCACAGTCCAACTCTCACATCCATACATGACCACTGGAAAAACCATAGCCTTGACATACCTTCCAATAGGGGTTTATAATTTTCTCCATAAGAATGTTCACATATTTTAGTATATTTATATCAAGGTAACTAATTTGTGTTGACACTTAAGTGGTTTATCCTTGTGATTTTTTTCCTCAATTTTTTATGATGACACATTTCAAAGAGGCAGAAAATAGGAAAGGTTAGTAGAATAAATAGAGGTACACCCTCCTCCTAGATCCATTGATTTTTTAAAATTTCCTGTATGTGGCTTTTTTTTTTCTCTTGATACGCTGTTTGAAATTAAGTTGTAGGCATCATGACACTTCACTTCTAAATATTTTCCCATGCCTCTTGAAAAAAATGGGTTTTCCTGGTGGCTCAGACAGTTAAGAATCCACCTGCAATGCAGGAGACCTGGGTTCAATCCCTGTGTTGGGAAGATCCCCTGGAGGAAGGCATGGGGATCCCACTCCAGTATTCTTGCCTGGAGAATCCCCATGGACAGAGGAGCCTGGTGGGCTACAGTTCATGGGGTCACAAAGAGTCAGAGCACTTGAAAGAGTGCTTGAAGAGTCACTAAGCACTTGAAAAAATGGTATGCTCCTAAAAATTAACACTACCAGTGTCAATAAAAGATACATTTAAAAATTACATTTCCGTTCTATGTATGTACCACATCTTCTTTATCCAGTCATCTGTCAATAGACATTTAGTTTGCTTCCGTGTCCTGGCTATTGTAAATAGTGCTACAACGAACATGGGTTGGTGTGTCTTTTTGAATTACGGTTTTCTCAGGGTATATGCCCAGTAGCGGAATTGCTCAGTCATATAGTAGTCCTACGTTTAGTTAAGGAACTGCCATATTGTTCTCCATTATTCAGCCATAAAACGGAATGAAATTGGGTCATTTATAGAGATGTGGATGGACCTAGTCTGTCATACAGAGTAAAGTAAATCAGAAAGAGAAAAAACAATTATTGTATACTAACACGTATATGTGGAATCTAGAAAAATTGTACAGATGAAACTATTAGCAGGGCAGAAACAGATCCAGATGTAGAGGACAGACACATGGGGGAAGGAGAAGGTGGATGAGTTGAGAGATTACAGCTGACATATATACGCTACACGTGTAAGATAACCAGATGTAGAGAACAGACATGTGGGGGAAGGAGAAGGTGGATGAATTGAGAGATTACGGCTGACATATAAACGCTACACGTGAAAATAACCAGTGGGAGCTGCTGTGTAGCACAGAGAGCTCAGCTCAGCGCTCTGTGGTGACCTACAGGGGTGGAATGGGGGCGTGGGGAGGTCCAACAGGGAGGGGATATATGTTTACATATATCTACTACCCTGGCTAAAGCATTCAGTATGATGTTGAGCAGAAATGGTGCTAATCATAATTCTTTTACCAATGAGGATATTTTTTGACACTTATAAATATCCTTTTTTAAAAAATCTGAGCCACCAGGGGACTCGGATTCTGTCTGTAATGCAGGAGACCCAGGTTCGATCCCTGAGTTAGGAAGATCCCCTGGAGAAGGGAATGGCAACCTACTCCAATATTCTTGCCTGGAGAATCCCATGGACAGAGGAGCCTGGCAGGCCCCAGTCCATGAGGTCGCAAAGAGTTGGACATGAGTGAGTGACCAACACAGACACACAGACACACACACACAGAGATATACTTTATCAGGTAAGAAAGCTTCCTTTTATTTCATCTTTGCAGAGGACTCTTATTATGAATGCATTTTAGTTTTACTGGGTACAATTTTTTTTATCATTTAACACTTTAGACAATTTTTCTGTCTAATGTGTTATTGTGCTAATTATATGAACAGCTTTTCTAATGTTAAATCAGTATTACATTTCTAGGATAAACCCAATTTAGTCATAGTCTTTTTTATACACTGTTGGATTCTGTTTCTTAATTTTTAAAAAGGATTTTCACATTTATATTCATGAATTAGATTGGTTTATAACTTTTCTTGAACTGTCTTTGCTGGTTTAGGCACTAATGAGTTGGAGACTATTTTCTATATCCCTATTCCTTGGAAAAAAGCATTTGAAAGACTGGAATATTGTATTTCTTAACTGTTTCAAAGAATTAACCTGGAAAAGCCTCTCGCCATTTATCTGGTGTAGGCATCTACAAGTGAGTGTTAGTCACTCAGTTGTGCCCAGCTCTTTGCAATGCCATGAATAGTAGCCCACCAGGCTCCCGTGTCCATGGATCTATATATGTCCATTAATAAAGCTTGCTCAAATCTTTATTCTTCAAATCTATATTTTTACTAAATTTTTGTCATTTGGCTGACCTGTCATTACTGAGAGAGATGATGGTGGATTTGAAAAGATCTTTTCCCTCTTCTATAAAGTTTTCTTTGTACATTTTTGGGGGACTGTGTTTTTAGGTACAAGGAAATGGCAACCCACTCCAGTGTTCTTGCCTGGAGAATTCCAGGGATGGGGGAGCCTGGTGGGCTGCCATCTATGGGGTCACACAGAGTCGGACACGAGTAAGCGACTTAGCAGCAGCAGCAGCAGCAGTGAGTTCACAACTGTTACATTTCTCAGGTGACTTGTTTCTTTTACCATGACAAAGTCAATAAAGCCTTTTCTTCAAAAGTCTATTTTACCCACTATTAATTTAGCCAAGCCAGGTTTCTTTTTCATATGTCCATTCTACATAGTTCTCACAAATTACATGTTTCTATCTTTAAAAATTAGACTATCTGATAATTTATATCTTTCAAAAATCTATTCATATTATCAGGACAGATAGGAATATTTATATGTACTATGATTACAGATGCATCTGTACATATTTTTAGGTTATATTTTGTGCTTCTATTTGTCTTCTTTCTGGGTCTGGTTTTGCTTCTCTTCCTTCCTTATCTTTTTTTCCTTTATTTTGTTAAATTTCACTGAGTGTTTTTCCTCCTTAACTCATTGTTTCTTTGTTAGGTTTGGACTAGGTTAACATACACTCTATTTTTATTCTTTTCCAATTTTCCTTTTAACTCAATGAAGTCTCATGTTAATCCATGTCTTTATGCTCCTCCAGAAGACTGCAATGATTATAATGCTGTGATTCTGTTTCTCCTACCTAAAGCAACAGAATTAAAGCACTTTCCAATATCTTTGTTCTACTTTTTGTTGTTATCACTTTGCCTTCATATATTCACCATTATCAGTGGTGCCTTTTTTATGCTGTCAATATTTGTTGAGATTTATTTGCATTTTTACCATTTTATTGCTTCACCATTTCCTTTTGCATGTCAGACTTTCCTTCTGGGATTATTTTTCTTCTTCCTGGATTGCATAACTTTCAATCTCTTTTTGTGATCAACACTGTCTTAATTTGTCTATAAATGTCATTTCCCTCTTTCTTGAAGGATATTTTACAGGAAATAAAATTTTAGGTTAACAGTCATTTTTTCTGTCCAAATACTTTGAATATTTTATTCCACCATATTCTGCCTTCCATTTGGGGGCTAGGTCTATTGCTTCAGGATGTTTTTTAGATCTTTTCTTTCTTTTAAGAGTTCTGAAGTTTCACTATATTACAATTTAACTCTGGATTCCTCATTTTTTTTCTGCTCAGAATTTGTTGTGCTTCAGTAATCTCAGGATTCATGACTTTTTTGGGGGGAATTTTTTTGGACAATTTTGGGGAAAAAATTAATCATTATTGCTTTTAACATTTTTTCTCCATTATCGCATTTTGGAGGTCTAATCAGATGTACATTAGATCTTCTGACCCTCCATACCACTTAGCTTCTTATAATTTTAAATTTTTTAAAATAATTTTATCCTTCTATGTGAATTTTGGATAATTTCTTCAGGAATATATTCCAAGTCACTAATTCCCTCTTCAGCTATTGAAAATTTATATTGTGGTTTGTTTCTAGAAGTGAAGCACAAGCTGGAATCAAGATTGCCGGGAGAAATATCAGTAACCTCAGATATGCAGATGACACCACCCTTATGGCAGAAAGTGAAGAGGAACTCAAAAGCCTCTTGATGAAAGCGAAAGTAGAGAGTGAAAAAGTTGTCTTAAAGCTCAACATTCAGAAAATGAAGATCATGGCATCCAGTCCCATCACTTCATGGGAAATAGATGGGGAAACAGTGGAAACAGTGTCAGACTTTATTTTTGGGGCTCCAAAATCACTGCAGATGGTGACTGCAGCCATGAAATTAAATACGCTTACTCCTTGGAAGGAAAGTTACCACCAACCTAGATAGCATATTCAAAAGCAGAGACATTACTTTGCCAACAAAGGTTAGTCTAGTCAAGGCTATGGTTTTTCCTGTGGTCATGTATGGATGTGAGAGTTGGACTGTGAAGAAAGCTGAGCACCAAAGAATTGATGCTTTTGAACTGTGGTGTTGGAGAAGACTCTTGAGAGTCCCTTGGATTGCAAGGGGATCCAAGCAGTCCATTCTAAAGGAGATAGGGGATTTCTGGGATTTCTTTGGAAGGAATGATGCTAAAGCTGAAACTCCAGTACTTTGGCCACCTCATGTGAAGAGTTGACTCATTGGAAAAGACTCTGATGCTGGGAGGGATTGGGGGCAGGAGGAGAAGGGGACGACAGAGGATGAGATGGTTGGATGGCATCACTGACCCAATGGATGTGAGTCTGAGTGAACTCTGGGAGTTGGTGATGGACACAGAGGTCTGGCTTGCTGCCAACATCTGCTAGATCATCGAAGAATCAAGAGAGTTCCAAAAAAATATAGATTTCTGCTTTATTGACTATGCCAAAGCCTTTGACTGTGTAGATCACAATAAATTGTGGAAAATTCTGAAAGAGATGGGAATATCAGACTACCCTGACCTGCCTCTTGAGAAACCTATATCCAGGTCAGGAAGCAACAGTTAGAACAGGACATGGAACGACAGACTGGTTCCAAATAGGAAAAGGAGTACGTCAAGGCTGTATATTGTCACCCTGCTTATTTAACTTCTATGCAGAGTACATCATGAGAAACACTGGGCTGGAAGAAGCACAAGCTGGAATCAAGATTGCCGGGAGAAATATCAATAACCTCAGATATGCAGATGACACCACCCTTATGGCAGAAAGTGAAGAGGAACTCAAAAGCCTCTTGATGAAAGTGAAAGAGGAGAGTGAAAAAGTTGGCTTAAAGCTCAACATTCAGAAAATGAAGATCATGGCATCTGGTCCTATCACTTCATGGGAAATGGATGGAGAAACAGTGGAAACAGTGTCAGACTATTTTTTTGGGCTCCAAAATCACTGCAGATGGTGACTGTAGTCATTATATTAAAAGATGCTTACTCCTTGGAAGGAAAGTTATGACCAACCTAGATAGCATATTAAAAAGCAGAGACATTACTTTGCCAACAAATGTCCGTCTAGTCAAGGCTATGGTTTTTCCAGTGGTCATGTATGGATGTGAGAGTTGGACTATGAAGAAAGCTGAGTGCCAAAGAATTGATGCTTTTGAACTGTGGTGTTGGAGAAGACTCTTGAGAGTCCCTTGGACTGCAAGGAGATCCAACCAGTCCATTCTAAAGGAGATCAGTCTTGAGTGTTCTTTGGAAGGACTGGTGCTAAAGCTGAAACTCCAATACTTTGGCCACCTCATTCGAAGAGTTGACTCATTGGAAAAGACTCTGATGCTGGGAGGGATTGGGGGCAGGAGGAGAAGGGGACAACAGAGGATGAGATGGCTGGATGGCATCACCGACTCGATGGACATGCATTTGAGTAAACTCCAGGAGTTGGTGATGGACAGGGAGGCCTGGTGTGCTGTGATTCGTGGGGTCACAAAGAGTTGGACACGACTGAGCGACTGAACTGAACTGAGTATTCCATTATATATGTGTACCACATCTTCTTTATTTCTATGTTGATGGACATTTAGGCTGATTCCATATCTTGGCCATTTTAAGTAGAGCTGGAGTGAACATTGGATGCACATTTATTTTCAGGTTAGAGTTTTCTCCACCAAATGCCCAAGAGTGGGAATTCTGGATCACATAGTAGCTCTATCTTTAGCTTTTTAAGGAACCTCCATACTGTTCTCCACAGTGGCTGCACTAATTTACATTCCCACTAGTGGTGTAGGAGCGTTCCTTTTTCTCCACACCCTCTCCAGCATTTATTACTTGTACTTTGTAATGATGGCCATTCTGGCTGGTGTGAGGTGTATGCTATGGTTTTTGGTGGAGCAGCTATCTTTGTTGTGGTACTAGCTCCCTGGTGATGGAAAGACAGGTATCAACAATTCCTGTGACTACTTGCTTCTTCCTCCAAGCACAAGGGAGAGGGTCTCTGAAGGCCCCTGAAGCACAAATCCAGGCAAGGATGGGATTTAGCTGCTAAGCCAGACACTGGCCATGTGCTCACCTCCAGAACTGAGGTGGTTCCCCAAGCTCGTCCTTTGCTCCTGGGAACAAACGTTCCAGAAAGTTGACAAAAGAGGGGGAAATGGATAGTGAGAAAATAAGCACTAAAGGGATGCAGGTGGACGCACAGAGTGCCTGGTGTGCGGTGGACACTGAGGTCTGGTGAACAACGGTGCCGTTCCCAGCAGACTCCAGATGCACTGTTCAAAACAGCAATAGATGAGTCACCACCTAACCTGGCAGTGACCTGACACTCACCTTGAAGCAGTCCTCAAGGGTCTTCTACTTGGACGACCTGCACACTGTGAAGGATGAGAGATAGGATGGGCCAAAGGACGGGAGCCACAGGAGAGGCTGGGAAGAACTTCTAGGCAAGTCCAGTCCCAGGACACCTGCCCAGGAAGGGATGCTGTGCCAAGGCAGCACATGACTTGGAATGAATCGGGCTTTCTTCTGCCTCTACCTGATTCTAAAGCAATCCAGATTCATTTGTATTGCAAACGACATTGGGAAGAGCCTCTTAAAAGGAGGCAGAAAGCTAAGCTTTATTTCACCCTTTACCCTCACCCTCTGCCTTAGTTGGGGGCAGGAAGACCTCAAGCCACTCCTGGGGACGTTCTGAGGGAAGGGGAGGGACCTGGGACCTGAGAGCAGAAAAAGGCCCCCCAATAGGACTGGGGTCCTTGGACTCTAGCGCCCAGGCCAGCGGCCTCTGGAACCAGATTCCTGGGTCCTCGCCTAGGACACAGAGATCAGGTGGATCCCCTGCGCCAGGGGTCGGCCGGTTCACAGGAGACTCGGTCAGCGCTCCCCAGAATCCCCTTGCCGAATGCAAACTTGAGCGTTCGGGCACAAGGCGCCGGCGACCGGCTCGGTCCCGGGGAATGCGGGAGGGAGACGCACTCCTCCCCAGCCCTAGACTGCCCGCCGAGGATGGAAGCGTCCCCCGAGCTCCCTCTGGGTCCCTCCGGGAGCGCGTGCCGGGCTTTCCCTGGAGGAAACTCCTCCTCTCGCCGCCTTCACCCCGACCAGCCCCGCCCGGGACAGCCGTTCCGGTCCGTCCCCTCCCTCTGTCCGAGGTGACCCGGGACCGGCGCTTGGGGGTGTTGCCCTGGGCGCTCGGACACCGCCTCCCGGGATTAAAGCGAGAGCCGGGGAGGATCGAGGACTCCGAGCCGGGCCGAGGAAGCAGCGAACTCCAGAGGAGGCGGAGGAGAAGGAGGAGGAAGAAGGGGCGAGGGGAGGGGAGCTGCCCCGGAGGGCAGCAGGTAAGTGGCTCGCGCGATGGGTTCTCTGTGCTGGAGATCCCGGGAGCAAGGGAGGACCTGGGCGCCCGGGCTGGGTGAGAGTAGCGGGAGGTGAAGCCAGGTGTGAGCAGCTCCGGCCCGGTAGTTCCGTCCTCCCGCCGTCTGGACGCACTGGGCTGAGCCGAGCAAAGCGACCTGCGTGAGGTCAGGAGTGTTCCGAGCGCCTGGGACGCCTTGGCACGGGAGTCAGAGCCCCCCAGGCTGCTCTTTTGGCATCACTGGGTTGGTGCAGGCTACTCTGCCGGTCCTTAGCCAATTGGTAGCCTGAAAGGTGCCTCGGAGTGGGTCCCCTTGGCTGAAATCGGCTCATGCTCCCCTGGCCGCTTTAGCTCCGAGTTGGGAACAAGGGGTGCGCCTTTTCCCTTCGAGGACGAGGACGGAGGGAGGGTTGTCCATCCGCTTCTTTGTTTCGGGAAAATCTCTGCAGCCTCGTAGTGTTACCTGAACTGCTTCTTGGTTCCCTCCCAAAGTGGGGAGAAACTGGAAACTCTCGGAGATGCAGGGAGCGATAACGCCGGCGCGGCGGGGGCGGGCCTGGAGGGCCTCAGGGCGAGGTGCGAACCGCTCGGTGGCCCCAGGAAGGCAATTCCCACAACACGGGCCCCAGTGCGGCGACCCGGAGGCCACGATCAGGGCTGGGCCGCCTGGACAGCCGGCAACGCCCCCCGCCCCTGCTCCGGTCTCCTGCGCTTCCAGTGCGGGAAGGAGCGGTCCTGGTCTCTCGGCGCACACTCCATGCCAGGGACAAGGCCGGACACCTGGGCACTTCGGTCCACTGCATGCCATCTGGCAGGACCCCGGGCCATGGCACCGCGGCTGAACGCACCAGCTTGGCAGTGGGCACCGATAAGAATTGCCTTATGGCCCCAAATTCCGCACTTCCAGGCCCCAGAGGGGAAGCACGGGTTGCGGGCGGCTGCCTGCCCTGGCGTGCTCCCCGGCTTTTGGGAAGGGCCCACCCCGCCGGTGATCCCAAATCCGGAATTCAGTTTCGGACGCTGAGGTGGCTGCAGGCCGGTCAGGTGGAATCCCAGTGGATCGTTTGGGAGGAAAAAGAGAGTGACTCGAGACCTGCCTGTCGGGCAGGGGTCACCCGGGGCTCTGCCTCTAGCCTGCGAATCCCGCCCGATTCCCGCCGGATTCAGAACCGCGTGGTAGTACCCGGCACACAGCAGGCGTCCTGGGCTCCGGGCTGTAGAGAGCCAACCAAGTGATGGAAAATTACAAAGGCTGCTAAGGAGAACTTCAAGGTGTTTAGAAAACCTGAAGTGAGGGGAGGGTTGTTGACTTAGCCTGGGAGGTCTCGGAAGGTTCTCCAGGAAGTGGGGACTGAGCCAATCTCCCCTGGAGGACGGTGGGGGCTGGGAGTGGGAGCCGGGCTTGCATGACACAGCTTCCTGGGGGCGCAGGCGCTGCTGCTGCTGAGTGAGGTGCAGGGGCTGGGGAACCCAGGGAGGCGGTGGAGGTTTGCTTCCCCCTTCCACAGCTTTTCCAGAGGTGGGCCTGCCTGCATCCCCCACCACGGCCAACCTTACTGGACCCTTGAGGTCAATGTGAGAGGCCAGGGCAGCACCAGCAAGCCCACACCACAGGAGTCAGGGAGCTGCGGGGCGGGCTCCTCCTGGAGATTGACTATGGACACCTCCCTCTCCGCTTTTAAAACCGTGAGCTGGCTAGCAGCAGGAGTCCTTTGTTCTTGACTGGGAGGTTTGTTTGTTTGATCCCCAGCAATGCCTTTCTTATTGACACCTCCAAGGTCAGTCTTTTTCCTACAAGGTTGTGTAGTTGCCTGGAGCCTACAGGGCTCAGGATTGCTTGCTGATTGGCCTCTGCTCACCCTGGGCTGCTCCACCCTGGACTCCTGCGTTAATTGTAGGAGAACATTGGGTTGCACCCCTGTTATCATAGGAACAGCCCATGTGGATGTGGCCTTTACTTCCAACTGGGCATCCTTCCAGGCTCTTTATGATGCATGTAACTCAGTTGAGAGCAACTAAGGCAGTCGGGAAATAACTTGCCCCAGGTGATCCCATGACCTGTAGGGAGATCAGGGGATGCAGGCAGGCCTGATGGCTCCAGGGAAGCTTTGTGAGGCCTGGAATCCTCGTGGGAAAGGGGGTGGCTCTAGGGCCAGGCTGACTTCCTCAACATCCAAGAGCAGAGCCTCTTCCCTTCCCCCTCCCCCTCAACACCTGCCCCGCTGGCTCCGAGCTGCCCACTTCCAGGGTGACCTGGGCAGGACAGCTTGCCCCTTTATGGGGCAGTGCATAGGGCTGACCATCTCTGTGATGTGGCCGAGGGTACAAACGTCTTGTAGGCGGTGAAGCCTAGACACACGAAGGACACTATAATGGTTGTTGCGGAGACTCGACCCAGCCTGGGACACGGGGTCTACCAGGATGTGTAAACCAGGGCTCCAGGCTGGTGCCTCTCAC
>NW_011494609.1:9620212-9637940 GCF_000754665.1 Bison bison bison
GCCTCTCACTCTTTTCCACCTAGGCCTGTGGCAGGAGTCCTGGGGGCCTCTGTGACCACTGGGGATCATTGCCCTGGTTTCAGTTGCTGCATCAGATTCTGATGGAATAGGAAATCTATTTTTCGAAGCCCTCCAGAATTATGCAGTCCTTAGGCATGGAAGTAGAAAAAAAAAAGGCGACTGGGTCAAAGTAGTGTCTGGTCAGCTTTGCTTAATTACGGAGAGGAAGCCGGCTCTGTTGGTGTGGGGGTGGGGGCACTCAGGGCTCGTCCACCTTCTGCTGCTCTCTCAGCTCTGGGTCTGCTGGGTGGTCTTGCTTCCCACAATTGCTCAGTCTTTGCTACCCTTCCTGGCACCCCCAAGATGAGCTAAGGGGCTTCTGGGGAGGGAAGAGGTGTCACACACCTGGGTGCTGAGATGTGAGTTGGGCCAGGCTTCGTGAGTCCCTTCCTAGCTTGAGGTTGGGGATCCCTATGTATAGGCCATTTTGGGGGATCTGGCTTGAAAGCCGCTCAGGACTGTGGGCCTGGATGTGCGGGAGGGAACTCCCAGTGCCCCTGCCCCCACCGTGCCGATGGCCAGCCTGGTCCCAAATGCAGTAGCAGAGGGCTCAGCTGATCACACAGACAGGTCTGAGGAACAACCCAGAGGCAGAACTCGAGATCAGGAGGAAGGGGAAGTGACCTCTGACTTGGTCTGCCCCAGCCACTGGACAGAGGTCCAGAGAAGAACCAGGGGCATGAAAAATGTCATGGGCAGTCTTAGAGATGTCCAGGAAGAATGGCAGACCCTGATTTTCTGGTGGACATGTGGGCAGCTCCTTGAACTGTGAACAGTGTGAATCTTGAAGAGGGCAGGTGACTCAAAGCAGAGCTTTATGCTTGTTAGAGGTCAGTCAAGGAGAAGGAGGGAAGGACTTGCCATGAGTGGAAACTCCAGGCATTTATGTTGTGTGTAGGGGTGGGGTGCAGGAGGGACGAGGGTGCAGAAATGTTATAAGGAGGCAGGAAATGTTTGAAAGGCATGGAGAAGGAAATGGCAGAGGAGCCTGGTGGGCTACAGTTCATGGGGTTGCAAGGAGTTGGAGATGACTTAGCAAGTGCTGTGCTTAGTCGTTCAGTTGTGTCTGACTCTGTGCAACCCCGTGGACTGCAGCCTGCCAGGCTTCTCTCTCTATCCATGGGGATTCTCCAGGCAAGAATACTGGAGTGGGTTGCCATGCACTCCTCCAGGGGATCTTCCCAACCCAGGGATTAAACCCAGGTCTCCCACACTGCAGTCGGATTTTTTACCATCTGAGCCACAATGGAAGCCCTGAAATTCACATTAATTCTTGCAGCTAGCTGCATGTAAATAGCAACAAAATCTTAAGTTTGGATGCTACTGCAAAGGCAGAGTGGACAGAATCATTGGGAGTTCCGTTGGCCTTCTAGTGGATGTCCATTAGAGAAATATTTTCTAGGGAGCTCTGATCTGGAAGATGAGATGAAGCCTAGGCTTTTATGATGGCTTGTTTGGATGTCACCTCACATCAGCATCGCTTTAAGCTCCCTGATTTCGGAAGGGCCCTCCTGGCAGGGCAAGCACCTGGCCTCATCTGGGACTCGATCTGAACACCAGGCATGTGGAGCCTGTGTTTTCTAGGGATAGATTTGTGTTTCTGACCACAAAATATAAAAGATCATCATGTCTGGCCTCTCAGCCAGTTTGGTTCTAGAATGTGCTGTAGACATAGCCTTCCAGCGTTGGATCAGACTTTTTTTTTTTTTTGGTTTGAGGAACTGTTTCTCACAAGGGAACCCAGTGGATACTGAAATTTCCTTATTGTTGGAACTTGGTTTCCCTGGATTGAGTTAAATCTGCCCTCCTGATATTTCTGACCTTTTTGATCCTGAGTTCTTCCTTTGGATCTTCACACAAAAAAATTGAGTCCTTTTCCCATACATCAGTCCCTTAGCTATTGTCATTATGTTATTCTGGAGGGCTCATCCTGTGATGGGCATGGTGTTAGGCCACAAACACATTTAATCTGGACAGAACCCCATTTATCTGCTATCCTTGGGTCAGGAAGATGCTCTGGAGAAGGAAATGGCAACCCACTCCGGTATTCTTGCCTGGGAAATCCCATGGACAGAGGAGCCTGGCGGGCTAGAGTTCATGGGGTTGCCAAGAGTTGGACATGACTGAAGTGACTCAGCACGCATAACCTGCATGCATGCCCATTTCACAGATCGACTCAGGCAAGTTCTTCGAACCTTAGACAGTGGCTTTTGTACTTTGTCGCGGGACTGGCCACCTCTCCAGCCTGCCTGCCGGCATTCGGTCAGTTCTGTGCACCTGGACCTGTGAGGTCACTCACATCCTCAATTTGGCGTCTGCTTTGTCCAGCTGCAGGCTTTCTGGCTCTCTCTGTCTTAAATTTCATCTTACTCATTTGGCCTTTGGTGGGATGCAAAAAAAAAAAAAAAATTGGAACACTTTCTGTGTATGGTACAAAACTAGACTGAAGAAAAAAGGACCAGATTCAATTCCTGCCCTAAAAAGTTTGCAATCTCGTTTGGACAATGAGGCATTCATAGAAAAAGAAACTTGGATGATGCAGGCAGTGCCTCTCCTGAGCGGCTCTCTCCCTCCCTCTGTCTTTCTCATTCCTGCGTCAGTCACTGTGTGTGCCATTTCTCTGATAGTCTTATATCTGTTTACATTGAACTGTTAATTCAATCCACCACTGTCTCTGTTAACTCCCCTCTCCCAGTGCATTTTGTGAACCTCTCCACATGTAAGGTGATTGTATGCAGTGGCTGAGACATAAGGAGCTCCACTGGTCATGGACCCTCAGATAGGGAGTATCTGTTGGTGGTGTTTGCTTAGAAGTTTGAAGAAGGCACACCGAATCTGAGGTCAGGAAGGTGGGGTTTCTTCCACCCGTCACGCCTCATCATACAACTGGTGTCTGGAAGGCATTAGAAGGGGCCCAATGCAGGCGCCATACATGAATGATGTGTGAGGGAAAGTCAGTGGAGCCTTCATAATAGGGAAAACCCCTGACTCCTGCTTGGGCATCAGTATCTACCTCTCTGACCTCATTTCCATTGGTTTGGTAGTTTTCAAAATAAATCTCCAGCAAATGTGTTCTGAGGTCCAGAGTAAAGATACTGTAAGGAGGGACCCTCCTTGTCTAGAAATAGCTTCATTACGTCATGGGAGACTGGTGGTATTGCACAAAACTGTCCTGTTGAGTGGTGGCCGGGCAGGTGACTCGAGGGTTGAGTCAGTCCCCTGAAAGGAGAGCCCAGGGTGGCCCAGGACAGTCATGCTCTGTTATGTGACTCAGTGGGCGACATTGAAGTGGAGGCGTGCCAGGAGCAGCAGGACAGAGCTTCGCCTCACGTGAGTCTTGGTCACTTTGGGGAAAAGCATTTCCCTGAGGCTGGCTTTCCGGAATCAAGAGCACTCATGGGTGTCCTCTGATGACCGGAGAGAACATTCGAAAGGCGGTATTGTCTCTGCCATCTGGATTGTCTTGTTCCTTTCAGAAACCAGCTAAAGAGAGTTGCTACCTCGTATGGGAGTGGAATTGCCTGTTTGGGAAATTAATCACACAGAACGTGATCCCCTGGTCTTTTTGGACAGCAGTGCGTCTCCATCAGATCCAGGTCCCAGGGGAGACCTTTCTTCCTTCCTTTGTCTCTGGCCACCGAGAGTTAGGCTTCCCTGGTAGTTCAGATGGTAAAGAATCTGCCTGCAGTGCAGGAGATTTGGGTTCAATCCCTGGGTCAGGAAGATCCCCTGGAGGAGGAAATGGCAACCTACTCCAGTATCCCCCCTGCAGAATTCCATAGAAGAGGAGCCTGGAAGGCTACAGTCTATGCGGTTTCGAAGAGTTGGACATGACTGAGTTACTAACACACACACACACTGACAGTTAGGAGCACTCCGACTCGTCTTCCCTTCCAGAGTCCGTGGCAGCCCATCTGGGCACATTTGGTGTCCTGGGTCCTCAGGATCTGCCGGCTGTGGGATCTCTGGGTGAGAGAGGATTGTGCTGCAGTTATTTCTGGGTGCTGGGCTTTTAGGGAACAACTCACGGCTGCCTGGTGCCCCTGAGCTCCTGGCTTCCTGGTCTCACTGTTTGGGATCTTGAATGACTAGGGAGCGTGGATTTTGGGCACTGATTCATCACTCCTTTCAGAGGGCTCTTAAACTGGGAGAGCCGCCAGTGAGATCAGATTTTCATTTCCTGAAACTCCAACCAAACCTATAACTGGTGAGATAGCTCAGAGGCCCGGGGAGTGCCTACCACTGAGGGCAGAGAAACCAGCGGCGAGAACCTTGGCCGGGGCAGGACTCACCTGAAACTAATCCAAGGAAGGTGCCAGCTTTTACTGCTTAGACGAGAGGATTCTGTGCTGCTCTCAAGTCTCAGGAACGTCTCTCGTTACAGAGCAGAAGTGGGAAAGGTTATTAATATGTGATCATCACACCCATGTAAAGATGTAAACATCATGTATATTCTACATGCTGATCTCTTCCTCCTGTGTATGGGTCAGGTTTTTTCCCTCATACCTGGAACCATGTTGACTCTTTTTTTTTTTTAATCTTAAAAAAAAATCTCAAAGCTGTCAGCATGAACTGGTTCTTTTATTTTATCTTTACATGAAAAGTAAATGAATGATCTGGTACATCTTTCTTGTGACTTGTTCAACAAGTTTTCCTGAGATTAAACACCCTTACTTATATTTTTATTTATCCAAGTTAATGTTTGAGGTTTTTTTAATGTGTAATGAGTCAAATAATAATTTTGCTTGGGACTCAGAGAGGCAGTTCCAGCAGGAGCTCCAGTACATTTTTCAGAGCTGGTGGATTTCTTGTTGGTATCTTGGGCATTCTTTCCAGATGCAGATCTGTGAATCTATAAATACTGCCAATCAGGCCCATCCTGCCTCTATGGGCTGTTCAACATTTATCAGCTTTATGATCAATTTTAAGAGCTTCCCATGTGGTGCTAGTGGTAAAGAATCCTCCTGTCAATGCAGGAGACTCAAGAAATATAGGTCCGACCCCTGGGTCAGGAAGATTCCCTGGAGTAGAAATGGCAACCCTCTCCAGTAGTCTTGCATGGAAAATTTCATGGACAGGGGACCCTGGTGGGCTACAGAGTCAGCTCTGTATGTACAGCCTTGATGTACTCCTTTCCCAATTTTGAACCAGTTTGTTGTTCCGTATCTGGTTCTAACTGTTGCTTTTTGACCTGTATACAGGTTTCACAGGAGGCAGGTAGAGTGGTCTGGTATCCCCATCTGTTTAAGAATTTTCCACAATTTGCCTCCTTAAGTAGGTTTATTCCTTAGGTATTTTATTCTTTTTGTTGCAATGGTAAATGGGATTGTTTCCTTAATTTCTCTTTCTGATCTTTCATTGTTAGTGTGTCGGACTGCAAGAGATTTCTGTGTATTAATTTTGTATCCTGCGACTTTGCTGAATTCATTGAGTAGTTCTAGTAGTTTTCTGGTGGCATCTTTAGGGTTTTCTATGTATAGTAAGAATCATGCCATTTGCAAACAGTGACAGTTTGACTTCTTCTTTGCCCATTTGGATTCCTTTTATTTCTTTTTCAACCCTGTATTGGGTGCCACTGTTATCCCCTCCCCTTCCTTTTTTTTAAAATCAGGTTTGTAAACACTATGTTACATTGCGAAAAAACCTCTTATACTAAATAAATACCAAACTACATTCTTCTGAAAGATGCTTCTAGTATGTCTTAGATAACTTCTGTATTATGTACAGTGAAACCACTTTTAAAAAGCAGTGATTTAGGCAAACCAACCCTAATGATTCCTTAAACCATTTCCCTTTTTACAGACAAGGAAACTGAGGCCCGGAAGCATTATTAGACTTGCCCCCAGGTCCTGGCTAGTGTGAGTGAGTTTGGTTTGGATCCAGAGTCTGGTCCCAGGAGTCATGGGCTCAACCACCCTGCCGTGCTGCCCTCATCGGCTGCTCACCAGGCACTTTATGGATGAAAGATGCTCTGACCAGATCTGCCAGCTTTGAAGCCCAGAGCTTTCTCACCCGGGACAGGTCCTGTGGATGGGTGGTTGTGAAGGCTGTTTCTTGGAGTTACTGTTTGATCAATTCAAGGCTTCCAGGAGTGGTGGACAAAAGCCATTATTTGCTTATGATGGAAGAGTGACATCAGATGGGCCTTTACTATAAAGCTTTTTATGTTGATGGTCTTCCTAGACACCACTGTTTAGAAACGTGTGCAAACAAAGTGACCAAGGGCTTTATATTTCGTGACCAGTTTCCTTATATATTGATAAGTATATTGTATAGGACTTCCCAGGTGGCTCAGTGCTAAAGAATCCGCCTGCCAACGTAGGAGACACAGAAGACGCTGGGTTCAATCTCTGGGCAGGGAAGACCCCCTGGAAGAGGAAATGGCAACCTACTCCAGTATTCTTGCTTGAAAAAGTCTCTTGGACTGATATCCTTAGAAACCACTCAAATGATTAGTCCTGAATTTCCTTCTTTTCTGGGTTTGGGAATAGTAAGTGGAGTATCAAGTGAGTTTAAATGTGTTTTATAGAATTATTACACATTTGTGTTGGTTAAGGTTGCAGCGACTCCATGTGGCTTATTTGTATGTGTGTGTGTGTTTTCTGCTTTTTAAAATTTATTTATTTTTAATTGAAGGATAATTGCTTTACAATATTGTGTTGGTTTCTGCCAAGCATCAACATGAGTCAGCCATACGTATACGTATGTCTCCTCCCTCTTGAACTTCCCTCTCACTTCATATGGCTTGTTTTTTTTAAAAAAAAACTATTTATTTGGCTGCACTGAGTCTTGCTTGCAGCACACAGGATCTTTAGTTGCGGAATGTGGGATCTAGTACCCCTACCAGGGATCCAACCTGGGCCTCCTGCATTGGGAGTGCAGGGTCTTAGCCACTGCACCACCAGGAAAGCCCCTGATGGCTTATTTGAAAAGTCAGGTGTGGCCTCCATCTGGGTCTAAGCTCTAGACCACTTCGGGGAGGGGGGAGTGGACTGCTGCTCCCTTCTCCCCGAGGATGCTCTGTAGGGAAGAGCCACAATATCTCATCACATCTGCCACTGCTGGGGCATGTGAGGTATCTGCCTGCACTCTCAAGTTAAATCCTTATGCACACAAGCCAGTGTGGTGGCTGCATTCGCTTCTGCCCGACATCCAGAGAGGTCACTCGCCCAAGGGCACCACGAGACATGGCACTGTCAGGAGGTGACCCAGGGCTTTGCCCTGCATCACTTCCGCCGAACCTGATGGCAGAAAATTCCCCATGCCTGTTTCATTTTCAATGGATTCTCATTTTGGTGGAGGCAATGTTGGGGAAGACTGGGCCTCTCAGTGGGAGCAGGGTGAGTGAGGCAGGCCCTGAATGTAAGTTACAAGCGAGCAGGTCCCCAGCTCCTTCAGGATGGGCAGCTGTGGGTGCAGGTGATGAGGTGAAGGTGAAGGTGAGCAGGTAGAACCACCGTGGTTGTGGTGAGAGCTGACTGTCACCCAGGACCTCTTCTGGTTCTTTCCCGTCTCATCTCCCGTAAACTCACCGGCACAGAAGCAAAACAGTCCTGTTGTTCTTTCCTCTAGGTCAACTCGAACGTTCCAAATATCTCCCTTTACCCGATGCTGCTGATAACATCAGGATGGCTTTAAACTCAGTAAGTGGTTAATCATTACCTCCCTGGCCTTGCCCTGTCCTGGGTTCCTTCTGCTCTTTCCAGCGGCGGTGTGTGCTGGTCAGCACTGTCAGAGCTGCTTGCTGGATGCCTGAGCCCCCTGGGATGCTGTGAAGGCATTCCAGGGTTCAAGGGTGAGCAGGAGTGGGGTGCAGGGAGCCGCGTGGCAGTTGTGCAGTTGCTGGGGGTGTGTGGGGATGAGGTTCTTCCTGCTTTGATCAGGATGAAGCAGGGGGCAGGGGTGAGATGTGGGGACAGAGGCAGGATGGTGGTGAGAGGGAGTGTGTGTGTGTGTGTGTATGTGTTAGTCGCCCAAGCATGTCTGATTCTTTGTGACCCCATGGACTGTATGTGGCCCACCAGGTTCCTCTGTCCATTGGTTTCTCCAGGCAAGAATACTGGAGTGGGTCGCCATTTCCTTTTCTAGGGGATCTTTCTCACCCAGGGATTGAACACGGGTCTCCCACATTGCAGGAGGATTCTTTCCCAGTTAAAAGAGAGTGCCTGTGACACCAGTGGCCAGCAGAGCACAGTGTAGCCTCGCTTACTGGTAGCCTGGGAGAGGCCGTGGCTGAAGCAAAGGGCTGGCCACCCCCTCCTGAAATACCCCCCGCCCCCTCCCCACACTTTGGATACAAATGTACCTTACATTTGAGCCTCTTAATGAAAGTGAAAGAAGAGAGTGAAAAAGCTGGCTTAAAACTCAACATTCGAAAAACAAAGATCATGGCATCCGGTCCCATCACTTCATGGCAAATAGATGGGGAAACAATGGAAATAATGACAGACTTTGTTTTCTTGGGCTCCAAAATCACTGCAGATGGTGAATGCAGCCATGAAATTAAAAGATGCTTGCTCCTTGCAAGAAAAGTTATGACCAACCTGCTGTTGCTGCTGCTAAGTTGCTTCAGTCCTGTCCGACTCTGTGCAACCCCATAGACGGCAGCCCACCAGGCTCCCCCATCCCTGGGATTCTCCAGGCAAGAACACAGAGACAGCATATTAAAAAGCAGAGACATTACTTTGCCTTCTCATGTATAGATGTGAGACTTGGACTATAAAGAAAGCTGAACACTGAAGAATTGATGTTTTTGGACTGTGGTGTTGGAGAAGACTCTTGAGAGTCCCTTGGACTGCAAGGAGATCCAACCATGCAATTCTAAAGGAAATCAGTTCTGAATGTTCATTGGAAGGACTGTTGCTGAAGCTGAGACTCTAATACTTTGGCCACCTGATGCAAAAAACTGAATCATTGGAAGAGACCCTGATGCTGGGAAAGATTGAAGGCGGGAGGAGAAGGGGACAACCCTTCTCACAGCAGAGGGTGAGATGGTTGGATGGCATCCCTGACTCGATCCCTGACATGAGTTTGAGCAAGCTCCAGGAGTTAGTGATGAACAGGGAAGCCTGGTGTGCTGTAGTCCATGGGGTCACAAAGAGCTGGACATGACTGAGACTGAACTGACTGACTGGCTGTTCCTTCCCCATCGCATCTCACTTATCATCTTACATTTAGATTACTAAAAGTTGTGGTTGACAACAGAGATCTCTCTGTTTGGAAAGCAGACCTTCACTTGCCCCGTTCCTGTATTTGATAGTTTCCATTGGATCCTTTTAAAATTCCAAACCCATGTTACAGGAACTCACAGGGTTAGACCGCCGTGCCCACTGCCACCTTTCCTGGGAAGGTCACCATGTTCTCAGATGCTTCAGATGGAGACCAGATGCCTGTTCTGCTTTTTGGCCTCTGGCTTCCTCATTTAGATAAGAGATTACCTTCTGTTCTCCCTTTCTGTTACTGCTCTGGTCTTGGGTGCAATCTTCGGACTCTGGAAGGGGCACGTTGGTGAGTTATTAAACTCAAGATTGGCTCACTGTTTTCTAACCACGCTGCCCTGGAGGCCTCATTTAAAATTCTCAGCATTAAGTCGCCTATGCTCAGAATACTAGTTTTCTCTGAGCTCTCAGTCAACAAGGAACAAGGGGAGGAATTACAGAGTGGGGAGGAGTGTTGCAAGTGGACGCTTAGATAAGAGGGCAGGTGTGGCTCCCAGGGTGACCTAGCCAGTGGGTGGTCTGTGGGGGCAGGAGTGGGTCTGAAGCACAGCAAGTTCACAAACTCCTGGGGTCCCCAGTGGCCTTGGGGGGTCAGGATTTGGAAAGGACAGATTTTAAGTAGGCATAAGGGGAGAAGAGAAGTGAAAAAAAGAAAAGAAAAACAAGTAAAACCAAAATTAAAAGGCAAATGACAAGCTAGAAAATACATTTTAAAGAAAAGATTTATCACTTTCTACATAGAGTGTTCACAAAAATTAATTGGTAGAACACTAAGATTTCAATGGGCTTCCCTGGTGGCCCAGGGGTAGAGAATCCACCTGCAATGCAGGAGCCACAGGTTCAATCCCTGGGTTGGGAGGATCCCCTGGATGAGGGCACACAAACCCACTCCAGCATTCTTGCCTGGAGAATCCCATGGACAGAGGATAGGGTACAGTCACACAGAGTTGGACACGACTGACGCAGCTTAGCACACACACAATGTTCCAACGGATACTTTGGCAAAAAGCATAAACCAATACTTCTTGTTAAAGAAAATATTATTTTTTTTTATAATCATAACTCTGTGATTGTAAACACTGGAAGACCCTGGACCTTTATCAATGTTGCCAACCTCAGCATTGCTGAAATCTTGGAAAGAACTTATGGCATAGCAGATACACCTTCCCCCCAGATCGTTACCATTTCATGAAAAAATGTTCCTGTTTGTTATCAAAAACTTTAATTTTAAGCAAGTAGATAAGAAAACAACGCTAGGTACAAAGAGAATAGTTTTAAAAAGAAAGTCGGATAGGAACCAGCCAAAGGATGGAGCTGAGAGTGCGATGCAGAGACTGGGCATCCCTTCTATGTCTGTGTGAGTGTGTACACTGCACCCCAGAAATACCACTCAGAGGTGGAGCTGCCAGAGTCCAGGTGCTGTCCACACAGACACTCGTGCCATGGAAAGATGCCTGGGGCAGCAGAGCTGCTAGCTGCCTCCAGCTGTAAGTCCTTCAGATAGATTTCGTAACCTCTGTCACTCACGTTCCTGTCTGAGTATACCCATCACACCTGTACCGTCTTAGGAGGTTGCTGCTGCTGCTGCTAAGTCACTTCAGTCGTGTCCGACTCTGTGCAACCCCATAGATGGCAGCCCACCAGGCTCCCCCGTCCCTGGGATTCTCCAGGCAAGAACACTGGAGTGGGTTGCCATTGCCTTCTCTGTCTTAGGAGGTTATGGTCAGGCTTTAAGGAGGCTTGAATATAGATACCCAAGTTGGTAAGTTTTCTAATGTTAGCTTTTATTATTCTCATTGTAATTCATTGGTATTGCTAGTTCATAACTTGGTACCCCAGCCTCGGGACCGGGATACCGGCTCATTCCCAGACTTCTACACATGTTTTTTCTTTAGTTTGTTATGCAATCTCAATGTCAGCCATTTATTTTTCCTTTATTTCAAAAAATGAATAGCAAACAAACAAAACCAAACGCTATTGCCAATTAATTGGACATCCTGGTGAGTTTTCATTCTAGGTGAGGGTTTGACATGATTCAAGATGCCCTGGTATCTTTGGTAAAGAATCTGCCTGCAAAGCGGGAGACTCTGATTCAATCCCTGGGTCAGGAAGATCCCCTGGAGAAGGGATTGGCTACCCACTCCAGTATTCTTACCTGGAAAACTCCATGAATATCAATCCATGGGCTACAGTCCATGGGGTTTCGAAGAGTCAGACATGACTGAGTCACTAGGAGTTTCACTTTTACGTAGGAATCTGCAGTGCTGAACGCATGAATTGACTGAGTGCCGAGTTGGACACGACTGAGTGACTTCACTTTCACTCTTCACTTCCATGCATTGGGGAAGGAAATGGCAACCGACTCCAGTATTCTTGCCTGGAGAATCCCAGGGACGGGGGAACCTGTTGGGCTGCCGTCTATGGGGTTGCACAGAGTCGGACACGACTGAAGCGACTTAGCAGCAGCAGCAGCATGGAATGTTCATTTAAGCTTTGGAATAATTACAGCTTTGTATCATTCATCTTCTTTTTAATCGTTTAGGGATCATCACCAGGTGTCGGGCCTTACTATGAGAACCATGGATACCAGCCGGAAAGCTTGTACCCTCAGCAGCTGCCCACGGCTCCCCCTGCTTTCGAGGTGTACCCCGCTCAGTACTACCCGCCCGTGGTGCCCCAGTACACCCCAAGGGTTCAGACGCACGCCTCGACACCTGTCATCTACAGGCAGCCCAAACCTCCATCCAGGACAGCGTGCACCTCAAGTAGGGCCCTTTTTGCTTGTATTTTCTCTAATGGAGCCGAGTTTGGGGTCTGCCTTCTCCAGGGTGCCCTCTGCCCCCATCAGCTCGGTGCCGGCTCTCCTCTGTCTGCAGGGCTGGTGCGCATGCCTCTCCCTTCCCCGTCTCTGGGTCAAAGTCCTGGACCCTGGTTCTCACCTCCTGGAGGCCTTTGCTAGCCTGTTAGCTAGGTGGCGCTAGTGTTAAAGAATCTGCCTGCCAGTGCAGGATATGGCCGAGTGGTGAATTCGATCCCTGGGTCGGGAAGATCCCCTGGTGGAGGAAATGGCTACCCACTCCGGTATTCTTGCCTGGAGAATCCCGTGGACAGAGGAGCCTGGCGGGCTACAGCCCATGGGGTCACAAAGAGTCGAACATGACTGAGCACACAGCACACATACACAGCTGCTAAGACCTTCATCTCCCACTAACGTGTACCAGCTTGGCCTGTACCACCCAGCGTGGTCTTGCCAGCCCAGCCTCTCTGAACTGCTTCTTGTCTGCATGGTTTACCACTGTATCATCTTGAGTAGATGGCAAGCCCCCGGTACAGGAAGAAACAACCTTTCTCTACGTACCCATTTCCTGGATGCTACAAGTCACGGTCAAGGTGCTGGATGAGTATTGTGTATTCAGTGAAGAAAGTGGCTGGTGGGGTTGTCACCCAGAAGCATCTGCAACATTTTCTCATGGCTTGAAGGGTCTTGTAGGCAGACCTGAGCAGGTCATGGAGAGGATGAGGGACCGCAGGTGGTGTGTCTTCTGCCCACCACCTTAACTCCATGTCTTTCAAGTCCTCTCATTTGTCTGCTTTCTTTTTTAGTAGTTCAAACTTTTAATTAATTAGTTAATCATTTTGGCCCCATTATGCTGCCTGCAGGATCTTAGTTCTGCGACCAGCGATTGAACCCGTGCCCCTGGCATTGGCAGCACGGAGTCTTAACCTCTGGACCACCAGGGAAGTCCTTGTCTGCTCTCCTTACATTTCATTTTATCTTCTTTCCCTCCAGATCCCTTCCCTTTGTGCCCCATCCCCTAACTTGTAACACAGGCAAGTTGATGTGGTAAGCATTGCCTAGGCAGGACGAGTACAGCCAGTTACTTATATGAGCACAGAGCTAGTACAGGGGCTGGCCCAAGGAACATTTTCATTGATAACATTTTTATTTTATTTTGTGAGATACACATACCCTCACACACAACTCACACAGTTAAAGATCTATGACAGGGTGAATTTCTATGTGCCAACAACACACCATAAACAGTGGCATCAGGTAATATCTGTACCCTTTGAAGATTCCTCTCCTCAGACCTCCCTGCTGCTGCTGCTGCTGCTAAGTCACTTCAGTCTTGTCCGACTCTGTGCGACACCATAGACGGCAGCCCACCAGGCTCCCCCGTCCCTGGGATTCTCCAGGCAAGAACAATGGAGTGGGTTGCTATTTCCTTCTCCAATGCATGAAAGTGAAAAGTGAAAGTGAAGTCGCTCAGTCGTATCCGACTCTATCGACCCCATGGACTGCAGCCCACCAGGCTCCTCCGTCCATGGGATTTTCTAGGCGAAAGTACTGGAGTGGGGCGCCATTGCCTTCTCCGCAGACCTCCCTAGACCTCCCTAGACCTCCCTAGCTCTTCACAACTGCCGTCCTTCTTGTATTTCTCTCCCTGTCCTTTCCTTTGTCTCCCTCATGCTTCACAGATGGCTCTTCCATCCTTCCTTCTCCCCACCGCTACTCTCTTCCATTCCTGTGTTTTCTACCCCTTTGTGATCCCTTCTCCTTAATTACTCCTACTCCTTTCCTGTGTGGTTTTCTTTCTCTCCATCAGTTCGTCTTGGTTCAATAAATTACTTGTCTCTGCACTGATGTCTTTCTGGTGGTGGCTGTTAGATTGAGACCGGTGGCTCCTAAGGAGTGATTTTGACCCTCAGGGGCATTTGGCGATGTCTGGAGACAGTTTCAGCTGCTATAACTGGGGTGGGGTTGCTACCAGCATCTGCTCGGGAGGCGCCAGTGATGATGCTGAACATCCTCCAGTGCACAGAATGACCACCACCGAGGATGGCCCAGCCAAGATGTCCATGGCACCCAGGCTGAGGACCGCTGGTCTTAGCCCCTCATGGTCTTAGCTCATCCTTCCCTAACTCTTGGCAACCACTGATTTGTCTCCGTAATTTTGTCTCTTTTAGAGTGTAGAGTTGGAGTCATGCAGCAGTACATAGCCTGTCAGAGCCTGACAGTATTTTGCAAGTGACTTAAAAAGCACAAAGTCAAGAGATCCTCAGTGAGAGTACAAGGGACTTTTTATCTTCCTGGCTCTGTTTATTTTATCTTCCTGGCTCTCCAGATCTTTCACATTGAACCTTAATACATGTGTTAGCATTTGGGTTTTGGAGGCTTGAAGGTCAACAATCTTGTGAGGCAAATAGTTGACACTGGTCACAGAAGGGCTACATCAACAATTAATAACAATGAAGGTAAGAGGAGAGTGAAAAAGCCGGCTTGAAGCTCAACATTAAAAAAACTAAGACATGGCATCTGGTCCCATTACTTCATGGTGGATAAAAGGGAAAAAAAGTGGAAGGAGTGACAAGATTTTATTTTCTTGTGTTCCAAAATCACCTTGGATGGTGACTGCAGCCATGAATTAGAAGATGCTTGCTCCTTGGAAGGAAAACTATGACAAGCCTAGACAGTGTATTAAAAAGCAGAGACATCACTTTGCTGACAGAGGTCCAAACTGTCAGAAGCTTCCCTGATGGCTCAGATGCTAAAAAATCTGCCTGTAATGTGGGAGACCCAGGTTCAATCTCTGGGTTGGGAAGATCCCTTGGAGAAGGAAATGGCAACCCACTCCAGTACTCTTGCCTGGAGAATCCCCTGGACAGTGGAGCCTGGAGGGTTACAGTCCATGGGGTCACAAAGAGCTGGATACGGCTGAGCAACTAACACACACACATGGTTTTTCCAGTACTTATGTACAGATATGAGAGCTGGGCCATAAAGAAGGCTGAGCCCCAAAGAATTGATTCTTTCAAATTGTGCCGGAGAAGACTCTTGAGAGTCCCTTGTACTGCAAGGAGATCAAACCAGTCAGTCCGAAAGGAATTCAACCCTGAATATTCACTGGGAGGACTGATGCTGAAGCTGAAGCTCCCATACTTTGGCCACCTGATGCAAAGTGCTGACTCATTGGAAAAGCCCCTGATGCTGGGAAAGATTGAAGGCGGGAGAAGAGGGTGGCAGAGGATGAGATGGTTAGATAGCATCACCAACTCAATGAACATGAGTCTGAGCAAACTCCAGAAGATAGTGAGGGACTGAGAAAGCTGGCATGCTGCAGTCCATGGAATTGCAAAGAATCGGACATGACTTAGGGACTGAACAACAATAACAACAGCAAATGATTAGTCAGTTGTACCTACACCCAAAGAGGTACAATTGCAAACCAGCACCCAGTCCAGCCTGATGGACCAGACACTGATCCTGAAATAGTTGTCCAGCAGCAGTGAGATCTGGGGCCCCCTAGCAAAAGCCGGGCGGGTTGCCACCCTGTCCAGGAGAGGTTCAGGATGCCTAGTTCAGGACACCCTCCCAACGAAAGGTTCAGGACACCTGGTTTAACATCCTTCTACTCACCAGGCATGGTATCTTATTTTGGATTCTATGACACACAGGGAAGTCACCCAAAGGAAGAAATCACCCTTTACTGATGGATCAAATTGACCATTTGGAATTTCCCCTGAGCCTCCTTGGCGACCCCACCTTGCCTGCTGCCAGAAGCATTCACCATGAACCAAGCCCTGATAACACATGGCTGGTGTCACATGGCACTCTTCAGACCAGCAGGTGACCTCACCTAGGAGCCTGTAGGTCTGAGACTCACCTCCTCTCCCCTAGCTGAGTCAGAATCTCTGGGTGACAGGCTCGCCAGGTGATTCCTAAGCCAGTTTGAGCATAAACTGTGGAATTTACAGAATGTGGTAACAAAATGAGGGGTGAGGGTTCATGCCCAGATCCAGTGGTTCAGTTGACTCCAGAAACTGGACTTCTTGGTCTGGTGGACTTCTGGAAGGAAAAATGGGCACAGGTGGGGTGCAGGGCCTCCCCATGAGCTCCACCTCTGCCACCCAGTGTCCTCCTGTAGGAGCTAAGGAGTAGTAGGATGTATAAGAGCCTTTGCCCTGGCTCTCCTCTCCTCTGCCTGTCCGCCCATCTCCCGAGGGAAGCACCTGCTTGGGGTGCTCTCTGAACAGGAACTGCTGGGGCTGGCGGTGGTGGACATCTTACTCTGAAGCTTGGCGCGACTTGTGGCTTATGCTCTGACCAACAGCCGCGTGTCAGTTTGTTTCAAAATGGCACCCCACTCCAGTACTCTTGCCTGGAAACTCCCATGGATGGAGAAGGCTGGTGGGCTACAGTCCATGGGGTCGCTAGAGTCGAATACGACTGAGCGACTTCACTTTCACTTTTCACTTTCATGCATTGGAGAAGGAAATGGCAACCCACTCCAGTGTTCTTGCCTGGAGAATCCCAGGGACGGGGGAGCCTGGTGGGCTGTAGTCTATGGGGTCGCACAGAGTTGGACACGACTGAAGTGACTTAGCAGCAGCAGCAGCAGCAGCAGCAGCAGAGAACACTGGTGACCTTGTCCTACAGCTTGTCTTCTTAGCTGAAATGTGAGCTCAGAGCTCCTATCCTCAGACCTGAGGGGCGACCCTAGTGCTGTAGATACTCCCACAGTGATAGATCATCCTTCCTTTTCACTGTCCAGCGCAGCAGCCACTGGCCATGTGGGACTATCGAGCAGTTGAATTTACAGAATGATTTAATATTATTTAAAAGGTCAGGGAAGCCTGGTGGGCTGCCGTCTACGGCGTCGCACAGAGTCAGACACAACTGAAGCGACTTAGCAGCAGCAGCAGCAACATGAGAATTAATTAAAGTGAAAATAGCCACATGAGGCCAGTGACTGTGAGTCAGTGAGTCAGTGTGACTCTGGCCCATCCATTCCCTCAACTGCCTTGAGGAAGAGGCTTTTTTCTCTCTGCTTCAAGTACCACTGACACAGAGATGAGAGAATGGCTGTGCTTTGTGGCTTGCAGAACCTTAGCTCCCCAACCAGGGGTCAAACCTGGGCCCCCTGCATTGGAAGCTTGGAGTCTTAACCATTGGACAGCCAGGGACGTCCCTGGAGATGACAGTTTGGGGAGTGTTATTATTATTTTGCTTATGCTTGTAATTACTGGAGCAAGGAATATTTCCTTTATTCAACCAACTTTTTACATTCATCATTTTTTGGACTATCTTAAGACCAAAAGAATATCTTACTTTTTTAAGAGCTTAACTTCAATGTATGTTTGCTTTATATCCCGGCTGCCTGCTTTGGTTCTCCAAAAAGTTAACTTTAGTTCAACTCTATGGAAGAAATAAGGCCTCACAGGATATGTTCCTAAAGAGAAAAGTCACTTTTAAAAAATGGAAATATAATTGCTTTACAATGTTGTGTTAGTTTCCACTGTACGACAATGAGAATCAGCCACAAGTAGACATATGTCCCCTCCCTCGTGGCCCTCCCTCTCACCGAGCCCCCCATCCCACCCCTCTAGGTCATCGCAGGGCACCGAGCTGAGCTCCCTGTGCTCGGCAGCAGCCTCCCCACCAGCTGTCT
>NW_011494609.1:9638090-9650749 GCF_000754665.1 Bison bison bison
TTTCAATATATATGTTTTAAAATATGATATTTGTTTTCCTCTTTCTGACTTACTTCACACTCTGTATGATAGGCTCTAGGTTCATCTGCCTCACTACAGCTGGCCCAATTTCATTCCTTTTATGGCTGAATAATATTTAAGTGTATAAGTAAGTGAAAGGCTCTCAGTCGTGTCCGACTCTTTGCAACCCCATGGGCTATACAGTCCATGGAATTCTTTATGCCAGAATACTGCGGTGGGTAGCCTTTCCCTTCTCCAGGGGATCTTCCCATCCCAGGGATCAAACCCAGGTCTCCCGCATTGCAGGCAGATTCTTTACCAGCTGAGCCACGAGGGAAACCCAAGAATACTGGAGGGAGTAGCCTATCCCTTCTCCAGGGTCTTCTTCCCAACCCAGGAATCGAACCGGTCTCTCCTGGATTGCAGGCGGATTCTTTACCAACTGAGCTATCAGGGAAGCCCCATTTAAGTGTATATAAAATTATTCTTCCTTGATAAGATATACCATAAAAGTAGTGCATGAAATTTGAGAGTCTAAGAAACCAGGTGACTAAGTTGTGTACTCACTTCCTTTCCTGCAGAGACTAAGAAAGCCCTGTGCATCACCTTCACCCTGGTGGTCCTGCTGGCAGGAGCAATCCTTGCCGCCATCCTCCTCTGGAAGTACAGTAAGTGCTGGCCAGAGCTGAGTTGCATTGTGCTGGCCCTTCAGCAGCCCTGGTGCCTGGACCGGGGGCCCACCCCCAGCCCCTCATGAAGTTTCCCATCTCTTTCCTCCTGTTTGACTACTAGATGCTTGAATAACCTTTCTTGGAAGCTGCCAGTCTTGTTGGCATACTTCCTCCTCATCTGTGGGTTGTCAAGATCCCATGTCCTTTGCGTGGTATTGACACATGCGGGAGAAGCACGTTGAGTTCACCCTGTGCTTTAGGACCCTGAGTGGGGCCTGGCACTTGTGAGCACCCGCACCTAGGGGGCACACCTGTCTCCTGCATTTCAGTGTACATGGTGGTGGCTGGAGGCCTTCCCTCGCCGGGGACTCCTGTACTCACAGCCAGGCCTCCTCCACCAGCCTGGGGCAGGGATCATGGGTCACAGGACTCACCTGTGTGGCAGGGGTGTGGGGAACTGCTGACGTCCCAGGTTAGGGATCCGCCTCTGACCGGAAGTAATAAACCTGGGGGATTCACCATTGCTCTGGCCAGCCCTGCTTCCTTTGACATATGCTGTTGGCAAGTACCCATCTCCTCCTTTTAAAATAGAGGGGGACGGCTTGCTGTCTCTTGTCCCGAGGGCTGAGGGTGTCCTTGGTTTCTCAGCCTGATGAGCGTCTCCCTCTGTTTCCCTGAAAGTGGAGGACGAGTGTTCAGGGATGGAGTGCGGCTCCTCCGGGACCTGTGTTAGCCCCTCTCTCTGGTGCGATGGCATCCTGCACTGCCCCAGTGGCGAGGACGAGAACCGCTGCGGTAAGTGGCAGGGCTGCTTGTGAGAGGGGGCCATTTGGCTTGGGCACTGGGTGGCCCCCACAGAGGCCACAGCAAGGCAGGCACATGGTGCCAGGCTTGTATCCCGCACGTCAATCACTCCATCACCGACTCCATTGCTGGAGGCTGAACCTTGCATGCAAGCCCAGTTTTCAGGTGAGGAGACAGGCTCAGAGGGGGCGAGCTCCCACCGGGAGTCACACAGCCAGGGAATGGGAGACCACAGCCTAGGGCCAGACCCCATTCATGCCCCAGCTGCCACGGGACATGACTAAAACAGCAAACTGTTTAAAATATCAAGTTGGGAGTGGGCTCTGTGTTTTCTAAGCAAGCTGCCTTTCGGGTGGCCTGTGTCCGTGTCACAGGGTGGACACTGCTGCTGCTTTTATTTTCAATGAATTTTTCAGTAGCTGTCGGCTTTCCAGGTGGTGCTAGTGGTAAGGAATTCACCTCCCAGTGCAGGAGATGCAAGAGGCATGCGTTCGGTCCGTGGTTCGGGAAGATCCCCTGGAGAAGGGAAAGGCAACCCACTCCAGTATTGTTGCCTGGAGAATCCCATGGACAGAGGAGCCTAGTGGATTATAGTCCATGGGGTTGCATAGAGTCAGACATGACTGAGCAACTGAACACAAAGTAGGTACAGCAGGGAAATGATGCCTGAGGATGAAGGTTGCGCTGATATCTGCTGAAGGCCCTACCCAAAGCCTGAAGCCTGCTGCATGCTCTGGGAGCTGTTAACTTTGAGTGCAAGTGATGCAGACAGAGGCTGTGCTCCACCCCAGAGCTGTCCATCCTTCTGTGGCCGTCCTGGGGAGATGGTTCTCTTTTATACCCCAAGTCCAGGTCAGGGCACCTGTGTGAGACACTGCTGTCCTGCCTGTGGATTCCCCTGCACTGGGAGTTCCTGGAGTTCTCGCTTACAGGAGAGGATTTGCACTTGGCAGACTCACTCACTCTGCAAAGTGTCCACATAGTGCTTTGCCATTATGGGTCATAGTATATTTGTCACCATTTTCTTAAGTAAAGTTGAGAGTTTCTCAGGTTGAGCAGACGTGGTTACTCTATCGGATGGAATGGTGTTTGATGTTTTAATACCTGTGTCCACTCACGTGTCAATAACTCTAGCAAGACCAACTCATGATGTTGCCTGGAGAGACTTTCTCTTCTTAATGTTGAAGTTGTATTTACTTAAATACTGTTAAGAGTTAATGTCTTCAAATAGATCAAAATTCAGGAAGTAGCTAAGGGTAGGCAGTGAAAAATCTCACCTACCACTTCACTTACACTCTCACGTGATGCACTCACACACAGTCTCATGCTCACAGATACTAATACATACACTCATACACTGTGAGATTAGATAGAGGACAGGTGCTGGTCTCTGACCCCGGTTCCCAGCACAGGGCTCCTGAGACCATGGTGAATTTCAAGTGGTGAGACCACCTGGTGCATCTTTTGTTCTGATATCTGGTCCTTGACCCCAGCTCCTGACACCGAGCTCCTAAGGCCCTTGTCATTTCCTGGGTGATAGAAGGGTCTTTTGTTCTATGAGGCAATTCTGGGTGGCTCCTGAATGGCTCCTGGGGGCTCTGGTCACCACAAAGACTGAGCCATGGGTAGAAGCTTGGACCTGTCATCCCCTCACCCCCCTGTCTTGAAACCACTTTCTCGTCAGAAAACCACTGATCCTTTTACTGTCTCCATGGTTTTGCCTTTTCCCAAGTGTCGTGAGTTGGAATCCTACAGGATGTATGCAGCCTTTTCAGACTGGCTTCTTTCATCACTGACTGACGTGCACTTAAGCTTCCTCCATGTCTGTCCACAGCCTGGTGCTCATGTCTCTTTAGGGCTGAATCATATTCCACTGTCTGGATGCGCTTACAGTTGGTTTATCCACTCACATGGTGGATGGAATCGCTCACCACGGAAGCATCAGGAAACCAGCTGGTCGCTCCACGGCGGCCTGAGCCTTAGTGTCAGGCCCTAAGCAATAACTAACCTGCTTTCCGTCTCCGTAGATTTCTTCCTCCAGATGTCTCATAGAAATGGGGTCCTACAGTGTGTGGACTGTTGCCTGGCCTCTTTCAGTCAGGAGCATATCAATCACGTGTGAACGTTCACGCCTGTTGAGTCGAGTCAGTGTTTCATCCCCTTTCATGGACGAATAGCGTTCCATTGTGCGCAAGGGCTGCCTTCTGTGTGCTCCTCCATCGATGAATGTTTGGATGTTACCCCCTTCCAGCTCCTGTGAATAATGCTCTCACGAACATGTGTGCACAATGTTCATTTTTGTCTGAATACCTGTTTTCAGCTCTGTAGGGTGAAGGGCACATTTTGGGAGGAAAGGCAAGATTCCGGGCATCTCCTTTGTGTAGCTGGGGGGAGGGAGCCAAGCCCTCTGGAGCCTCTGTGTCCGGGGAGGGTGGGGCCCGCGTGAGGACAGGATGAAGGTCACGGTCTGGGACTCACCGGAGCCTCCCTTCCCACAGTTCGCCTCTATGGACCAAACTTCATCCTTCAGGTGTACTCAGCACAGAGGAAGTCCTGGCACCCCGTGTGCCAGGACGACTGGAGTGAGAGCTACGGGAGGGCGGCCTGCCAGGACATGGGCTACCGGTGAGTTCTGAGCCCCTCATCCTCCCTTGTGATGGTGACAGGCACAGAAGCATAGAATCAGTGCTTCTCTCTGCCCCTCCCCGGAAGTGCCAGCCCACGGACACCACACACCTCTGTCTTCTTCCCAAAGCTGCCCCAGGGAACCAGCAGGGAAGTGTGTGCCCCACACCCCCAGCCCCACCTCCTCCTGGGCCCCCATCTGCTCCTGGTTCCTCTGGGCTGTCCAGCGCCGAAGTCGCCAGGGTCCCGGGTGCTGGCTGAGGGCCTTAAGAGACTCGTTTCCAGAGGAGACTCCAGTGCAAGGTGGAAGCCTTGACTCAGCTCGCCTCCTGGGTGGGGGGCCAGTGGGGAGGACTGCGGGGGAGGTCGGAGGGAACAACATGTGAGAGCTTCACTGCAGGAGTGCGGGAGGCACTGGGGTCTTTTGAACACAGAGTGCTGATCACTGGATTTATCGGTAAGAGAATACATCCCTCATGTAGCCACCAGAGAAGGTTCCAGCCAGGGGCTCATTGGAGCGTGCCTGCCAGCCCGGCCTTCCAGGGAGAGGCTGGGCCATTTTACTGCCACCGTCTCTTCCTCGGGCGTGTCCCCATGTGACTTCTCTGCAATTCCAGCCTGTTGACCCTATGCCAGTTTTCAAAATGAATTATCACTTGATAAAAAAGTTGCCATCTCAGCTAGGGAACTACTTCCAAATGCCACTCTGCCCTAGTTGCAGTGTGTGTCACTATGAATGATGTAGGGATGTCTCATCACGGTTCAGGGGCTACATTTTATCACTGGGAGCATTTGGACGTGTGGTTACGTTATATGTTTGGTTACATTATACGTCCTCACACATCTATATTCTTACTGCTTTTTTATCCTGATCCAGATTAGATTCGAAACACGACTGATGGAGGACTTTCCCTTGACACTTCAGGGTTATTGGATGGTTATAATGGGGTGTCACTTAATTAGAAGTTGTGTTTTTGTTTTCCAAAATGCTCTTAACCTGCATGTAGTATAAGATAAGTACTATGATATAGCTATAGCATAGGATGTGCAAATGCTTGCAGAAAAACTATTATTTTAAGTAAGACTTTCTGTCTTTTTTTTAGGAACAGTTTTTATTCTAGCCAAGGAATAGCAGATGACAGCGGAGCCACAAGCTTTATGAAGCTGAACATAAGTGCCAATGATATCGATCTCTATAAAAAACTCTACCACAGGTATTTAATTTGTTGATTTCTTTTCTTAAAAATTTGTTTTATTGAAGTATGGGTGATTTCCAATGTTGTGTTCATTTCCACCAAATAGCAAAGTGATTCAGTTATACAAATACATGCATTCTTTTCCACATTCTTTTCCATGTGGTTTATCATAAGATACTGAACATAGTTCCCCGTGGTGTGCAGTAGGACTTTGTTGTTTATAACCATCCTATATATAAAGGTTGCATCTGCTAATCCTAAAATTCCAGTCTATCTGCTTTTCCCTCCCCTTGGGCAACCACAAGTCTGTTTCTACGTCTGTGAGTCTGTCTGTTCCATAAGTAAATTCATTTGTTTCTTATTTTAGATTCCACATATAAGTGATATCATGTGGCATTTGTCTTTCTCTGTCTGGCTTACTTCCCCTAGGATGATCATTTCTAGGTCCATCCATGCTCCTGCAAAAGGAATTATTTCATTTTTTCCTGCGGTTGAGTAGTATTCCATTGTATGTATGTACCTCATCTTCTTTATACACTCGTCGATCAGTGGGTATTTAGGCTGCTTTCATGTCTTGACACTGTAAATAGTGCTGCAGTGAACACTGGGGGGCCTGTATCTTTTTGAATTATAGTTTTGTCTGGGTATATGCCCAGGAGTGGGATTGCAGGATAACATGACACTTTTATTTTTAGTCTTTTGAGAAATCTCAAAATTAATCAAACTAATCACATGGACCACAGCCTTGTCTAACTCAACAAAACTATGAGGCATGCCATGTAGGGCAACCCAAGATGCATGGGTCATGGTGGAGAGTTCTGACAAAATGTGGTCCACTGGAGAAGGGAATGGCAAACCACTTCAGTATTCTTGCCTTGAGAACCCCATGAACAGTATGAAAAGGCAAAAAGATAGGACATTGAAAGATGAACTCCCCAGGTCAGTAGGTGCCCAGTATGCTACTGGAGGAGAGTGGAGAAATAACTCCAGAAAGAATGAAGAGACAGAGTCAAAGCAAAAACAATACCCAGTTGAGGATGTGACTGGTGATGGCAGTAAAGTCTGATGCTGTGAAGAACACTATTGCATAGGAACCTGGAATGTAAGGTACATGAATCATGGTAAATTGGAAGTGGTCAAACAGGAGATGGCAAGAGTGAACATCGACATTTTAGGAATCAGTGAACTAAAATGGACTGGAATGGGCCAATTTAACTCAGATGACCACTACTGTGGGCAAGAATCCCTTAGAAGAAATGGAATAGCCCTCATAGTCAACAAAAGAGTCCAAAATGCAGTACCTGGATGCAATCTCAAAAAGGACAGAATGGTTTCTGTTCATTTCCAAGGCAAACCATTCAATATCATAGTAATCCAAGTCTATGCCTCAACAGTAAAACTGAAGTTGAATGGTTTTATGAAGACCTACAAGTCCTTCTAGAACTAACACCCAAAAGAGATGTCCGTTTCATTATAGGGGACTGGAATGCAAAAGTAGGAAGTCAAGAGATACCTGGAGTAACTGGCACATTTGGCCTTGGAGTACAAAGGCTAACAGAGTTTTGCCAAGAGAACACACTGGCCATAGCAAACACCCTCTTCCAACAAAACAAGAGAAGACTCTACACATGGACATCACCAAATGGTCGATACCAAAATCAGATTGATCATATTCTTTGCAGTCAAAGATGGAGAAACTCTACACAGTCAGCAAAAACAAGACTGGGAGCTGACTGTAGGTCAGATCATGAACTCCTTATTGCCAAATTCAGACTTAGATTGAAGAAAGTAGGGAAAACCACTAGACCATTCAGTTAGGACCTAAATCAAATCCTTTATGATTATAAAGTGGAAGTGACAAACAGATTCAAGGGGTTAGACTTGAAAGACAGACTGCCTGAAGAACTATGGACAGAGGTTCGTGACACTGTACAGGAGACAGGGATCAAGACCATCCCAAAGAAAAAGAAAAGCAAAAAGGAAAAATGGTTGTCTGGAGAGGCCTCACAAATAGCTCAAAAAAGAAGAGAAGCTAAAGGCAAAGGAGAAAAGGAAAGCTATACCCATTTGAATGCAGAGTCCCAAAGAATAGCAAGGAGAGATAAGAAAGCCTTCCTCAGTGATCAATGAAAAGAAATAAAGGAAAACAATAGAATGGGAAAGACTAGAGATCTCGTTAAGAAATTAGAGATACCAAGGGAACAACATTTCATACGAAGATGGGCACAATAAAGGACAGAAATGGTATGGACCTAACAGAAGCAGTGGACTTCCCCAGTGGCTCAGTTGGTAAAGCGTCTGTCTACAATGCGGTAGACCTGGGTTCGATCCCTGGGTCGGGAAGATTCCCTGGAGAAGGAAATGGCAACCCACTCCAGTACTCTTGCCTAGAAAATCCCATGGACGGAGGAGCCTGGTGTCCATAGGGTCGCAAAGAGTCAGACATGACTGAGTGACTTCATTTCATTTCACTTCAACAGAAGCAGAGGATATTAAGAAGAGATGGCAAGAGTACACAGAAAAACTATACAGAAAAGATCTTCATGACCCAGATGACCACAATGGTGTGATTACCCAGGCAGACATCCTGGAATGTGAAGTCAAGTGGGCCTTAGGAAGGAAGCATCACTACAAACAAAGCTAGTGGAGGTGATGGAATTCCAGGTGATCTATTTCAAATCCTGAAAGATGATGCTGTGAAAGTGCTGCACTCAGTATGCCAGCAAGTTTGGAAAACTCAGCAGTGGCCACAGAACTGGAAAAGGTCAGTTTTCATTCCAATCCCAAGGAAAGGCAATGCCAAAGAATGTTCAAACTATCACACAATTACACTCATCTCACAGGCTAGCAACTGCTGCTGCTGCTAAGTCACTTCAGTCGTGTCCAACTCTGTGTGACCTCGTAGACGGCAGCCCACCAGGCTCCCCCATCCCTGGAGTAATGCTCAAAATTCTCCAAGCCAGGCTTTAACAATACATGAACATGATGTTCAAGCTGAAAAGGCAGAGGAACCAGAAATCAAATTGCCAACATCTGTTGGATCATTAAAAAAGCAAGAGAGGTTCCAGAAAACCATCTACTTCTGCTTTATTGACTATGCCAAAACCTTTGACTGTGTGGATCACAGCAAACTGTGGAAGATTCTTAAAGAGATGGGAATACCAGACCACTTTACCTGCCTCCTGAGAAATCTGTATGCAGGTCAAGAAGCAACAGTTAGAACTGGACATGGAACAATAGACTAGTTCCAAATAGGGAAAGGAGTGCGTCAAGGCTGTATATTGTCACTCTGCTTATTTGACTTATATGCAGACTCCATCATGCAAAATGTCAGGCTGGATGAAACACAAGCTGGAATCAGGATTGCTGGGAGAAATATCAGTAACCTCAGATATGCAGATGACACCACCCTAATGGCAGAAAGTGAAGAAAACATCACAGCCTCATGATGAAAGTGAAAGAGGAGAGTGAAAATTTGGATTAAAACTCAATATTCAGAAAACTAAGATCATGGCATCTGTTCTTATAATTTCATGGCAAATAGATGGGGAAACAGTGAGAGGCTTTATTTCTTTGGGCTCCAAAATCACTGCAGATGGTGAATGCAGCCATGAAATTAAAAGATGCTTGCTCCTTGGAAGAAAATCTATGACCAACCTAGATAGCATATTAAAAAGCAGAGACATTACTTTGCCAACAAAGGTCCGTCTAGTAAAAGCTATGGTTTTTCCAGTAGTCACGTATGAACGTGTGAGTTGGATTACAAAGAAAGCTGAGAACTGAAGAATTGATGCTTTTGAACTGTGGTATTGGAGAAGACTCTTGAGAGTCCCTTGGACTGCAAGGAGATCCAACCAGTCCATTCTAAAAGAAATCAGTTCTGAATATTCATTGGAAGGACTGATGCTGAAGCTGAAACTCCAATACTTTGGCCACCTGATGGGAAGAACTGACTCACTGGAAGAGACCCTGATGCTGGGAAAGATTGAGGGCAGGAGGAGAAGGGGACAACAGAGGATGAAATGATTGGATGGCATCACTGACTCGATGGACATTAATTTGACCTAGCTCCAGGAGTTGGTGATAGACAGGGAAGCCTGGCATGCTGCAGGCCATGGAGTCACAAAGAGTCAAACACGACTAAGTGACTGAACTAAATTGAACTGAGGAATCTCCTCACTCTTCTCCATAGTGGCTGCACTAACTTACATTCCCCCTCACAGTGTAGGAAGGTTCTCTTTTCTCCACAACCCGTCCAGCATTTGTTATTTGGAGGCTTTTTAATGATGGCCCTTCTGACCAGTGTGAGGGGATACCTCATTGTTGTTTTAATTTGCGTTTCTCTAATAATTAGTGATGTTGAGCATCTTTTCACGGGTGTGTTGGGCATGGTTGTTTCTTTTTTCCTTTCAAAAACTGCAAATGAGTAGGGGATGTCTGGGAGAATCACCGTTAAGAGTCTGATTTCTCTCTTGCTGGTGAGAATTTGTCTGAGTTCCTCACAGGGAGGAGATTGGACTCTAAGTAGGACCCGTCTCTCTGAGCAGCTCTGGGTTCATTCTAGGGAGGCGTTTGTGCTAGGTCACTTCAGTCATGTTTGATTCTTTGGAGCCCACAAGGCTCCTCTGTCTATGGGATTCTCTAGGCAAGAATACTGGAGTGGGTTGCCGTTTCCTCCCCAATGGAATCTTCTAGACCCAGGGATCAAACCCACATCTCCTGCATTGCTGGTAGGTTCTTTACCATCAGCGCCACCTTGGGAAGCAGCTGTGGTCTGCTGGCCACCCGTGTGTGCCCTCTGCCCTCCGGGGTATTGGGTAACATCACAAAATGAAGATTCCTCTTTCCCGATTTTCTTCTCTCTGCAGACACTAGAGATGCATCTTGGCGTGTGTCAGGGTGTGTGTCTAGGGGTCCAGAAGAATGTCTCGTGGTCCCCACTGGGGTGACCAACTCATCCTGGTTTTCACAGGACCCTGATGGTTTCACACTGGAAACTCTGCTTCCCAGAGGTCCTCTCAGCCCAGGCAGTGGGGAAGGTTGGTCCCCCAGCCCCAGCCGTAGAGTCAGAGGATGCTATGTGAGGGGTGGGCCTGGGAGCTAGCGGCTATTCCAGTACTCCAGTGTTTCCTATACCTGGAGGCCAACTTGCAGTGCTGGGAAGGTCGCAGTGTGTCCAGTGGGTGGACGTGAACGTGAGTTGGTCCCACGGTTGATGGTTTGACTAGTTAGGAGGTCGGGGAGAGGGCTAGGCTTAGGCTACTCAGTCTGTGTTGCGTATGTTTAAAATGTTTGCAGTCTTCCTAGAATCATTCATGCTGGTGTTATTTAGTCACTAAGTCGTGTCTGACTCTTTGGCGACCACATGGAGTGTAGCCCTCCAGCCTCCTCTGTCCATGGGATTTTTCCAGGCAAGAATACTGGAGAGGGTTGCCATGCCCTCCGCCAGGGGGATCTTCTCCGCCCAAGGACCAAACCGGGGTCTCCTGCATTGCAGGCAGATTCTTTACCACTGAGCCACCAGGGAGTATAGAATACTGTTATCCAAATGGAATGTTCTTTCATGTAAAAGACACACAACATACAGCTTCCTCAGCTCCCAGTTCCCCATCACTCATCCAAACCATGCCGTCCCCTCCCTGCTGGCCAGGTGCCAGGTGCTGTGTTTAGGGAAAGAAGGACAAGTCAAGCTTCCCCCTCCTTTTCTGTGAGTGGGAGACTGAAGCAGGTTTGTGTTCCTGGTGGCCTGGGGGGCTGACTTCTGCCCGGGGCACCTGAGCCTATGCCAGGCTGAGCCTAGGAGGAAGGGTGCACATAGCCAGGTGTGGCCATCAAAACAGCGGGCCGTGGTTTGTCCCCCTGAGAAGCTAAACACAGCTGCCTGGGCTCTTTGTAAATACTGTCTCTTTGTCTTGCTGGTTACTTGGAACCAGGACTGAGCAAGGGAGGGAAGGCTGCCACCTTGTGGTAACTCGTAAGATGGCTTCAGACTTTGGAGGAAAAAAGAGGCCATTGCTTGGCACATGGTATCCCCTATGCTCATCAGGGGGTGGGAGGACTTCTTTCCTGTTTGCTTTCAGATGTAGCACTTTGATACTTGAACCTCAGGCTCCTGGTAGGGCTCGTCTGAGTGACTGCTTTGTGCCCTGATGCTGTGTTGTTCTTCAGTCACTTGGTCGTGTCTGACTCTTTGTGACCCCATGGACTGCAGCACGCCAGGCTTCCCTGTCTTTCACCATCTCTCAGAGTTTGCTCAAACTCATGTGCACTGAGATGGTGATGCCATCCAACCATCTCCTTCTCTGTTGCCCCCTTGTCCTCCTGCCTTCAATCCTTCCCAGCATCAGGGTCTGATGGCTGCTCAGTGTGCCATCAGAATGGGGGAATGACCTGATGATCTTTAGAAAACATCCGCTCTTAATGGGAGCATGTCTTCTCTTGGCATCTAGTGCCACCCAGCCAGAGACCACCAGGGCACACCTTGTCTTGGAACCATGGGTGTCTCAGTGGGAGGGTGTTAGAAGGGACTTATAATGGGATGTGGGCTTGTATTGAGTCATTTGGGGAAGGTTCCAGGAAGCTAGGCTTGGCCATGGACTGGATGCTGTCCAGAAATGAGGGTGATTCTATAGTTGGTACCTCAATGCTTTTTTGTCAGAAGGTGGGCTAGCATGAAGCCAGGCTACTGCTGGGATTGGCAAAGAAGTGCAGTCACTTGTGCCAGCCAGCAGAGGGGGCTGTTGGTCACTGTGAGGTTTGGACCAGGTTCACGGGATGAATTACAAGCTGGAATCAAGAATGCAGGGAGAAATATCAACAACCTCAGATATGCAGGTGATATGACTCTAATGACAGAAAACTAAGAGGAACTAAAGGGCCTCTTGATGAGGGTGAAAGAGGAGAGTGAAAAAGCTGGCTTAAAAGTCAACATTTAAAAAACGAAGATCATGGTGTCTGGTCCCATCACTTTATGGCAAATAGATGGGGAAAAACTAGAAACAATGATAGATTTTATTTTCTTAGGCTCCAAAATCACTATGGATGGTGACTGCAGCCTATTATACAGAGTGAAGTAAGCCAGAAAGAAAAACACCAATACAGTATACTAACGCATATATATGGAATTTAGAAAGATGGTAACAATAACCCTGTATACGAGACAGCAAAAGAGACACTGATGTATAGAACAGTCTTATGGACTCTGTGGGAGAGGGAGAGGGTGGGAAGATTTGGGAGAATGACATTGAAACATGTATAATATCATGTATGAAATGAGTCACCAGTCCAGGTTCGATGCACGATACTGGATGCTTGGGGCTGGTGCACTGGGACGACCCAGAGGGATGGTATGGGGAGGGAGGAG
>NW_011494609.1:9650849-9669744 GCF_000754665.1 Bison bison bison
GACCCAGAGGGATGGTATGGGGAGGGAGGAGGGAGGAGGGTCCAGGATGGGGAACACATGTATACCTGTGGTGGATTCATTTCAATATTTGGCAAAACCAATACAATATTGTAAAGTTTAAAAATAAAATAAAATTAAAAAAAAATAAAAGAAAAAAAGAAAGAAAAAAAAAAAAGGAACACTGCCAGCTTCAAATACCTGGGCATCAATGCTGCTTCTCTTTTCAACATGTTGGAGAAAATTCAGTGTACAATGGAATGCATTGGTTAGTTCTTTTTCATCTGTAACCTGGAATGTTTGCCTCCCAAGGAGTAACTCTTCTTCTGTTCCCAGGCAAATGGTTGTATAGTTTTCTGTGCAGTTCATATAAAGCAGTTACAAGAAGCTGGAAGTTTACAAAAGTCTCCCTTACAAAATTAAAGGATGATTTTAAACTACAAGAAAAAAAATAACAGCTGATATGATAAGTGCTTTGACTTGACACTATTGAATGACTAACATACACACACATACACACACATACATACAATGTGTGATTATCTTCACAACCACCTTTGGTACTATCATTAGCCCATTCTGTTGATGGGGAAATCAAGGCACAGAGAGGTTAAGTGCCTTGCCCAAGGTCACACAGCTTGGATTTTAACCCTCCAGTTTGACTTGGTGTCCACTCTTTACTACTGTCCCCTATGTATGTAGGTTTACTTTCTCTATTCATGTCTTCAATTGCAAACTCTTCTATATCTAAAGAGGCAGGGAGTGAGAACACTGGAAGAAAATATTTATTTCTAATTATTTTGAGAATCAAGTGTCTTTATTGTTATAGTGAGCAGAATTTTCCCCTCTTCTTTTGCAGCGATGTTTGTTCTTCAAAAACAGTGGTTTCTTTACGCTGTATAGGTAAGTGATTCTTGGTTTTCTGTTTCTAAAATGGGATGCATTTTGGTATCCCATTTGATACCAAAATCAAATGGTATCAAATTTGATACCTTATTGAAATGTATCCCAGTGTGTCTTTGGGGAACTTGGAGATAGAAGGTGGAGTAACGCGTCAGGACACACCCAGCACCCTGCCCAAGGGTTCCCGTTCTTGAATCTGGATACACTTTAGATACCTATTGCTTTGGTCCAAGAAACAGCTGTCCCAAGGACAGACAAACTGCAGAGACAGACAATGTGGCCCTCTCTGTGGTGTCCACATTGTGGGGCTGGAGACCCATGGGTGTCCCCATTCCAGCGTTTGGACTACTTGTAGTTTCCAACCTTTTGGGCTTCCCTGGTGGCTCAGACAGTAAAGAATCTGCCTGCACTGCAGAAGACCTGAGTTCAATCCCTCTGTCAGGAAGATCCCTTGGAGAAGGAAATGGCAACCCACTCCAGTATTCTTGCCTGGAAAATTCCATGGACAGAGGAACCTGATGGGCTACAATCCATGGAGTCGCAAAGAGTTAGACATGACTGAGCAACTAACACTTTCACATTTTCCAAACGTTTTATGGGTATGGAGGATACTGTCCCTGAGCTCCCTTCTCTGGTATGGCCCCATCCTCTTCCCGTATGGGTCTCGGCCCTGAAGCTTGGATTCCCAGTTTGAACAGGTGAAGCTAGCAGTCACTCCGGGGTGAACACCATTCCCCAGTGGTCCTGGCAGTAACTTCCCACACATGTTGGTTCAAGATACCAGGAGATACCAGGAGAGCGTGGTGCCTGCCCTGCCCTCCTGCCCACGCTGTCCACCTTGTGATGGTTTGAGAGCAGTGCATAGGAGAAAAGCCCTCCTTAGCTTTGTTCAGGAATCTTAGGGTCTCTGAGCATTCAAGGGGGTTCCAGGGCCTTTGTTATCTGCCCTGCTACATGGGTATTTGGGAGATGCTGATGGAATCACACAAGTGCCAAGCAACTGGTGGCATCCAGGCTATCAGAAGCGGTGCTTCCCGGGGGTGGCTGCAGGGGTGGGGTGGTTGCTGGAGGAGTGTCCTCTGGCCCCCCACCCCAGCCTAAAGAGACCAGGTGGCGTTTTCCAAAGTCAGAGCCCAAAGAAACAGGAACAAGAGGAGATCACGGTCACCCTGCAGCCAGGCCGGAACCTTGGGATGGGAACACAGTATGGCAGGTGTCCGGGAGAAGCGGGAAGGAGGGTGGCAAAGGGGGTAGTGGGATTGGGTGGGGGCGGCCCTGCTTTGCTCATTCGCCGGCTGCACTGTGCTTGTCTCTCTCAGAATGCGGGGTCTCCGTGAAGACGAGCCGCCAGAGCCGGATCGTGGGGGGATCGAATGCTTACTCGGGCGAATGGCCCTGGCAGGTTAGCCTGCACGTGCAGGGCATCCACGTCTGTGGGGGCTCCATCATCACCCCGGAGTGGATCGTGACAGCCGCGCACTGCGTAGAGGAGTAAGTCTCGAGGAGGTGGGGCCTGAGGAAGGGGGCGTGGCCTGAGGAAAGGGGCGGAACCAGAGGAGTAGGGGGCGGAGCCTGGGGTTCTGAGGAGGCTTTGCCAGAGGCCTTGCGCAAAGTCCTTGACTGCTGCAGGCTCCGGTTTCCTTGGGGACAACTGGGGCTTCTAAGGGCGCCTCGCTGGCGTCACAGGGAGGGTCAGATGACTTGTGAAGCACGTGAAACTGTGGCCAATACATCCCATAGCGTGTGTCCATCGCTTTGAGTCAGCATAGGGATGCAGTGTAAAGCTGGGGTGATGCTATGATCAGAACGAATTCCAGTCCACAGTCTTCTCAGCTCGGTCCTATCCTTCCTGAGGCCGCTGCCCTCTCGACAAGTTTGGGCTCCCTGGATGCTCGTCCCCAGAGAGACACTCAGAGAAACTTGGGGACACTCAAACGTCAGGCTGTCCTGCCAGAAGGTTCTCTGTGATCCATTAAGCAGCCTGGGCCCCAGAGTTGCCCATACAGATGGGTGGGGAGGGGTGAGGGTGGCCATCATTTATAGCGTTAGCTTTTGTAGACGATACTGTTCTTCCTTCTTTTTTCTTAAACAAGGAATTTTTTTTGGTCACGTGGATATTTTGAAAAACCCTCACTCATGGGAGCTGTTTGTCATGTTTAGAGTGAGGCTGGGCCTAACTTGGCTGTTCCCTGGCTGATTAGCCTCACACAGTTCACCCCAGGTGTCTGACAGTAGTGTCTGCACCTGTAAGTCAGGTGTGCTGTTTTGAGGGTTGTTGCGAAGGTTGAAGGAAGGAGTGTGTATAACTCAGGAGTGTCCCTTCCTTCCATCCACCAGATTCCATGGGCTCTAAGACTTGGGGTTTTCTTAGAAGGGAAGCACCCAAAAGAAGGTAGTGCCTGGGTGGTTATTAGACTCAGAGTCTACTCCCTGGTACACATTTATTAAGCACCTACTGTGTGCCAGGAGATGTTCTAGTATATAAAGATAAGTAAGACCCAGTCATGCTGGAAATAAGGTTTCAAACCTCAGGGAGATGTGTAGATTCAAGAATAAGTTGGGCTTCCCAGGTGGCGCTAGTGGTAAAGAACCTGCCTGCTAATGCAGGAAACTTAAGAGACATGGGTTTGATCCCTGGGTCAGGAAGATCCCCTGGAGGAGGGCAGGGCAACCCACTCCAGTATGCTTGCCTGGACAATTCCATGGACAGAAGAGCATTGCAGGCTATAGTCTATAGGGTCACAAAGAGTCAGACATGACTGAAGCGACTTAGCACACATGCATAAGTGTTCTTGGAATTGCAAGTGTTTGCAGGCTGGTGCAGAAATACAGGAGGAAAATGATTCACTGATGAAGTAAAGGAGAGGGGTGTAGGAGGGTGAGGCTGTGTAAGATGGGGAGAGAGAAGAGCCTGAGACCACCTGGCCATTCTGGTGTGGCTTCTGACAAGTCATGTCGCCCCGGGGGCTGATGACTTTTGAGAACTGTGGAATGCGTGTTTTGTATTTGCCATTCTTACATGCTGAGCGGTGTTCCTCTCTGTCTTCCAGACCTCTTAACAATCCCAAGATCTGGGTGGCCTTTGCAGGAATCTTGAAACAATCTTACATGTTCTATGGAAGTGGATACCGAGTAGCAAAAGTGATTTCCCACCCAAATTATGATTCCAAGACCAAGAACAATGACATCGCGCTAATGAAGCTGCAGACGCCTCTGACTTTCAACGGTGCGTACCTGTGTTCCAGCAGCCCAGGGTGTGTGAACAGTTTTGACCAAATCTTAAGAGGCTGACTGGAAATAAAACGTGCTGTGAAGACTGGATGGAGGAAATGTGCATTGAGCTACAGTGTGCAGGGCTGGGGGAGGGGATGACTGCTAGAAGAGGGTTTCCAGAGACTGAGCCACCCCAAAATGTGCTTGTGGCCACTGAGCGATGTGGTCACCACCATGTTTTTCCTCCACCACACGGTGACAACTTAGCACACATGCACATCTACAAAAGTCATTTCATAATCAGGGTCTGATCAGTGACAGTTGACACTGTGCCTTTAATTATAATACACTGATCAGTTACCTTCATCGTGATCAGTTTAGTCTGTAGTTGATACAGCCCTGCCGTGCCCAGTGTCAACTATTTGCATCACAGGACTGTTGACTGTTGACTTTCAGCTGTTAACTGTTGACCTTCAGTTTTCCCAAACCCTAACTTCCAGAGGTGAACTTCTTGTCTCTTAGAAAAAGGGTCATGGCAGGGAGAGGAAGAGGATGCTAGGACACATTGGAATCTAGAAGGCTCCCTGGCCACAGGGTGGTGGTCCTAGGCCCAGTGCCTGCACACGGAAAGGTCCAGGTGGAGACCATCACCCGAGGCCTTCAGTTAGACCAGAGCCGCTCATGGTGTTTTCTTTTCATGAAACAGACAAAGTGAAGCCAGTGTGTCTACCCAATCCAGGCATGATGCTGGAGCCAACTCAGTCCTGCTGGATTTCCGGGTGGGGGGCCACCTACGAGAAAGGTGAGTCTCCCCGCCCAGGGTCTGCAGGTCCCATGAATCAGAGCATGGGTTCAGAAGTGGGAGATCTAGGTTTTGATCTTGGTTCTACCACTGAATGATTGGATGATTTTTGGGTGATTCACCCAGGCTGTTTGCCTCAGGTTCTCTACATGTTAGATGGGAAAATCCTACCTGCCCTACCTACCACAGTGCCCTGATTAAGGTCAAATGCAAAGACTTCCCTAGTGGTCCAATGGTTAAAACATCATTTTCCAGTGCAAGGGGTATGAGTTCAATCCCTCATCAGGTAGCTAAGATCCCACATGCCTCGTGGTCAAAAAACCAAATATAAGCAGAAACAATACTGTAACAAATTCAATAAAGGCTTTTTAAAAACTGGTCCACATCAAAAAATTAATTAAAAAAACAAATCAAGTGGAACAGTGAGTGGAAACTGTGTTTTGGAGTGTAGAGGGCACCTAAACGTGAGAGGCACATGGCCCACCATGTTCAAGTCACAGAGTCATTAACGGGCTGCCTGGAAGTCTGCTGGCCTTTGATGCGAGGATAATGGTCTCAGTGAGGATGGGCCTGTGTGACTGGCAGCAACTGGCTGCAAGTCATCAAAGCCTAGTCCTCCTGCCCTGACCACACAGAGGGGAAGAGGCTCTAGACTCTCCTGACGCAGGCTGGCCCTGCTGCCTTCAGTTATAATTTGGTTTCATGTCTGATAACCTTTTTCAAATGAAGAGATCCAGGCTGTTTCCTTTATATGGAGCATTGGATGTGCTTCAGTTCAGTTCAGTCACTCAGTCCTGTCTGACTCTTTGCAACCCCATGGACTGCAGCACACCAGGCTTCCCTGTCCATCACCAATTGCCAGGGCTTGCTCAAACTCACATCCCTTGAGTTGGTGATGTCATCCAACATCTCATCCTCTGTCGTCCCCTTCTCCTCCTGCCCTCAATCTTTCCCAGCATCAGGGTCTTTTCTAAGGAGTCAGTTCTTCACATCAGGTGGCCAAAGTATTGGAGCTTCAGCTTCAGCATCAGTCCTTCCAATGAATATTCAGGACTGATTTCCTTTAGGATGGACTGGTTTGATTGACACTCAAGAGTCTTCTCCAATACCACTGTTCAAAAGCATCAGTTCTTCCATGCTCAGCTTTCTTTATAGTCCAATTATCACATCCATACATAACTACTTCTTTAACTAGATGTACCTTTGTTGGCAAAACAATGTCTCTGCTTTTTAATATGCTATCTAGGGTGGTCATAGCATTTCTCCCAAAGAGCAAGCGTCTTTTAATTTCATGGCTGCATTCACCATCTGCAGTGATTTTGGAGCCCCCCAAAATAGTCTCTCACTGTTTCCATTGTTTGTCCATCTATTTGCCTTGAAGTGATGGGACTGGATGCCATGATCTTAGTTTTCTGAATGTTGAGTTTTAAGCCAACCTTTTCACTCTCCTTTTTCACTTTCATCAAGAGGCTCTTTAGTTCTTCTTCACTTTTTGCCATAAGGGTGGTGTTATCTGCATATCTGAGGTTTTTGATATTTCTCCCAGCAATCTTGATTCCAGCTTGTGCTTCTTCCAGCCCAGCATTTCTCATGATGTACTCTGCATATAACTTAAATAAGCAGGGTGACAGTATACAGCCTTGACGTACTCCTTTTCCTATTTGGAACGAGTCTGTTGTTCCATGTCCAGTTCTAACTGTTTATTCTTGACTTGCATACAGATTTCTCAGGAGGCAGATAAGGTGGTTTGGTATTCCCATCTCTTTAAGAATTTTCCACAGTTTATTGTGATCCACACAAAGTCTTTGGAGTAGTCAATAAAGCAGAATTAGATGTTTTTCTGGAACTCTGTTGCTTTTTCAGTGATCCAAAGAAGGTTGGCAATTTGATCTCAGGTTCCTTTGCCTTTTCTAAATCCAACTTGAACGTCTGCAAGTTCATGGTTCATGCACTGTTTAAGCTTGGCTTGGAGAATTTTGAGCATTACTTTGCCAGTGTGTGCAATGAGTGCAATTGTGTGATAGTTTGAACATTCTTTGGCATTGCCTTTCTTTGGAATTGGAATGAAAACTGACCTTTTCCAGTCCTGTGGCCACTGCTGAGTATGTGGATGTGCTTAGTGGTACGTTTATATTAATATATTGTTTACATCCTTCCAGAAGTATTTAGGGCACACCTACAAGGAATTCTTTAAAGCAGGGGTCTCAAACCCCAGGCCATGGATTGGTGCTAGTCAGTGATCTGTTAAGAACCAGGCCACACAGGAGGAGGTGAGCAGCGGGTGAGCAAGCAAAGCTTCATCGTATTTATAGCTGCTCCCCATTGCTTTCATTACCACATTATCACAATGTTCTAATAATAGAAACAAAGGGCACAATAAATGTAATGCACTTGAATCATCCTGAAACCATCCCCCCACCTCCCTGGTCCATGGAAAAACTGCCTTCTACGAAACTGGCCCGCAGCGCCAGGAAGGTTGGGGACCACTGGTTTAAAGCGAGGTGAATAGTACATGGGTGGAGCGACTTAGAGAAAGAAGGGAGAGCTAGCAACTGGGCTGAGTATCTTGGCATCTGGACGAGAGAAGCTCCTGGGTTGATCCTTCCAGTTGTGAGCAAGTTTCCTCAGCAGCCAAGACCAAAGGAAAAGTCAGCCATGATCTGTGGGGCACCTTCCAAGGGCTGGGAGAGTAACAGTGAGCAAACTAAAACAAAACCTCTGCCTGCAGGAGCTTCGCATTCTCCTGTGGGCGCTGGGGGCAGATTGTGCTCAGATAGGGAATGAGAAACTAGGTGCTTTCAAACAGTGGAGGCTTGTCATGGTGAGAGGTGGTCAGGGAGGGCTTCCTGGAAGAGGGGACATTTGAGCTGAAATCAGCATGACAAGAATGTCTTAGGAACAGAAGGGCCAGTGTGGCCAGGGCATGATGAACCAGGAGCGAGGGGGCAGTCTGGAGTCAGGTTGCATAGGGTATTGTAGGCTATGATGATAGCGCTGGCTTCTAATCCAAGTGGGCCATGGAGCTGCTAGGGAGTGACATGGTTGGATGGCTAAGTAGGGACTCACAGAAAAGGTGACAGCATGGTGAGGAGACCACTGCCACATCCTGCGAGACAAGAAGGTTGCCAGACCAGGGAGGTAGGTGTGGGGGTAGGGGCAGAGCCACCAAATCTGTTGATCGATGGAGTGTCACGGAAAAGTGAGCAGTCTCGGGGGGCCTGATTCGTGCTCATGATCTGAGCCCCATGGTGGGGCATGGGGCCACTTCCCAAGTTGAGGAGGCTCAAGTGGCATGGCTTAGGGCGGATAAGCACTCCAGGAGAGGCTCTGCTTCAGCCCCCGAGGCCACAGAGCCTAGAAAACCTCTGTGAAGCAGGTGGGTGATGGAGACAGCACAGACCTGCAAGTGATTGGTCGCTCCCACATGCAGGGAGCGAGGGCAGGCAGTCAGGAGTGGAGCAGCGCGTGGGCTTGAGAAAACTTAGGGTGCTTGAGGTGGAAACACAGGAGCTCCTGGTGTCAGCCTGGGAACTGTCCAGAGGAGAGAGAGCGATGAAGGAGGAGAAGTGATCCCAGGGAACCACGTGGCTGGGCCATGAGCGGGTGACTCTAGGACACAGTTGGAGCTTGGTCCTCAGCCCAGAGGCAGGTAGTCCTCTCCAAACACAATCCAGAGCCACTTTAAACGCACGCCTCTCAGCAGTTGAAAGGTACCTGGGTTCCCCAGGAGCAGGCTTGGTAGGAGTGGCGTGGCCGTATGTCCACGTGTCCAGGAGGGAGACCAGGCTTCCTGTGAAAGCTATGCTGTCTTTTGTTGCAGGGAAGACCTCAGATGACCTGAATGCGGCCAAGGTGCACCTCATTGAGCCCCGGAAGTGCAACAGCAAGTACATGTATGACAACCTCATCACGCCCGCCATGATCTGTGCAGGCTACCTGCGGGGCACCGTCGACTCCTGCCAGGTGATGACCAGCTGGGCTTTGCCCGGCTCCCACTGGGCCCATGAAGTGTGTCCCTCCCCTACCTGGGACCCGGGGTTGGAGGAGACCTGGAGACTCTCCCATCACCCCACTGAGCCCTCATCCCACCTTCTTGCCCTCTGGCCTGTGTGGCTTGTGGATTGACTTCTGTTCTGTAACCTGCTGTGTCCTCCAGGGTGACAGTGGAGGTCCTCTGGTCACACTGAAGAGCAGTGTCTGGTGGCTGATTGGAGACACGAGCTGGGGGTCAGGCTGTGCCAAGGAGTACCGACCGGGAGTGTACGGGAACGTGACAGTGTTCACAGACTGGATCTATCAACAAATGAGGGTAACCTTTCCATCCTCCTGATCGGCTCCCCACTTCACTGTGTCAGAGCCTGGGGGTCTAGGAGGTGTGGTCCTGTGACAGGTCGCACCTCTCCCCATACGCGTTTGGATGAAAACTTCTGGGTCCCAGCTTTGCAGGGTCCAGGGTTACCTGTGATGGGCTTGCTTCTGGCTCTAATAGCTCCATTCACCTACTCAGATGTCATTGCATCAAACTTCTGGGGATGGGCAGAAAGCAGAGTGAGGCTGCCAGGCATGATTCAGGCCTATCCTTCTCTGGGCTGTCACAGGCACCCAGGGGAGCAGCTGGGGTCTCTGGTACAAGGAGAGGGCATGAGAAGGGAAAGATCCCAGGGGTTCCTGGTGCCCCTGCTGCCTCTGGCTTCTGGCCTGGTGCATGATACTCAGAGGGGCCCAGTCTTGGGTCCTGTCTGGATCCTGGGTGAGGACTGGATGTCTGTCCATCGCAGGGGCCTTGGGACTGGGCAGTGCTCACAGATTTTGGCTCCTTCCAAGGCCAGGTTCCAGGTGAAAGTCCTGTCTCCCTCAAGTCTCCAAAGGTGCCCAGGTGCCAGGAGATGGGGCAGAAGCCGAGGGCAGTGCCTGGTGAGGCATGGCCTGTGTCTCTCCTGAGCCCAAACCTAAGACCTAACACCTTCAAGTGACTCGGAGCCCAGCCAGTCCCCGCCCCACAAAGGGCCGAGTTCTGGAAATTCATGACCCCCACTGTCCCCCTGAGGACCTGCATGATGCAGGCAAGCTGGGAGGGGGTCCTGGGGAGACTGGCGGGGGAGGTGAGGCAGGCCATGGGGTAACTGTCCCTCCAGGATGAGAGAGCGAACAGGCACCGTGTGTCTAGGCAATGCTGGTGGCTCAGCAGCAGGAAGTGGTGGCGGGGGTGGGGGGTGGTCGGCTGGATGACAACAGAGAAGGTGGAGTAGAAAGCAGGACTACGTAGACCATGGATGACTTTCAGTGGCTAAGGTCATGCTTGGTTGGCCCAGAGATGCCTGTGTCCCAGCGGTGCTGAGTGATGGGACCACCCCCCAACATCCCGGCCCCTCCTGTCCCTGGCCCTTTGCACATACTGTTCTCCTCCATTGTCAGTCTAACCCAACCTTCATGCTGTAGAAAAAAATATCCCTTTGTCTTATTTTTTAAATAATTTATTTATTTAATTCTTGGCTATGCTGGGTCTTTATTGCTGCACAGACGTTCTCTCATTGTGGTGAGCGGGGTTTACTCTCTCATGGTGTGAGCAGGCTTCTCATTGCAGTGGCTTCTCTTATGGGGGGTTTCCCAGGTGACGCTAGTGGTAACGAACCTGCCTGCCAGTGCAGGGAGATGTAAGAGACTCGAGTTCAATCCCTGGGTTGGGAAGATCCCCTGGAGGAGGGCACAGCAACCCACTCCAGTATTCTTGCCTAGAGAATCCCATGGATAGAGGAGCCTGACGGGCTTCAGTCCATGAGGTCACAAAGAATCTGGCATGACTGAAGCAATGTAGCATGCACTCTTGTTGTGGAGCACAGGCTCTAGATCCCAGGCTCAGGGGTTGTGGTACATGGGCTTAATTGCTCCGAAGCATGTGGTATCTTCCTGGATCAGGGATAGAACCCATGTCTCCTGTGTTAGCAGGTGGACTCTTTACCACTGAGCCACCAGGGAAGCCCTCCCTGTCAATGTAGGGGAAAAATAATTTTCTGCCTTTGTTTGTCTTAAGAAAATAATATCGTTTCTTTTTCCTTTTTGAACAGGCAAACAGCTAATCTGTACAGCCTGGGTCCTTGACAACATTGCACAAGAAAAAGAAGGGGCTGATTGTTAATCCCCACGCATTATGTATTTTTTGAAGTGATTCCAGGTCCTTTTGTTTTCATGCGATCATGATCCTGTATGTCTTGGGCCCTTTCCACAGTTCTGTGCAGACCCCGTGGCTCCCCTACCCCCCTGGGCCCACCCTTCCAGACCCCTCATCTGACCGGGGAGGCTGGCTGGCCATGGACAGCAGAGCCAGCGCAGAGCAAGGGGACGGGGTCTGCCCCGCGGGGACCTCCCCTCTGAGTCCCACTGCAGGGACTCCTCTTGGATTCACAGGGGGCTGGCGACTTCTCAGCTGCTGGATGGCTTGAGAAAGGAAGGCGAAAAGCCTGGCAGAGCCTGCAGGGGCCAGCCTCTGGGGCCACTGCTGGTGAGGCCACTTAGGGTAGCCCCAGGGCCTGTCTCTCCTCGAGGGAATTTGATGAACATTCTTGAGTGCCTTCTTAGCAGCCCAGAGTGCTGGCTGGAAATAAAGGGGCCAGCTCTTCATGGGTGATGACTTGATAGACACTTGAAAGGGGACCCAAACCTTTTTCTTTCGGGGGGTGTGTAGACAGAGCCCTGGGAACATATGTGATCACCCCCAGCATTGCTGGGGGCCCCCACCCAGGGAGACCCGCCTTATTCTCCAGTCTCTCTCTGGCCTCCCTTGAAGATGGTGCAATGCCCCGGGCCCCCACTGAGGTCTTCACCCCGAGTAGGGTGCCTGCTGACCCTCTTAACGCCTGCTAATCATTCACCTGGAAATCGAGCTCACCCAGGGAAATCAGGGATACTAATTAAAGAAACACTGTTTCCTGTAAAGCGTCTACCTGTTACTACCTCAGTGCCCATGAAACCGGGCCGTAGTCCTACTCTTACTTTTTGAAATTACTGCTGCCTTTGCTTGTGTGAGCAGTAGCCAACTTGAGCTACTTTCACAAAGTGACTGCTCCCAATTTAATGTTCTGTAAATGTTGTCCTGAAGCACAGCATCTGGGCTTGTGAGAAAGGAGAGAGGGGTGTGCATGGGCCTCCCCTGGCCCCTTCCAACCACTCCTCAAGCTCCCCTGCAGGGGAGAGTCAGGCTTCAGTGACCAAGTGTGAAGCGTAAACACGGGTGCTGTGAGGTCCTGCCTCCTCTCCGACACGCTGGTTTCGCAGAACGACTTGAGTGATTCTGCACAAGGACTTGACCTTGGAGTGGAAGTCAGGACGATGCGCTAGCAGGATGCTTGGGCGGCAGCATCCCAGGGGCCATCCTGACCTGCCTGCTCCCGAGTCAGATTTTAAAAAGCATCGTCATGGTGAGCAAGCATTCCTTCTTTAGTGCTTCTTTTAATTTATGTGACCACTGTTTGTTCTCTGTTTTGTATCTTTTTTAAACTGTAAAATTCAATTGTGAAAAACTGAACAAATAAATTATGCATTTTTTTTTTCCAAACATGTGGCAAGCAGAACCGGTCTGCATTTCCGCATTGGGCCTTGATGTCAGGGCAGCCCCTGAATGGTGGGTTGGCAGGGGGTGAGGTCAGGTGGGGTGGGGCAGATGTGGTCTCCTGGCTGCCCTGCTGGCCCCCACAGCTTGTCCTGTAGGATAGCAAAGTGAAAGTGTGAAAGTGTTAATTGCTCAGTCATGTCCAACTCTTTGTGACCCCATGGACTGTAGCCTGCCAAGCTCCTCTGTCCATGGGATTCTCCAGGGAAGAATATTGGGGTGGGTAGCCATTCCCTTCTCCAGGGGATCTTCCCGACCCAGGGATTGAATCCAGGTCTCCTGCATTCCTGGCAGATTCTTTACCGTCTGAGCCACGAGGGAAGGCATCAGTCCCCAACTTTTTGGCACCGAGGACCAGTTTCATAGAAGACAATTTTCTCATGAACTGGGATGGTTCAGGTGGAGCGATGGGAAGCGGCCGATGAAGTTTCCCATCGCCACTCACCTCCTGCTGTGCAGCCTGGACCAGTACTGATCCTAGGGGCTGGGGACCCCTGCTATAGGAGGTAACCAAGCTCCTTAAGGAGCATCACCTGTACCTCCCGTTTCTCCCAGATATGGACCCTGAGACCCAACTCCCTTCTAGAACTCTCTGCCCAGTGACCCCAGAGTCCTCAGATTCTGCCTTCTCAAACTTGTATAGCATCTCCTCCCCTAAAATTCCTGTGAGCTCATGGCAGCAGAGCTGCTTCCTTAACATGTGTCTCAGCCCCTGGAGTTGTGACTACAGGTAAGAGACAGATAGAGGGTAAATGTTTTCCTCCCTGGAAGAGATATCCACTCATGTTCTTCAAATAGCCCAAATCTGGCAGGTCCCAATGTGTAACAGGTGATTGGAGAGAATTGTCTGCGTTGTGTCAGTTTGTGTTAAAATTATGGTAAAAGTTGTAATAAAAAAGTAAAGAAAACATGTGTTTTGTTAGATAATATTTTTTTTAAGTTTTTTTTTTTTTTGATGTGGGCCATCTTTAGAATCTTTTATGCTATGGCTCCAATACTTTCACTACCTGATGCTAAGAGCTGACTCATTGGGAAAGACCCTGATGCTGGGAAAGATTGAAGGTGGGAGGAGAAGGGGAGGGCAGGAGGAGAAGGGGATGACACGAGATGAGATGGTTGGATGGCATCACCAACTCCATGGACGTGAGTCAGATCACTCCGGGAGATGGTGAAGGACAGGGAAGCCTGGCGTGCTGCAGTCCATGGGGTCGCAAAGAGTCGGACATGACTTAGCAACTGAACAACAAAAGAACGAAAGGGGACAAGTTGGGGCAGGTACCTGCCAGCCACCAGTCTTTGTCACCTGATCGCCATAGAATTTTGTTTTCTGTATGTTTGCTTAAAGACACCTTACTGGTAGATACTGTCAATTCATTAACACTGAACTCATGGCCAGCAACCCCATAAGTCACTCCTGAAGGACGCTTCCCTAGCACACATGTTTTGTCTGGAGGGCACAGCCAGCCTTCCTGCACTTAGATTAGACAGCACTTCCCATTCTGCTTGGGGCCATTTCAACATTGACATCACCATCTGAAAATACAAAAATGCTAAACAACAGGCGCTAAATAAACTGAAAAGGATACTTGTTTACAGTCTGAGCTGAAGCAGGAAGGCAGGGTAGCCATTTTCACACTCAATCAGCCGTTCAGTGTTTTTGCTCCTCTGCCGGTGTCCACGAAAGCGCTGCTAGTGTTCTTTTGGGGTAACAGATCAACTTTAATGAGTAGGTGGATCTACCGGTACGGAATCTGTGAATAATGAAGATGGACTGTGTCCTAAAAGTGTCCACGTGGCAGGGCAGCTGACATCTTTTTCAGTCGTATTTCTCATTTTGCAGTCCTCCTCCCGTGAGTGGCTTTAATTTTGAATGAAGCTGATTTCACTTAAAAGATCCAGCCAGGGAGGGGACTTTCCTGGTGGTCCAGTAGCTAAGACTCTACATTCCCAATGCAGGAGGACTGGGTTTAATCCCAGGGTGGAATAGATCCCACGTGCCACAAAGAAGATCGAAGATCCTGCGTGCGGCAACTAAAACCTAGCGTAGCCAAATGAATAAATATAAACAACAAAGATCCAGCCTGAATGCTGAAACTAGGGAAATAGATATTTCTGTATTTAAACCTTTACAAGAGACAAACATTAATTTGCTTAATATAAATTAACCCAAAATACTAAAGTGGACACACGAGTATTAAAGGTGTGGAATCTGTGTTGATCACTTTGTGGCTTCTTGCAGCTGGGGAAGTAGGTGAGTTTCCAGGGTAGAGAATGAATTAACTTTGATTCGATTCTCACTGAGCTGTTATGGGGGAGGGCACAGTCCTGCCTTAAACTCAGGTACCTGGTCTGTTCTCAGCACCTCCCTGGTTCTCATGGGGTTGCCCTGATTTGGCTCGAAATTCAGAAACTTTATTCTTTTGACCAAGGCTTCACCCTGGACCCGAGTTTGTGAAGAGCCACACACACACACATATACTCCCATTTGGAGTCCTATCCCCCAGCCGCAGTCCTTTTCTGCTCTGGATGTAGAGAGGGTGATGTATGATATGGTACAGGCCAGAGCTCTTCTCCCAGTGTGCCCAGTGTTTTAAGAAAAATGTGCAATTTATGCTACTTCCAAAGTAGTTCAGTTTGGTCACTCAGTCATGTCCAACTCTTTGCAACCCCGTGGACTGCAGCACGCCAGGCTTCCCTGTCCATCACCAACTCCCGGAGCTTGTTCAAACCCATGTCCACTGAGTCTGTGATGCCATCCAACCATCTCATCCTCTGTCATCCCCTTCTCCTGCCTTCAATCTTTCCCAGCATCAGGGTCTTTTTCAATGAGTCAGTTCTTCACATCAGATGGCCAGAGTATTGGAGCTTCAGCTTCAGCATCAGTCCTTCCAATGAATATTCAGGACTGATTTCCTTTAGGATTGACTGGTTTGATCTCCTTGCTTTCCACAGGACTTTGAAGAATCTTCTCCAATACCACAGTTCAAAAGCATCAGTTCTTTGTTTTAAAAAGTCACTAATGTACCAGCTGTGCCTGCTTTCTCTGACTCTGCAACCCCATGGACTGCAACCCACCAGGCTCCTCTGTCCATGGGATTCTCCAGGCAAGAATACTGGAGTGGGCTGTCATTTCCTTCTCTGGGGGATCTTCCCCGCCCAGATATCAAACCCACATCTACTCCATTGCAGGCAGATTCTTTACCACTAGGCCACCTGCGAAAGCCCATAATATACCAGCTGTTTCATTTTAAATGAATTAACCCCATAAATATTGGTGTTTGAGCCATCGTTTTGCTTTGATTAAAGAACCTGAACTCATAATCCCCTGAAAATCCACTAATCACTTGGAAAGCCAACGTCAGTGCCTCATTAGCTGCTTTTAGGGCTTCCTGGTTTACCAGTTGGATTGGATTCCTTTCCTCCCACACAGTAACCGACGGTGGGGACTTTCCTGGCTGGCTGCTTTTGTCTTTGCTCTAAGAAGGAAACTAATAAAGGTAGCTGCTCCGTAGCATCTTAGAAGATAGTCAAGCAAGCATCAAGTCACTTGGACATGTGCCTGGCATCTCCTACGCCCACTCCCTCCCACAGCGTTTACTAAGCACCAGCAGACCCTGTATTCTGGAAAACCGAGGCTTCCTAGTTCTGTCACTTCAATGTTATCTAGTTCCTCTCCTAGCTCTGCTCCAAACTCAACCCCACACTCTGGGGTCAACCAAGTCCCAGACTTGCCTGGAGAGAGGGTCCCTGAGTACGCATGATTGCTCCTCTAGTTTAGTCTGCCCAGGTTCATGGACCTTGAAGCCGGCGCTGTGGAGCCGGCAGCAGAATCTCGAGAGGCAGGCTCTGCTCCTGGTGTTGCCCTTCACAGAGGAGATGGGGGACTGGGGTGGGGCGGTGGGGGTTGGAGGATGGGGGGCAGTTCAGCCGCTTGCCTGAGCCCCACTGCCCTCTGAGTGATGGACTCACACAGAGCGGACTCCAGGCCAGCCTCTGCTTGACTCCTCAACAGATAGGAGGGGAGCCAGTGTTCTTCTGCCCTGTCGATGGCCAGTCAGGACAGATCTGAGGGATTCCTGGACACCTGCTCTTTCTGATGAAAGTGAGTACCTTGTGAGTCCCCAGCACCTTGTGAGCTCCTTGTGAGTCCCCAGTGGGCTTGTCCCCCAAGTTAATTCCTGTTCTCTGAAATATTATCGGCTTTCTTCCCCCATCTATCTAGGAATCTCTAGGAAAACTATAACAACAGCAAAGAAGAATCCTTGGCAACAGTGACACCTCTTTCTGGTCGAGGTAGATTCTATGGGACGCCTGATACTGGAGCAGTTACTCAGCCAGCCACGAGGGGGCAGCAGCCCCAAGTCTCAGAGCATCCCTTCTCGTACATTGGTTGTTCAGTCGCTCAGTCCATTTCTTTGTGACCCCATGGACTGCAGCACGCCAGACCTCCCTGGCCCCCACCGTCTCTTGGAGCCTGCTCAAACTCATGTTCATTGAGTCAGTGATGCCATCCAACCATCTCATCCTCTGTCGTCCCCTTCTCCTCATGCCTTCAATCTTTACCAGCATCAGGGTCTTTTCTAATAAGTTAGCTCTTCGAATCAGGTGGCCAAAGTATTGGAGCTTTAGCTTCAGCATCAGCCCTTCCAATGAATATTCAGGACTGATATCCTTTAGGATTGACTGGTTCGATCTCCTTGCTGTCCAAGGGACTCTTCAAGAGTCTTCCCCAACACCACAACTCAAAAGCATCAGTTCTTCGACTCTCTGCCTTCTCTATGGTCCAGCTCTCACATCCATACGTGACTACTGGAAAAACCATAGCTTTGACTATACGGACCTTTGTCAGCAAAGTAATGTCTCTGCTTTTTAAAATGCTGTCTAGGTTGGTCATAGCTTTTCCTCCAAGGAGCAAGCATCCTTTAATTTCATGACTGCAGTCACCATCTGCAGTGATTTCGGAGCCCAAGAAAATAATACATAAATAATCTTGTACAGAAATTCTTGCATTGTCCCAAGCTTTGAGGATTGTGGAATCCTGAGCGTCAGAAGGGGCCAGCGGTGGGGGTGAGGCAGGGGCTAGATGGGAGGGGACAGTGCAGCTAGTCCACCTCTTCCAACAAGCTGTTGTCCAGCTTGGCCTGGGAGTGAATGGACAGCTCATGAGGCAGCCACTCCCCTTCTGGCTGGGTGTCTGCATGTCCCCATGGCTGCCTAGTCCAAGGAGGCCAGTCGGGACCCTGCTCTGCTCCTTCTGGACAACACGTGGTTAATATTCTGCCTTCTCACCTCCCAGACCAGAACAGCATCTGCTGTAAAATCCTCCTAGGTGGGCAGTGACCTCTCTCGACTTAGACTTTCACCTTTCAGCTCCACACTAGGTGGCCAGCAATTAAGCAGACTGGATGCTTGATCAGCATACATTATAAACCACAAATGCTGATTGCTTCACCTTCTGTCCCATTTCTTTAACTTTATTCCCCATTTCCCTTCTAGCCTCTTATAAATAACCCACCACATTCTTTTGCTCAACCATTCCTTCTGACCTGACCCAGTACAGAGGGCAGCCTTAGTGTCCACTGATTGCTCCACAGATTCCCACCTGCTGTCATTTTCAAACGTCTCCCAAATAAAGAAGGTGTCAGAGAGGGTTTCCTGATGGCACAGTGGGTAAGAATCCACCTGCCAAGGCAGGAGACACAGGTTTGATCCCTGATCTGGGAAGATCCCGTATGCCTAGGAGCAATGAAGCCCATGCACCGCCACTACTGAGCCCACGTGTTGCAAGTACTGAAGCCCATGTGCCTTAGAGCCCGTGCACCACAAGACAAGCCACCACAATGAGAAGCCACAGCTGTAAGAAGCCCACATAGCATGACTGCGGAGTAGCCCTCACTCGCCACAATCAGAGAAAGCCCGAGTGCAGCAATGAAGACTCAGTGCGAGCAAAATAACAATAAAATAAATAAACATTAGAAAAGAAAGTGTCAGAGAAATGTCTGGTAGAAAGAAGTGTATTACAAATTGAAGAAATAGGCTTCTGTATGCATTCACAAGTATGGCACTCATGTTCCTAAAACATGGGGTGTGAAAGGCTATTACAGCAATTGGAATGACCCTTCTACAGTGCTGTGTGGGGATCATTAACTGACAGAGGGGTGGAGAGAGTTCAGGGATGGGGCAGGGTGGGCATGAAGCATCGAAGGAAATCACCTGATGCTTGAAGCCAGTGTGCTTATCCACTAAGAGACAGCAGAGACTACGGCCGCAGGCTGACCACTGACGCATCTGTGAAACGGGCAGTTGAGGGCGTGCGGCCGTCAGGGGAGCTGTCGGCTGTCCGCTCCCTGGAGACCCGGGGCTACACGGAGGGC
>NW_011494609.1:9669844-9670720 GCF_000754665.1 Bison bison bison
TATTCCCATCTCTTTCAGAATTTTCCACAGTTTATTGTGATCCACACAGTCAAAGGCTTTGGCATAGTCAATAAAGCAGAAATAGATGTTTTTCTGTGAAGACAGGATAGTGATAAATAACGGTTTATATTGCATTTGGGTATTTGTGTTTACAGTCAAAAAAAAAGAAAGTATACACAGATCATTCTGGAGCGGGCAAACATTTTTCTGGTCTATAGAATGCCTAGGAAATCTACCCTGTGGAACTCCTGTAGCAGGAAAAAGAACATCCATGCCAGCTCATTGTGTAACACGACATCGTGTACTCCAGACTGTTGTTCTGGGAGGCAGCCTCAACCTTCCCAGGAGCTCAGAGGCGCCCCTCAGAGGCCTTTGGAGGAACTGAAAGGTGACCATGAAGATACTGATGGGATTAGTGAACATATTGATATTTTTTTCTCGGCCGTGGAGGCAAAGGTATCTATACTCCTGTCTGACTTGCTAGACTTAAATTTCTTGATAGCAACTTAGTTTACTGAGAAATTGGATGTAAAAATTTTACTGTGGACAGTTGAATCAGCCAGCAGCAGTAGTATGTGATGTGCTCTATAATATTCCCAGGGTGGATATTGCTGTTGTTGCTCAGAGGCCAAGTCCTGTCCGACTCTTTGCAACCCCATGTTCTGCAGCAAGGCAGGCCTCCTTGTCCCTCACCATCTCCCAGAGTTTGCCCTAGTTCATGTCCATTGAATTGGTGATGCCATCCAACCATCTCATCCTCTGCTGCCCTCTTCTCCGTCTACCTTCAGTCTTTCCCTGCATCAAGGTCTTTTCCAGTGGGTTGGCTCTTAGCATCAGGTAGCCAAGGATTGGAGCTTCATCTTCAACATCAGTCCT
>NW_011494609.1:9670820-9688122 GCF_000754665.1 Bison bison bison
ACACGGAGGGCGGGTTCAGCCCGGGAACTTGGCCAGCCGCTGCCGAGCGCGGGTCAGCCGCTCCAGCCGCTCCTTCAGGAACTTCCTCTTGTCTCTGGTGTCGGTGCGCTCCTTCAGCAGCCAGTCGTACTGGTCCTTGTCCTGGAGCAGCTGCAGCATGCTCTTCTTGAGCTGCTCGCCATACGTCCGGAGCACGAAGAACTGGATGATCAAGGGGATGTGGCCGGAGATGCGGGTGCTGACCTCCTGCGAGGAAGGAAGGCGCAGTTCACACGAGGGTGAGGGGCCGCGGCAGCCAGGACACCCTGACTTCAGCACGGCACCCCGGCAGGGACTCAGACCCCGTGGGTGCACAGTCCCCGCTTGGGTTTCAAACCCACCCGCATCCTCTGTGGTCTGGGCAGCACCAGGCTAGGGACCAACCCCCACTCTGGGCTCCCGCCAGCCTCTCCAGACCACTAAATGGTGACTTCTGATGCAAGAGGGCAAAACGTGCCCTAGGAAGGTAAATGCACGGAGTACAGAAAGTACAGCGGACAGGCTTGTGGACAGTCTGTGGGTGGGAGGAATTGAGAGTAGCATTTAATCATATGCATTACCATGTGTAAAATACCTAGCTAATGGAAAGTTGCTATGTAACACATGGAGCTCAACTCCATACTCTGTGATGACCTAGAGGGTAGGATGGGGGTGAGGGAATGGGAAGGAGGTTCAAGACGGAGGGGACATATGTGTATTTACAGATGATTCTTCTTGTTGTATGGCAGAAATCAACACGACATTGTAAGCAATTATCCTCCAATTAAAAATAAATTTAAACAAACCTGCATTTTAAAATCATTTACAACTCTCCCTAAAAGATTCTATAACCTCTTTTTTTTTTTGTTTTAAATCAAGGCTGAAATTATTTAGCATAAAAGGAGGTGGGCTATCAAAAGCCACAGAAGGGAGCCCTCTGAGTTCTAAGCACGCTGGAAGTCACTTTCAACTTTCCTTTCTCCCTCTTCCTGAGGGAGTCCTTCCTGAGACAATACCTGCTTCCCACCTCACCCACGTCCTCTGCTTCCTTTTGGTCTACTAAAAAAATTATCCAAAGAATAAATTTAATCAGAAAAATGAAAAAAGGCAGACACCCAAATGAACTTTTCGGCCAACCCGATATTAATTTGCTTTACTTGACTATTTTCCTTTGTTTCTGCTGGACTAGGCAAAGAAAGAGATTCTCCCTCTAGACCCTCAAGAAGGCACCCAGCCCTGCTAACATCTTGACTTTATCCAGTGAGGATCATACTTGATAGGAAAAGTAGGGCGTTCTCATTAAAGTCAGGACAGGGCAAGGCTGTCTGCTGGTCTACAGTGGTTTCAAGTCGCACTAAACGGGCAAGAAAAGTTTGAGATATAAAACCTGGAAAGATCAGGGAGAGTGTAAAACCACCACTGTCTGCAGAGGGATGAGTGTTTGTTGGGAAAACTTGGAGAAACAGATGTAAAACCACCACAGACAGTTTAAGAGAATCAGCACAGTTGACAAATGTAAGACAACATACAGAAATCTACAAATGAGATGTCATGGAAGAAGAATCTCATTGATAGGAGGTACAAAGATGAGATAAGAAGTAGGAATAAACTCCAGACGTGTGTACCACCTACACAAAGAGAAGTTTAAACACTTTTGAGACTCCCCAAAAGGATATTTAAGGAGGAACCTCAGGGGTCTCCTGATGTTCTTGGGTAGGAAATTTAAAGGCACAAAGGTGTCAACTCCTCCACTGCAGGTAGAAATTCTTCTGAGGAAGAAGGACTTTGGCCTGTGGTCTGCAGATTCGGCACCTGCCTGGCTTTCTGCATGGCTTGTCCTACCTACCTTGGACTTGATGAGCCAGCCTCCATAATTGTATAAGCCAGTTCCTTTGTTTATACTTATAAATATAAAACAAGCCCTAGCCTTTCCCTAGATATAATGGTCAGTTTCATGTGTCAGCTTGACTGGGTTGTAGACCCACTTATTCAATGAAACTCTCATGTAGGTATCTCTGTGGAGATATTTTGTAGATGTGGTTAATAGCTCCAATCAGTCAATTTTAAGTAAGTAAAGCTACTATGGACTTGTAGCCTCATTCCTAACACAATTTCTTTGTCTTCATTATGGTTCTTGTTAGACTGTCCTAAGCCTTGCTAGTTGGCATTCTTTCCTGCTTTTGACAATAGCATAGTGCAGAAAATTGTCAAAATTTCTATATTCTATGATTCTGTTTCTTTAAATTGTACTCTTCAAGTATTCTGTAGTCTATTACGAAATATAAGATGTACTATCAGATGACCAGGACAGAAAGCAAGACTCAAAGAATACAAGAGAGAGAGAAAAAAAAAAAAAAGATCATCCTCAAGAATGTGGGTGGGCCTCACCCAATCAGGTGAAGGCTTTAATATGTGTGTATGAGTGTGTGTGTATTACTCACTCTCAAAGGTTCTGCCAGGCAGCACTGGGGGGTGAGCTTGGCTGCAGGAGAAACCAAGGGGGCACAGGGCTGTCCTCGCCTTGCCCTTTACTGGCTTCACACACACCCGTGCACATCCCAAGGTCTGCAGAGTCTGACCGTTTGAGCTTTGTTGCTCAGAGTGTATCCCCATCCAGCAGCATGGCATCCTCTGGGAGCCCGTCAGTAATGCAGAATTGTGCCCCATCTCAGACCTGCCCCGCTACTGCTACATCTGCATCTCTGGAAGATCCTGGAAACATATGAGCATGGTTGGTGTGAGATGCTCTGCCTGAAGTGATGGAGACATCTGGTAAACCAGGAGGTTGCCATTTGTCTTCTTGTCCAGACTTTCACATCCCCCCGGGCTTTGAGTTATGCATCCTTCCCCAGATGAATTAGATGGACCCTCAAGTTATTTGAAACATAAAGTGCATGTGCTACATTGCTCAGTCATGTCCAACTCTTGTGAAACCCTATGAACTACAGCCTGCCAGGCTGCCCTGTCCGTGGGATTCTCCAGGAAAGAATTCTAGAATAGGTTGCCACACCCTCCTCCAGGATATGTTCCCGACTGAGGCGTTGAACCCACGTCTCTTACATCTCCTGCCGTGGCAGGTGGGTTCTTTACCACTAGTGTCACCTGGGAAGCCCCAAAGGTAGGGTAGCAATCAAAGTACAAGTCTCTGTGAACAGCAGCTTCTCCAGGGCCAGTGGTCACTGCCTTCTACACTTATCCTGCTGAATATTCACAAGAACCCTGGGAGGAGGTAACCACTTTACCTCCTTTTAGAGAGGAAAGCTAAGGCTCAGAGAGGTTAAATAACTTGACTGGGGCCACACAGCCAGCCCAAACCAGATGCAGATGGCTCTAAGTAACAACTCTTTCCATGTCTGATTGAATTGCTCCTACAGAGGCTTACCAAGGGCTGAAAGATGGGGCTGGTGGTCCCCTTACAGGGATAAGACTGAAGAGACAGGCTCTTCATTCTCAGAGACAGAGAATGGATGAGAAGCACTGTCCTGAGACTAGCAGACTCACCTGCTGGTACGCGGTCAGGTGTTGAAAGATCTCATCTGTGGAGGGCTCTGAGACCTGGGATTGGAAGTAATGGTTTGATTTTTTGTTCTTTTCTTCTTCTGCCTCCTTCTCTCTGACCTGTTGCAATGCACGCCGGTACACCTGGTCCTGGCAGTAGACCAACTGCTCCATTTGGAAATGTAGTCGGATGGACTTCTCAGCTTCATTTTCTTGTTCTAATCGAATGTCTTCAATTTTGGACTATAGCAAAGGAGAAACACAACAGAATTTCCATCTAGAAACAAAGCATTGGGTCAGAGGACAATAGCTCCACTGCAAAGGCCACCCCTAGCAGGTGCCATCTAGAAAAGAGCTGGTGGCTTTGGAGCAGCCTTCTGTCCCCACAACAGCTTATCTGGGTAGGGAGTGGGACTTCCTATTCTGGCTGAGGGTCAGAGTTTCCCAGGAAGCCTGAGCCACACAGATGACCAGACCGTGCATCCCCAGGGCCTGGGAACCTGCATGGGCTCTGTTCTCAGGCCTGATTTCCAGCTTTTTTCCTTTTCCCTTTTACAGACTTTTCCATCTGAGGAGGAGAAATATTTTTCTACCAGAGAGCTCACAGGGATAAGATGGGAGCCAGATTCCATCAGTCAAATTGCACATATTCCATGTTCCTGGGGTTTAGAGGAACTGGCTGCCAGAAAGTCAAAGAGGGGACCCTTCACACAGAAAGTTACCTGGACCCCCTGGCTTCACTGAATGCAAGAGTGTGATGCCAAGTGTGGTCCTAAATCTTCTTCTCTATGTTCCTTCTGACTAAGAGGGCACTCTTAGTCCTAGTCTGTAGATGAGGAATCAGAGGCCCAGGCAGGTTAAGAAGCCCCAAGACCTCTGGCTTGCAAAAGGCAGAGCCAGTCTTCCCATCTCTGCTGGGTGCTGGGTCTAAGGTTCGTGTCCCCACCAGATTCATGCATTGAAAGGCTAATCCTCAACAGGATGGAATTTGGAGGTGGGGGGCCTTTGGGAGGTAATTAGGTCATGAGGGTGGGGCCCCCACAAATGGGTTAGTGACCCTCTGAGAAGAGATCCCAGGGACCTCTCTCTCTACCTCTGCCCCCAGCCTCCTGTTTCGTGAAGACGCCAATGAGGCCACCAGCACCTCCATCTGGGATTCCAGTCTCTTGGACTATGAGAAATATTAAGTGTCTGCAGTGGTATTAGCTATGCAGCCCAAGCCAGGACAAGGGGGAGCCCCTGTTCCTAGATCGGACGAGTCGTTCCTATTTGGTTTCCTTGATGAGTTTCCAGGTTCAGGACCAGTCTCTTCAGCTGTAACAGGGTTCCACACTTACTGTGGCTCTCCTCTGTTCCTGTGACTAAATATTTTCCTTCTGAATTGTTTCTCTCTTTCTCTCCCTCTTACTGCCTTTAACGAGACATCATCGCTCATATCTTAAATTCACTATTGATCTTGACTATTTGCTTCTCCAAATACATAATAAAGGTTGAACAGTCTTAATCTAAGAAATCTGTTTTCTAATGTCAGGCCTACATTTTTTTTTTTTAAGTAACTTAATGGTCAGTTTTACCTTGGCAGTTCGGTGGAGGTTGAAAAATTCATTAAAGTGTTTTCCTGAAACATCTGTGAAGGTATTCCGGATTATATCTGGTGAAAGAAAGAAAAGTCAAGTCTTGCTGGAAGGACCCATGACTTCATAAATTGCAAAAAATAAGAGGGTAAAACAACAGAAACAGTTCCCTGCCTCCCTCTTCCCCACCCCCAATCTTCTCTTTCTTTCTGAAGGAAGAAGGTGTGCTTTCTTACTCAAAAACATCCTGGAGGAATTTTAAAAATCTATATGTCCACTGAAATATTTATCTGATGTTTACATTTTCTTCCCAAGTATAAATAGTTGCAAAGAATGCAATTTCTGTTATTATAAATACATTAATATTTATAGTAAAACACATCACTTTTTAAAATACATCAATGGAATCAAAATAGCTCTGTTATCCATTTGAAACAAATAGGTGAACAAACTCTCATTTCAATCAGAAAACTTACATTATTTCATTTTTGAAACTGATATCTCCACTTGACTTCCTCACAGAATGTTATCTTAGTGTGATGTACAGTATCTTTATGCTTGGAAATTTTTTTTGGCTACACTGTGAGGCATGTGGGATCTTAGTTCACTGACCAGGGAGTGAATCCTCGCCCCTGTAATGGAAGTGCAGAGTCCTAACCACTGGACCAGTGTTAACCACTGGCTGCTATGCTTGGAAATCTTTTGGCTACATATCACATTTTTCTAAACAGAAATAGGTATATATAGACTTTTTAATGTTTTCTGAAGAATTTTCAGAAAGCCTTGAAGCATTACACAAGAATTTTCTTTAGGACTGACTGAAGAATGCACAATTGATCATCAAGACACAATTACAGATTCTGGTTTGTAGTTATTAAGCCTGAAGGTAAAATTTAGTTAGAAATACCAGGGAAGCCACCTGGACTTCCTTGGTGGCTCAATGGATAAGAGTCCACCTGCCAACGCAGGGGACGCAAGTTCGATCCCTGGTCCAGGAAGATCCCACAAGCCGAGGAGAAATTAAACCTGTATACCACAACCACTGGGCCCATGAGCCTCACCTACTGAGCCCACGTGCTGCACCTACTGAAGCCCACAGGCCCTAGAGCCCGCGCTCCTCAACAAGAGAAGCCACCCAAATGAGAAGCCCGCTCACGGCAACTGGAGAGTAGCCCCCGCTCGCGGCTACTGAGAAAGACTGTGCACAGAAGGGAAGACCCTGTGCGGCCAAAAGTAAATAAAAGGGCAAAGTAAACAAAAAAGAAATACGTGTCTTATCAACTGTGAAAAGGCTGTCCTCCCTTCACCCCTACGAGTTCACGGATCCTCAAGATTGCGACTCGATGCTAAAATGAGACAGTTGAAGCCTGAGTGAGGAGGGTGTCAGCCAAGGAGATGACAGAAAAGAGATTCAGTAAGCTCAGAGCAGTAAACAGGAAACCAGGGAGCGAAGATTCTCGAGGTGAAGGGGGTGCTGAGTACTGCGGGGGACTGTGCGTCTCCTCCACAGTGCCCACTTGGCTTGCGGTCGGCACGTGACCACAGTGACACCGTCTCAGGCTCATGCCGCACTTTAGAGGCACAGCCCACTCCCATCATGTGCAGCTGTTTAGTCAACCTTACTTCTCAGAGATTTCGAATAAACAATAGTGTTTTGAGATTGTAAAGTATGCAAAGTGGTGGAGTAGAGGGAGGTGAGGTATGATAAGAAACATACATCTGGTTCTTGTCCCTGGTTCCTAACACAGAGCTCTTAAACCCCTTAGAATATCCTGGGTGATGGGCGCATCGCTTGTTCTAACAAGGTGGCCCTAGACAGCTTCAGGATGGGGCTGGTCACCAGAAAGACCAAGCCTTTGATTAGAAGCCTGGAACTTCCAACCCAGCTTCCCCCTTCTCCCCAACTTCTGGGGGCTAGGGGAAGGGCTGGAGATTGAATTAAAAATTGATTATGCTCCCATGGGATAATTGATTGTGTGTGTGTGTGTGTGTGTGTTAATAGCTTAGTTATGTCCGACTCTTTGTGACCCCACGGACTGTAGCCCTCGGGGCTCCTCTGTACATGGAATTCTTCAGGCAGGAATACTGAAATGGGTTGCCATTCCCTTCTCAAGGGGATCTTCCTGATGCTGGGATCGAACCCAGGTCTCCCTCATTGCAAGCAGACTCTACCATCTGAGCCACCAGGGAAGCTGTATAATTGATTATACCTTCATAAAAACCCTTAATGACCAGGCTCAAAGATAGCCAGGCTGGTGAACATGACCACATGCCGAAAGGGTGGTCCCGCCGTCTCCACTCCTCCAACAGACGCACTTGTGACCCGCCCACATCACACACTATGCATATCGTTCATCTGCAACCTTTCACTGCAAACTTTCGTTGCAAACTTGCAATCTTTCATATCCAACACCAGTAAACTGGTGTGTGTGTGTGTGCTCACTCAATCTTGTCCCATTCTTTGTGACCCCAGGACTAATCTCTGCCAGGCTCCTCTGCCCATGGGATTCTCCAGGCAAGAATACTGGAGTGGGTTGCCATTCCCTTCTCCAGGTGAACTTCCCGACCCTGGGATGGAAGCCCCATGTCTTTTGCGGCTCCTGCATTGGCAGGCAGATTCCTTACCACTGAGCCACCTGGGAAGCCCCACTAATAAACTGGTAAAGGTAAGCAAATCCTTTATAGCAAACCAGTAAAGTAGAGTATGCTCCTGAGTTCTGTGAGCTGTTTCAGCTGAGTATGGAATCCCAGGAGTGGGTGGTGGGAACTGTGACTTATAGCTGGTCACTCAGCAGTACAGGAGTCTCAGACACGGAGCTGCCATCCACAGAGGCGGGTCTTGTGAGCTGAACTATGGGTCTATGTGAACTCTAGGCAGTTAGTGTCAGAAGGGGAATGAATTGTTGGACACCCAGTTACAGTCTGGAGAAGACTGGTTGGGTTGCTTGTGTTGGAAAACACCCCAGCAGGAGGTACTGGCTTTGACCTTCTCCTAGAAAAATTGATAAAATGCCTAAAGTAAAACCAAGAACCCACCTGTCACCGTGTGCAGCATGTCCACAGCAGGCTCTTCCAGAACTCTGACCTGCTTTTTTATGATGGTCTCAAACGTCTTGTAATTCACAAACCCTGGCAACTCTCTGCCACGATACCGATTTTCAAATTGCTTGATTTCTTTACGTATGGCTTCATAACCTACAGAAGGAAAGGATAGCTCTGAATTATTTTGCAGAAATAACCTTGCTGGTTTGGCTGAACACAGTAGCATTCTGACCTTCCTGAAAATACAGAGGAGCAAGAAAAAAAATCAAATCTGATTTTCAAATTGAAAAAGATTCAAGGATTGCAATAAAGAAACAGATTTTGAGATAACTGTCCTTAGTCATCTCAAGATGGCATGTGTAAAGCCAGGGAAGGACACTGAAAAATAGCAAATGCAGAAACTTACTAAGACAGTTTAAAAAAATTTTGGCTGCACACCACAGCTTGTGGGATCTTAGTTCCTTGACCAGGAACTGAACCAGGGCCCCCTGGTTCAGCTGGACTCCACCTTCAGCATTGGAAGGTGGAGTCTTAACCACTGGACCACTGGGGAAGTCCCAAGACATATTCTGGAAAAGGTAACTTGAGTAGGAAATTTGGTAAATCAAATTTGATTTTGTAAAGAAAATTGTACCATAGAATACTATGACCTGCAGACACTTTAAAAAATAGAAATGGAGACTTTCCTGGTGGTCCAGTGGTTAGGACTCTGTGGGCATAGTGCAGGGGGTGAGGGTTTGATCCCTGGTCGGGGAGCTAGCATCCCACATGCCCCTCGAGGTGGACCCACTTAAAAAAAAATAAAGAAATGACCGTAACGCCAGCTGGAGTCAGTGACTCAGCATATATTCCCAGGTTGCAGTAGGAGTAAAATGTCCTTATAAACCAGAGGGATAATACAGTTGGATTATTAATGTGATATGTTATCACTGTTTACCACATAAAGCACTTAATTTTTTCTCTATATTCTTGGAATTCTTTTTACTCTAAACAAACTAGGGTGTGAAGAACCTCCTTCATGGGGTGGGGGGAGGATGATTCAGAAGGACTAAGGTTCCTTCTTTTTGAAGAACTAACCAGGGATGGTAGCCTGGTTACCCTCTTTTGGTTAGGAGATACTTTCTGAAAGGCATTTAAAAAAATTAAGATTTAATTGGCATACCATAAATTCACCATTATTAAAGTATATATTTATTATATTCACAAAGTGGTGCAAACATCACCACTATCTAATTCTCAAGCATTTCCACCACCCCAGGGAACCCTGTTTCCATCAGCACTCATTCCCCATTCCCTCTATCCAGCCCCTGAAACCACTAATCCACTTTCTATTTCTATGGACTTGCCTGTCTTGAACATTTCATGTAAATGGAACTGTATATCCTGTGGCCTTTTGTGTCTCACTTCTTCCACTTAGCATAAGGGCCACTCTAGTACGTGTGAGATGGGATTTAACTTGCATTTCTGATGGCTAACAATATTGTGCATCTTGTCACGTGCTTATTAGCCATGTGTGTGCGGGTGCTCAGTTGTGTCTGACTCTTTGCCACCTATCATGGACTGTAGCCCCTGAGGCTCCTCTGTCCATGGGATTTCCCAGGCAAGAATCCTGGAGTGGGTTGCCATTTCCTCCTCTACGGGATCTTCCCAACCCAGGGAGGAAACTCATGTCTCCTGCATCGGCAGGCATATTCTTTACCACTGACCACTGGGAAGACAATCTTATTAGCCATACCTGTATATTTTTTCTTTTTTTTGAGGAATGTCTATTCCAATCCTTTGTCCATCTTTAAATTGAATTATTTCTCTTTTTGTTGTTGAGCTGTAAGAGTGCTTCACATATTATAAATACAAGTGAGTGAGTACTAAGTCACTTTAGTTGTGTCCAGCTCTCTGTGACACTATGGACTGTAGCCCACCAGGCTCCTCTGTCCAGGGGATTTTCCAGGCAAAAATACTGAAGTGGGTTGCCATTTCCTTCTCCGGGGGATCTTCCAGAACCAGGGATCAAACTCACAACTCTAGGTCTCTTGCATTGCCAGGCAGGTTCTAAAGACTAGACCCTTATCATATACATGCTTTTTAAATACTTTCTCCAGTTCTGTGGAATGTCTTTCCACTTTCTTGATCGTGTTCCTGGATAGTGTTCTTTGATATGCACACAAGTTTTAAATTTTGATGAAATCCAATATATCATTTTTTCCCTTGTGTTGCTTCTGCTTCAGGTGTCCTAGCTGAAGAGACCACTACCTAATCCCAAGGTCACAAAGTTTTAAATCTATGCTTTCTTCTAAGAGTTTTACAGGTTTGGCTTGCACACTTTGGTTTTTGATCCATTTTGAGTTTATTTTTGGATAGGAGGTGCAGTAGGGGTCCAAATCAGTTCTTACATTTGGACACCCAGTGATATGGAACTGATCATTTGTTGGGAGGAATTTATCGTTTTAAAAAATGAGCCATTTTTCTCACAGGCTGTCTGCCATAAGCACTTTTGCCATAAAAACCTGGCCAGGCAATGCCACGAGGGAGCTTCTGGAAGCCAAAGACTGTTGTTTTCTTTGAAAGGGGTTAGCATGGTGCTCCCCCTCCCTGACATAAGAACACGCTGCACAGCAGGTGTACAACTCTCCGCTCACAGACTTGGCTTCTGTAAGCAGCACAGGGGATGACAGAGGATGAGGTGGCTGGGTGGCATCACAGGCTCAATGGACATGAGTTTGTGCAAACTCTGGGAGATCGTGAAGGACAGAGGAGCCTGGTGTATTGCAGTCCTTTAGGCTTCTTAAAATAGTAAAAAAAAATTTCAAATCACATTTTCTACTTTTCTTAGACTCTTGAAGATTTGATGATGCAAGGTGGTACCCAAGATGCTGCTGTATTTTCTTTTCGCCACTGCAACTATAAGGGCTTCCCAGGTAGCACAGTGGTAAAGAATCCACCTGCCAACCTGGAGACATGGGTTTGATCCCTGGGTTGGGAGGTTGCCCTGGAGGAGGAAATGGCAACCCATTCCATTAATCTTGCCTGGGAAATCCCACGGACAGAAGAGCCTGGCAGGCTACAGTCCGTGGGGTTGCAAAGCGTCGGATGAGCAACTAAACAGTGACTATAAGATCCATTGCAGGACACGTCAGGTTTCAAGGCCTCAGTGGATTACCCACTGGATTATTTCAGGGGCAGCACCGCTGGGAACACAAAGGGCATGACATACATGGCAGGCTCACCTGCTCCCTGTTGAGGGAAAACTGAGTCTTCTAAGAGTCATGACTGGCATGGGCCATTGAACCTGCATCTTCTCTCCAGGTGTCCTCTGAAGTCTGAACCTGATGCTTGCTGGCCTGAGTTCAGGGACTTGAAACAGCACATGTGGCTTTCACGCTGCCGAGTCCTTACTCTGACCGTCTTTGGCCACCGTCATCACGCACCTCCCCCAGCCTTGGACTCAGCTCAACTTGACATGTTTACCGTGGTGCCTCAGACTCACCTTTTTCGAAATTTTTCTCAACCACAGCACTCCATTTGGAGAACTCGGCTCGTACTTTGGTAAACAGTCGGGAGTCATACTGCTCCACGAATTCCTCCCCTTCTATTGTTGAGATGATCTCTTTATTAAATGTATCAATTTTCTGCCAAGAAGAAAAAAAAGAATCAGCAGAGATATTCCAAACAGAGCAAGGGAGTTTGGCAGTCGTGTGCATGGGTGAGTCCCTCTTTGCTGTCTCTCAGGCCAGATGGGAGGACAGGAGAGAAGAAGCTTGGGCAGCAGACAACCCCAAACTCCCCTCACAGCCTGGGGGGGTCCCCAGTGAGGGAACGCACTTGAGGAAGAGCCAATAGCACGCATGGGGTGGTCCACCACTCCCTGCCCGCCTTCTAACTCCGGGCCCATTTTGGTGCTAAGTGGGCAGAACGCGTTTGGATCAGCTTTAGGGAAGTGAAGACAGATGAACGTGACGCCCACAATCCCTGTGGACAGTGATGTACGACTCCCCGGCTTGGCGCCACTGGCAGTCCTCACCTCTATCAGACAGAACATTTTCTCACTTTCTTCTTCTGGGATGTCCTTGCCATACTTCTGTAACTCCTCTGTTATTCTCTGGTGAGTCTCCTTTATTTGATTTTCCAACAGGGGCAGAGTTTTCTGAGAAAAACAACAGAAAGACATAAATATGAAGAGGGAATGAGCTGTGGTTTGCGATGGGGAAGGGCTAGGGTTAGGCCAGTGCTTGCAAGAAGCTCATTTTTAATTAGGCCGGGTGGGTGGTTTATCAGCATCCCACCCAACATGTGATCCTCTAACAGGCAATAGCCACACCCCCTGGGAGCATCCCAGGCCACATCCACAGCCCCTGAATCTGAGCCCACATCTTAACAAGATGTCCAGGCGGTCCGTGTGTGTCAACATGGTTTAGCTCTGCACTTGCAAGACTCTGTTCAGCTCTGCGTGCACTTACACAAATGTGCATGATGAGTTCACTGGTCAGTCTTTCTGCCAGGCAGGGGATAGTGGCCTTCCCTTCCTCCAGAAGGTCCCTGCAAGAGAAGACAACATTCATGTCCACCTGGGTCTAGCCAGAAAATGCAGGTTGGCTCTCTGTCGCTCGGGAAAGCCAAAGTAAGTGCAGTTACTTCCCACTGGATGGCATGTCCTGCAACTGGATCACACAGAATCATGACTGAATTTTTGTAATGTTGCATATTTCGAAAATGGTATAGAATGATCCCTTCCAGCTGATACATTAAATGTGTCTTATGACACCTGACTACAAATGGTCTTTATAAAAATTCACATATCACCTAGAGATATGTTTCCATAACATGCACATACCCTTCTGTATACACAGTGCATTGGTATTGGGCTTCATGAAAATATATTGACAGATATTTACACAGGTGCATGGATGAAGCCTGAACTGGGGGACCCACCCTTCTCCAAAATGACAACTTAAACCATGAGCTGCTTGGGGAAGGAGATCAAGCCCTCCTCTCACTCTTTCCAAATATGTGTTTGTAGAGTGAGCTACTACACAGTTTTCCACATGTTAAAGGACTTTTTAGGATGAAGGGCAGCCAGGAAACATGAGTTCACACACATCTTTGCAAGAGTACACTCATACCTAAGTTTCAGCTTCTGTACCTGTCGAATTTTTTAATTGTGGGAAAATATACATAAAATTCACCACATGTGTGAGCTAAGTCACTTCAGTTATATCTGACTCTTTGTGACCCCATGGAAGGTAGCCCAACCAGGCTCCTCTGTCCGTGGGATTCTCCAGGCAGGAATACTAGAGTGGGTTGCCATGCCCTCCTCCAGGGGATCTTCCTGACCCAGGGATCAAACCTGCATCTCCTGCATTGGCAAGTGAGTTCTTTACTCACAAGTGGGGAGTGCCACTTGCGAAGCCTGTAGGCACACATTCAGTGGTATTAAGTACAATTACATTGATGTGTGACCATCACCACCATCTACCTCCAGAAACAGCTCATCTTCCCCACCTGAAACTCTGTCCCCATTAAACATCTCTCCACCCCCTCCCCCAGGTCCTGTCTCTATGAATTTACCCCTTTAGGGACCTTGTATTAGAGGAATTATACAGTGCTTGTCTTTTCATGACTGGCTTATTTCACTGAGCATATTGCCCTCAAGGTACAGCCGTGTTATAGCAGGTGCTAGAATTTTCTTCCTTTCTAAGGCCAAATTCTATTCCACTGTGTGGATAGAATTTTTTTAATCCATTTTGGATAAACATTGTGTTTATCTATCAGTGGTCACTCAGCTTGCTTCCATGTTTTTTTTTAGCTATTGTGAATAATGCTCCTATGAACACAGGACTGCAAGGATCTCTTCTGAATTATGTGTCTCTGCAGGCTTCTGGGAACATCAAATATGATAATGTTTACAAAGGACATGCGTCTCCTCCCACATACACATGTGCACACACAAGGGATCTCAGTGAATGTGTCATTTTTTCCTCAACGTCCTATAAGAATCTTTTTATTGGCATCTCCTTGGCACAGCACTATAATGGTTGCTAGCACTGTGATCTCTTACTCTAGTTTGTCCACACAAATCCCATGATTTTCAACATGTACATTCCACAGTCTTCACAATTAAAAACAAATCTGTGCTGAACATGCTTTAGGGGACATTACTGAACACATCTCTGATTGCTTGCCTGTGTGGAATTCCTAGAAATGGAACTCAGCCTTAGGGACACCTGTGTGATCTCAGCACACGCCATTGGCAGCGGAGATGCAAGCCCACACCCCTCCTTTCCCACCAACTCTACACCTTCTCATTATTTCAAAATAACCAATTTATCAGTATCATCCTTTTTTAAAAAAATTTCATTTTTGGCATCAGGGTTAGAAAGGCCTTTATCCTGGGATTATTAATTCTCCGCCTATATTTTCTTATGAGAAGTGGTACTTTCTTTGTACTTAATTTTAAACTTCCACTGATATTTATTTTGGTATCCCATGTTAAGTAAGGACAAATTTAATCTTTCCCAACTATTAAATAATTATTTCAGTGCCACTGATTGATAATGAAACTGACAAAAGCCCAGGAATTTGAAGTGCCACTTTTATCACAGACCAAATGTATGTACTTGAGCCTACTTCTGGGTTTTCCACTTTGTTTCCATCCTGTTACACTTACATTTATATTCTGTTTCCAGAACTATAATAAGTTATTGCAAAAAGTCTCCGCCTTCTTCTGAAGTTTTAGATTTATTCTTTGCCTACTTTGTGAATTCCTCCTTTACTCTTCCAGGCAGATTCCCCATGATCACAGTAAAGGAACAGACACACACGGATACTCTCAACAGCCAACCTTGGACAGCATGCATTTCTCCTGTGAGGAAGGAGGTCCTTAATTTCAGTTCTCCCTGGGAAAGCTGCATGCACATACCTGAAATGTGCATGATCCTCGAAGAATATCCGCTCTCTCTGCAGAGCCTTGTCCAGGCTCATCTGATGCTTGATGTCCTGCTGGCCACGGCACTTGACGATCATGTAGCCCTTCTTCAGGTGGAAAACCAGGTTTCTCACCACGTCCACGACCTTGTCTTCCGTGCCTTTGTCTACCAGATCGGGCTTTGTCAAGATCCCTGCAATCCAGAGACTCTGGTTACAGAATGTTCACATCTTCGCAGGGTGAGAAGTAACGTCAGCTCTCCTCCTGGGGAGCGAGGTCCCCTAGCCCTGGGCTTGCTCCCACGCTGCTTGGGGCAGACAATGCAGCTTGCCTAGTGAAGGTGCGAGGCTCAGCCCCTCTGTGCTCCTTAAGTTCACTTCACCAAGACCTTGGCTCTCATGCCAGAGAGACAGCAGCGTGTAATGGCCCGTTACATTCCTCCTGTTCAGCAAAGGAGTTCACTCTCATGCAGTGGGTCTCAAACTTCCCTGTGCATCAGAGCCATCTTAAGGTCCCGCTCCAGAGATTTTGATTCAGCAGATTTGGTAGGATCAAGGGACTTGCATTTCTAAAAATTCTTCAGTTAATATTGGTGCAGGTGGGGCCTGGCTCACACTTGGGAAAATAAGGGTCTGACCAGGATCAGCTAGGTCATTTGCAGGACCCAGTGCAAAATGAAAATGCAGAATGCCTGTTTAAACAAGTATTGCAAGATGGCAGCATCAGAACACTGCCCCGAGCACGGACCCATCTGTATGTGAGGCCCCGTGCAGTTGTCCAGCCCAGGATTAACTCTGAGGTTTACTGTGCCCACTTGTAGCCGCAGCCCTGGCTGAGAGATTCTCATCCCAGGCAGGATGGGCAGCAGGACAAGCAAAGAATGAGAACCTGCAGCTAAGGATGGTGGAGCAGAATGTGGAAGGGACTGACGGCATCACTGGTATGCAGGTGAGCAGCCTCTGCCCAGACTTCTTGTTAGGTGTGAAAATAAATTGCTGTTTGTTTCAGCCACTCTCCTCAGGCTCTCTGCTATTTACAGCCAAATGCATTTTTTCAAACATAACATTTTAACCATTTTTACATGCACACTTCAGGTGCATGAAACACTTTCACGTTGTTGGGCAACCTTGACCACTATTCATCTTCAAAACCTTTTCCTCTTCCCCAGCTGAGACTCTGTAACCGCCAAACACTAACTCCTATTTCTCCCTTCCCCCACTTGACTTCCTGTCTATGAACCTGACCACACTAGGTCCCTCATATGAATGAGGTCATGCAGTATTTGTCCTTTGGCACTGGCTTATGTCACTGAGCCCAGTGTCTTCAAGGTTCATCCTCATTGTAGCAGGTGTCAGAATGTCCCTCCTTTTTAAGGTTGGATACTATCCCACTATCCCAAGATAATCACGATTGTATGATCACTCACCTAGAGCCAGACATCCTGGAATGTGAAGTCAAGTGGGCCTTAGAAAGCATCACTACGAACAAAGCTAGTGGAGGTGATGGAATTCCAGTTGCGCTATTTCAAATCCTGAAAGATGATGCTGTGAAAGTGCTGCACTCAATATGCCAGCAAATATGAAAAACTCAGCAGTGGCCACAGGACTGGAAAAGGTCAGTTTTCATTCCAATCCCAAAGAAAGGCAATGCCAAAGAATGCTCAAACTACCGCACAGTCGCACTCATCTCACATGCTAGTAAAGTAATGCTCAAAATTCTCCAAGCCAGGCTTCAGCAATATGTGAACTGTGAACTTCCAGATGTTCAAGCTGGTTTTAGAAAAGGCAGAGGAACCAGAGATCAAATTGCGAACATCTGCTGGATCATTGAAAAAGCAAGAGAGTTCCAGAAGAGCATCTATTTCTGCTTTATTGACTATGCCAAAGCCTTTGACTGTATGGATCACAATAAACTGTGGAAAATTCTGAAAGAGATGGGAATACCAGACCACCTGACCTGCCTCTTGAGAAACCTATATGCAGGTCAGGAAGCAACAGTTAGAACTGGACATGGAACAACAGACTGGTTCTAAATAAGAAAAGGAGTACGTCAAGGCTGTATATTGTCACCCTGCTTATTTAACTTCTCTGCAGAGTACATCATGAGAAATGCTGGGCTGGCAGAAGCACAAGCTGGAATCAAGATTGCCGGGAGAAATATCAATAACCTCAGATATGCAGATGACACCACCCTTATGGCAGAAAGTGAAGAGGAACTCAAAAGCCTTTTGATGAAAGTGAAAGTGGAGAGT
>NW_011494609.1:9688222-9692070 GCF_000754665.1 Bison bison bison
TGGGGAAACAGTGGAAACAGTGTCAGACTTTATTTTTTTGGGCTCACTGCAGATGGTGACTGCAGCCACAAAATTAAAAGACGCTTACTCCTTGGAAGGAAAGTTATGACCAACCTAGATAACATATTCAAAAGCAGAGACATTGCTTTGCCAACAAAGATCCGTCTAGTCAAGGCTATGGTTTTTCCAGTGGTCATGTATGGATGCGAGAGTTGGATTGTGAAGAAAGCTGAGCGCCGAAGAATTGATGCTTTTGAACTATGGTGTTGGAAAAGACTCTTGAGAGTCCCTTGGACTGCAAGGAGATCCAACCAGTCCATTCTAAAGGAAATCAGCCCTGGGTGTTCTTTGGAAGGAATGATGCTAAAGCTGAGACTCCAGTACTTTGGCCATCTCATGCAAAGAGTTGACTCATTCAAAAAGACTCTGATGCTGGGAGGGATTGGGGGCAGGAGGAAAAGGGGAAGACAGAGGATGAGATGGCTGGATGGCATCACTGACTTGATGGACATGAGTTTGAGTGAACTCCAGGAGTTGGTGATAGACAGAGAGGCCTGGCGTCCTGTGGTTCATGGGGTCGCAAAGAGTCAAACACGATTGAGCGACTGAACTGAACTGAACTATTCCACTGTGGGCTTCCTTGGTAGCTCAGCTGGTAAAGAATCTGCCTGCAATGCAGGAGATGGGGGACACACGGGTTCAATCCCTGGGTCAGGAAGATCCTCTGGAGAAGGGAATGGCAATCCACTCCACTATTCTTGCCTCAGAAATCCCAAGGACATTGAAGCTAGGAGAGCTACAGTCCATGGGGCCACAAAGAGTCAGACATGACCGAGTGACTGACAATTTCATTCTTCTTACCTATGGTCCTGTCTCCTTGGGGGTCCACCTCCTGAGCCATGCGCAGCGCCTCTGTGGTAGCGATGTCCACGTTAGCAGGGACCACCACCAAGTTGATGGTCTCCTGCCTAAGGATATACTTCCTGATGAGAGACTTGATCTGTCAGAAAATTAGAGGGTCTGAGAGTTGAGACAGGTCCTGACCTTGTACTTGCTTCTGGCCTTCCAAGTCCCAGAGGTATTTCTTCCAAGAAGCAAACACAGAAATGAGCTGACAACACAAGTCAGGAAAACTACATTTTCTGAGGGAACACTATGAGGTTTTAACTCGTGAGTCATCTCCCAAGACCTCAAATCTGAAGGTCACAATGAAAAATAAGATGCCAAAAGAATTGCTTGATATTCCCTAAATCTTTAATCCACAGAGTGAGATTCACTGATACAGGAATATCATTATATTTGCTCCTAATGCTCCTTCTTCCCACATAAAACCCCTTCCTAATGCATGCAATTTAGATATGGCATAGAGTATAACTATAACCAAAAATGAGTCACTGCATAAAACACAAAATGCTTTCCCAACTTTGCCTCTTCCCATAGAAGCTTCCATCCAACTTGGTGGAGTAATTTTGACCAATGCATGCTCCAAATTCCCCACCTCCCCATACCCACTCCTCAAGCTTGGTCTTGGACTTACTGATGCTCTAATGCAGCCCCTCCCCGCACAAGACCTGGGCCAGGATGGAGCCTGAAGTTTCACCTGATATTCAATGTCGGGTGGCTGGTTGCCCACAGCAACCCTGGTGATGCCAGGAAGGTCTATCAGGGTCAGATCTGGGACGTGAGGGGAGCTGACCTCCAGACTAATCAGCTCATGACTGATTCCCGTGCCTTCCCCAGCGATGGCAATCTGGGCTAGAGAAGAGGAGAAAGAAAAACGGAATAGAGCTTGGGATGGAATATCTCATTACAGTGAATCTTCTGAAGGCAACGCCCACCTGCTGTGATTCAACAGTAAGGTACATTTGGAACAGATTCATTTCTCCAAAACAAAAAGGGACATCAAAGGATAATCCCATATTTGCATTGCCAGTGGCCAGAATAGTCTGCAGAGAGAACTAGCGAGAACACCTCTGTAGGTGACACCCATGTGAACCAGTCTTAACCTGGCAGAGCAGGTAGGTTCTTCCTGGTGCCACACCTAAATTCCTCCCATTGATCCACTAGGAACTTAACAAAGAGGTAAAATGAAAACAAATAAAAATAAATGGTGACTCCTAAAACATGACCTGGAAAGTTATGGGTGGTGGTACATGCTTGTTTCAGGTAAACTGAGCATTAGCTGTTGATATTCCATTAAGAGATTTAATTCTGTCCCTTCCTCCATAATAATAAAAATTTCAAGATAAGAATTTATTTCATCAAACTTTTAGCTAATACCAGTTGACTACTTTATACATCTGGAATGTCTTTTTGGTATGCTTTATATCGGTCAAGAATGTAGAAGGAAATAATAGTAACAATGTTATATGTAGCACAATCTGCTAATTCTGCCCCCCACCCCACCAAATCCATTTCCCAGAGATTCGGTCATATAAAATTGTCTGGCCCATGGGATAGATGTGAAGATGCTATGTGTAACTTCCAGAAATATGCTTAAGACAGGGATAGGTCCTTTGCCAACGACTAGCTGGCAGGAATGGGCACTTGACTAAATGATAAGGGGGCCTTGGGAGCAGAGGCCACACAGAGTGTAGGAATGAGACAGGAGTCTGGGTTCATAACCTTGGAACCCTTACATCAGCTCTGAGAGACATAAAACTGACATTGTTTAAACCACTGTGTTAGTAACTTGCTTGCACAAATGGCTTCTATACTCCTTCCCATCTCCATATGAACGCTGCTTTACAGAAAGAATGCCACTTCTCCCATCAAGAGAGTTTGCTTCTTGAAAGTGGGCCTGAGTACATTAATTTCTTTGAGTAACAGGTTGTCACAAAATGTATTCCAGTAGACACTGAAAGGTGCTTACACATCAGAGCTTCGAACTCAGGTCTCTTGGTACTTGGAACCCTTCTACCAACATGTTAAAGAACCCAACCCAGTCACCTGGGGGGGACAGGCCACTGTCAGACCATGGGAAGGTCTGGTCATTCCAGTCGAGGATTGGGTGGGTACCCGAGGTCATCCTAGACTGTTGGCCCCAGCCAAATCATCCTAGAGGAAAAGAATTGCCCAGCTGATCCTTTGAATCACAGGAAATAAACTGTTCCAAGCCATTAGGTTTTGAGATTGTTTTGTTACACACCAAGGACTAACTGATACACACTAATTTTGCATTTTCTGCAGGCAACCTAATCCCAACAAACACACAATAACATTTTCATGATAACATTATTTAATTTTTACACAACAGCCAATAAATGGTAGTTAGTGCTTCCACTTTTATAGAGTCAAATCCATTCTTTCCTACTGCTGGATATCAGTTCATACCATTTTTGTATATTCCCCAAATTACTAGAACTTAATTACGTGACATACTAGGAAGAAATTAAAGTCAATAAGGGAAAATTGCTTACTCATCTCACTCACACTTAGCAGCAACTAAGTATATCACTACTTTGTCCCTATCTACATGGGAAATAGATGGGGAAACAGTGGAAACAGTGTCAGACTTTATTTTTCTGGGCTCCAAAATCACTGCAGATGGTGACTGCAGCCATGAAATTAAAAGACGCTTACTCCTTGGAAGGAAAGTTATGACCAAACTAGACAACATATTCAAAAGCAGAGACATTACTTTGCTAACAAAGGTTTGTCTACTCAAGGCTATGGTTTTTCCTGTGGTCATGTATGGATGTGAGAGTTGGACTGTGAAGAAGGCTGAGCGCCGAAGAATTGATGCTTTTGAACTGTGGTGTTGGAGAAGACTCTTGAGAGTCCCTTGGACTGCAAGGAGATCCAACCAGTCCATTCTGAAGGAGATCAGCCCTGGGATTTCTTTGGAA
>NW_011494609.1:9692170-9706591 GCF_000754665.1 Bison bison bison
GAGGAGAAGGGGACAACAGAGGATGAGATGGCTGGATGGCATCACTGACTCGATGGACATGAGTCTGAGTGAACTCTGGGAGTTGGTGACGGACAGGGAGGCCTGGCACGCTGCGATTCTTGGGGTCACAAAGAGTCGGACACGACTGAGCGACTGATCTGATCTCTGATGTTAAGCGTTGCTGCTGCTGCTGAGTCGCTTCAGTTGTGTCCAACTCCGTGCGACCCCAGAGACGGCAGCCCACCAGGCTCCCTCATCCCTGGGATTCTCCAGGCAAGAACACTGGAGTGGGTTGCCATTTCCTTCTCCAATGCATGAAAGTGAGAAGTGAAAGTGAAGCCACTCAGTCCTGCCTGACTCTTAGCAACCCCATGGACTGCAGCCTACCAGGCTCCTCCGTCCATGGGATTTTCCAGGCAAGAGTACTGGAGTAGTGGGGTACCATTGCCTTCTCCGACATTAAGCGTTAATTTTCTCTTTTCAGATGTTTCAAATTGATACAGTAATCTCTGTGGTGTGCATTTACTGAGACCTGCCATATATTATTCTAAACTGGGATTATTCAAGCACATGCATCCCACTCTTGGAAGAAAAAGACTTCCAGTTCTGAACAGGATTCAGTGATGGTCCAGTCAGCATTTTGGAAAGCTGGTTAACAGGTGAAGGTGTTCCTTGGCCCCACACCCTGACATCAGATCTGTGGAGTGGGGAGGCCTTTGAATAAAGGACAAATATTCCGTATTTGAAGACAAGCTTCAAAATTCACATTATGCTCAGATACATACTTACATACTAAGTAATAAATTACTGAGGTCAGATTCTGTCCAAAGCACTGGTCTTAATGAGAGTAAAAAAAAGAGAAAATACAAGAGAGCTGGAGGCCTGATGGAGGGAAGGGAAGGTTCCTGAGGGACCAGAACAGGCCTAGAAAGGGGAGAGTGGGAACAGTGACAGGCAGACCCCATCTATTTCACCTCGTTGACCAGATATCCAAATAGGCATGAAGAACAAACATGGGACACTTACCTTCACTGATTTCCTTTTCCACCTGTGAAGCATCTGGAATCTCAATCTCTTTGTCCAGGAAGCTGACTTTGCCTTTCCACTCGTCTTCATTCCCAAGTTTTTTCAGCCTCAGCACAAGAGGACATCTTGTAACAATACCTAGGAAACCACTACTCATCAGGTCTATACTCTGCTGCTAACAGTCCTATATGGTGGTCTTAGACCAGTGGTTCTTAAATTTGTATATAATCATCTGGGAGGCTCCTACAACTGCAAACTCCCTGTTCTCACCCTTTGACTCTCTGAGGCATGCATGCTATCTGGGGTGACTCACGAATGTGCATCTAGAATGTACATTTCAGATGGAGTTTGACTTGAAATCCCCTACTTTAGATCTTTTGCTTCACTCCAGTGTTTTCCATCAGCCCAGGTGGTACACTGCATTGGGAAACCCCAGACTTCTGCAAATATCCTCCACCATCCTCCAGAAGACACAGGAGAAGACAGTCATCTGTGAGCAGAGGACACAGGCCTCAGGAGATACCAACCCTGGTAATACCTTGATCTTGGCCTTCTAGCCTCCCAAATTTTGAGAAGTAAACTTCTATTGTTTAAGCCCAAGTCTGAGGTCCTCTGTTTCTGCAGCCTGAGCTAACCAACACAGAAGCCAAGTGCTTACCACTGCCCCTGGGGAGGGCGACCCCAGACAGGGCCTCCAGCACAGAGCTCTTGCCCGAGCTCTGGTCCCCGATAACAGCGATGGCGGGCAGGGCCAGGTCCTGCTCCACGCCCAGGGACCGCAGGGAGTCGATGAGGTCAATGCAGGGCCGCACCTTCTCTTCATATTGGCTGTACAGGTTGCTCTTGGACTCCTGGAAGAGGCAGAATGGGAGATCTCTATCATAACCTGCAGGTCACGTTCCATCAAAGATGGACAACTTCAATCATCCTAATGTATACAGGTGATTAAAGCTCCCCAATCAAGAGAATGAGGGTAAAACAGAAATAAATATTTGAAGAAATAAATGTCCTCAAACTTGGTGAAAACTATTAACCCAAAGATCCCCAAAGCTCAATGAGCCCAGAGCAAAGGAAACATAAAGTAACTATATCAAGGCACACTATAGTCAAATTGGTCAAAATCAGTGATAATGACAGAATGCCAGCCAGAAGATGACATGTTATGTACAGAAGAATAAACACGAGATTTATAGCATATTTCTCAGTAGAAACTATGCAAATGAGAAGACAGTGTAGCAACTTTGTTAAAGTACTGAGAAAAATCATCAACCTAAAATTTTCTACTTGGAAAAAAAAATCTTTTAAAATAACAAAGTGAGTAAGGACTTTTCTGGATGTACAAAAATGAATGAATTCATCACTAGCAGACCTGCATTACAGGAAATGTTTAGGATGCCCTTCAAGCCAAAGGAAAATGATATTGAATGGACATTTTAATCTACACCAAGGAATTTACACCAGAAATGGTGACTACTATACTTTTTTATTACTTAAATCTCTTTATTTATTTATTTTAGATATTTGAAATACAACTTTATTCTGATTCTAAATGAAAAGGGATGGGAATGACAGTAACAAACAAGATTCCACCTCTCAATATTGTCATGTGACTATAGCAGTCTTATATTTGAAACTCAAGGAGGAAACAACTGTGTTCCAAAACACCTAAATATGCAGGTCCAAAAAATGAAGGTTTTTTTTTTAACTGCTACATTCACTCCAAAGCCCATCCATCTCCTTCAGCATCCAAAGATTAAGCACATGTTCTGCTTAGCTATATAATAAAGTGGCAAACACGCTGCACCGCTGATATCACAGGACAGTTGCCTATAAAACTAGCCTTCCGACGCTGGGCCCCAGCTTTGCTTTCTCACAGGTCATCATCTTCATCCGGGAGAGGAGTTGTCTGAGCAACCTCTAAATCGTGCTCATACCGTGCTGCCAAGGCTGGGTCCATGACCACCTCTGGCAGGACAAGAGCAGGCATGGCAACAAATCCAAGTTAGGGTCTCCAATCAGTTTTCTAGCAAGCCAGAGGAAGGGCTTTTCAAAGCTGTAGTTACTTTTGGCAGAAATGTCATAGGACTGAAGATTCTTCTTTCGGTGGAAGACAACTGACTTTGCCTTAACCTTTCTGTCCTAAATATCCACTTTGTTGCCACAGATATCTTTAAAAGACATTGGCCATTTCCAAAAGGATAACAGTATAATGTGGGGGCTTAAAATATTGATAAAATAAAAACTCATGACAAAAATGGCATGCAGGCTGGGAGGAGACAAATGGACACATATTATCATAAGGTTCTTATATTATATATGAAATAATATATTAGTACTTGAAGGTAAACTTGATAAATTAAAGACATGATATACTCCCTAAAACAGTTGTACTCAATAAACCAACAAAGGAAATAAAATGAAATCATAAAAAACTTAGTTAATTCAAAGAAAGCAGAAAAAGAGGAAATGAAGAATAGGGCAAATGGAAAACAAATAGCAAAATGATCTTTCCAAGTCCAATTATATTAACAATCACAGTAAATCTAAAGAGTCTAAATACTCCTAGAATAGTCAAATGACTTTGAAAAACAAAAGAGTTGGAGGGTTAACATGACCTGATTTCCATAATTATTATTAAAGCTGTGGTAACCAATTTTCTTTAGGGTTGATTGGTTTGATCTCCTTGCAGTCCAAGGGACTCTCAAGAGTCTTCTCCAGCAACACACTTCAAAAACATCAATTCTTCACCTCCCTTTACCCTTCCCAAATTACTCTTGGCAATTCCTTCTCCTCTCCTCTATCCTGTCCACTTGTCCTTGTAGCCACACTAAGTTCAAGCTCTCTCCTCTATTACAATAGTCTCGAATAAAATCTTCCCCACTATTTTTAAACAAGTGTCCTGTGTGAATTTTCTCACTTAAGAAAGGTTTGGAGCTTGAATCCCCAGGGAAAACCTTGTGGGGGCTATGCACATACCTGGCTGTACCTTCCTACTCATCAGTGGCTTATTTTAGCCCTCCTTATGGGTTATTGACTTCCCTGGGGGCTCAGACGGTAAAGCGTCTGTTTACAATGCGGGAGACCCGGGTTTGATCCCTGGGTTGGGAAGATCCCCTGGAGAAGGAAATGGCAATGCACTCCAGGACTATTGCCTGGAAAATCCCATGGACAGAGGAACCTGGTAGGCTATAGCCCATGGGGTCGCAAAGAGTCGTACATGACTGAGCGACTTCACTTTCTTTCACTATGAGTTCTTTTTGTTTTCATTTCTTTATATCACCCATTCCCAAGAGTTTATGAAACATGGATGGTAATTAGCCAAAATGCATGTGCCAACCACCTGGGTTAAGAAAACACATATCCCCTGTACTTGAGACACTTTGTCCACCCTTCCCCAGGCAACTTCCTCCTAAAACCCCTTTACCTCTAGAGGGTCCCTCTATTTCCAGGTTTATGAAAACGATGTCCTTGCTTTTCATTCGTTTTACCCCCCACCCATCTTTCCCTAAAAAATACATGGCTTATGGCGGCCTGGATCTTTATATAAATGGAATGATACAGTATATTTCTTCTGTGACCTGATTCTAGGGGATTCACCACAGTCTATTTATTGTAACTTATTTATTTGGGGGGGGGGGCATGCCATGTGGCTTCCAGGGGATCTTAGTTCCCCAACCACAGATTGAATCCAACCTATGGCAGTTAAAGTGTTGAGCCCGAACCATAGAGCCACCAGCTACACCATTGTTTTTTAGACCCAGCCATCATGATACCTGGAAGTCTAGCTCATTACTTTTCACTGCTGTGTGGAATTCTACTGCATACCACAATCTATGTATGCATTCCACTACTCATGGACACTTGTGTTATTTCTGGTTTTGCTTATAAAAAAATGCTGTACAAACATGGCAAAATGCATCTCAAACCTCAGCACAAAGAAAAATCACCGATAAGTCTTGTAGAAACACAGATGGTAGGTCCCACCCCTGAAATTTCTAGTTCACTGGGTCTGGGGAAGGGTGTGCGAGGGTGATAGTTTGCATTTCAAACTTCCCCAGAGGTATGAATGTTGCTTCTCTGGGGATCATACTCTGAGAACCAAGGTCAATATCTAGAAGTGGAATTTCTGGGTCATAAGATACACCTTGTTCAACCTGGCCAGAAAGGCCAAGCTACACTCACCTGATACGAAGAGTCAACCCACTGTAAAAGATTCTGATGCTGGGAAAGACTGAAGGCTAAAGGAGAAGAGCTTGGCAGAGGATGAGATGGTTAGATAGCATGCACCGACTCAATGCACATGAATTTAACTCTGGGAGATGGAAGACAGAGGAGCCTGGCATGCTACAGTCCATGGAGTTTCAAAGAGTAGGACACAACTTAGCAACTGAATACCAACAACAACAACATTCAAACATGTGGGTGTGAGCATTATGAGTTCCTACTGCCCTATTCCTTGCCAGTTACAGCCAGGCAAGAGACAACAGTTATATTATGGTGCTGGAAAGATGGGTGAATTTCTTATTTTTCTGTGTCCTTTGGTGTAGTTTATAATATTGTTTAAAATATTGTTAACCACTGATGATTAAAATGGAGGCAATTGGAAAGAGGCTGAAGATCCATTGCTTTAAAACATATGACAGCAATAAACAGAGCTCTTTCTAAGTGCCCAAACTCTACCTCCTCTCAGTTCAGTTCAGTTTAGTCGCTCAGTCCTGTCCAACTCTTTGCGACCCCATGATTCGCAGCATGCCAGGCCTCCCTGTCTATCACCAACTCCCGGAATTCACTCAGACTCACGTCCATCGAGTCAGTGATGCCATCCAGACATCTCATCCTCCGTCGTCCCCTTTTCCTCCTGCCCCCCATCACTCCCAGCATCAGAGTCTTTTCCAGTGAGTCAACTCTTCACATGAGGTGGCCACAAGTACTGGAGTTTCAGCTTCAGCAACAGCTGCACAAAGTAAATACTCCTCCTCTCAACAGCTGCACAAAGTAAATACTCTTATTATTTTCATTTTAGAAATGGAAAACCAAGCTTCTAAAGGGAGGAGTAACCACCCAAGATCTTACAGCTGCACGTGTCAGCAGTGGAATCAAATTCAGGTTGAACTGATTCGAGAAGCCAAGTTTGCTTCCCACCAAAAATATGTCTCATTCCTGGGAGAAAAGACACCACATGGCTTCACTGTTGGAGATATCACAATGACACTTAGGAGGTTTGAGCTCGAGACCAAACTATAATGTGGGCACGTGATCTCACAGGGCTCCTTGGGCCCAGTGTCTGGGCCCAATTCTTACACCAGCCCATTGGCCTCTTGCCTGGATTTTCCAGACCAAAATTGCACCCCAACCAGGGGGCTGAGATGGTAAAGAATCCTCCTGCAATACAGGAGACCCTGGTTTGACGCCTTGGTTGGGAAGATCCCCTAGAGAAAGGAATGGCTACCCACTCCAGTATTCTTGCCTGGAGAATCCCATGGACAGAGGAGCCTGGCAGGTTACAGTCCGTGGGGTCACAGACAGACATGACTGAGTGACTAACACTTTCACTTTCAGGATCAGCTAAGACAAAACACTAATGGCGTTTGGCTGTAAGAAAAGTGAAGTCGCTCAGTCGTGTCCGACTCTTTGCGACCCCATAGACTGTAGCTTACCAGAGGCTCCTCTGTCCATGGGATTTTCTAGGCAACAGTACTAGAGTGGATTGCCATTTCCTTCTCCAGGGGATCTTTCTGACCCAGAGCTCGAACCCGGGTCTCCCACATTGTAGACAGACGCTTTACCGTCTGAGCCACCAGGGAAGTCCTTTGGCTGCAAGAAGGGCCCAAGCAGAATGAATCACACACATCTTTGCATCCACATATAGCCCCTGGAGAGATGAGGAAGCGAGCATCCCTGGGCACCAATGGCATCGCAGTTATCAATGGGCAGCCCACAAGTGAACACAGTTCATGTCCACATGGACAGTGGTTTTCAGGCATCAACTTACAGTTTCATGTTCCCTCACCATATCTTCACTTCCATTTAGACTGGATTCAGGTGAATCAAGTTCTTTGATACCCAAGTCAGAATGAACCATCTTCTTCCTTTATCAGTTCAGCATAAATCAAGAACATCAGGATTAACACAATTCAGGAGCTGGGTACATTCAATCATGGAACCAAACCCACCATAAGACACACTGGGACAGAGTGGGAGATCAGAAAGAAATGACAGGAGAACTCCAAGGAACCAAATGTCAGATGAAGACATGCTCCATCCCAGCTCAGTGGTCTTCAAAGACATGTTTCTGGATGCCAAAAGCTTTTTTAAAACTCTGTATTTCCAATCATGTTTATAGGGTGAACATCAAAAATTTTTTTCACCATAAATTTAAATAGCAACAAAGAATGAAATTTCTAATGCATTTTAAAATTTACGTTTAAAAATAAAATTACTGTAAGACTCTTTCCAATGTAGATGAGGGATTCTAAATATTTGATAATACCCAAACATTTTATATATATATATATATATGTATATAGCATAGCTTGCATGATCTTAGTTCCCTGACCAGGGCTTGAACTCAGGTCCCAGCAATGAAAGTGCTGAGTCCTAACCACTGGACTATATGTTAAAAAATTGTAATTTTTTTTCTGGGACCATAAGCTTCTAAATATTAAGACTTATGTAATAATCTTGGATAAAAGTAAATGAAAATATATTTCTCCTAGGACTTGAAATAAATGTTATAAAAAGTACAAAGCACTTACCTCAATATACCTTCCTTTTACTTGACAATGTAGTGCTGACTAGTTGGCAGAAATGCAGAGCTCTGCTCCAACACCGCCTTGGAATCAGGCAAAACATACAAATTAGACCAAAACCCGATGAACACAATACATGTCAGTGCTCATCGCCATACATCCCATTGCTGAGAATGGTGAAGATGCAGAGGGGATGTGCTTTGAAGGAAGTTCACAGTTCCCTGAGTCCTTTTGTAAACCTTAAATATTTAAATTCTAAGGTTGAAGGATAAAGCAGAGAGACTTGCTGTCCGTGTACTGAATCAACACTTTTTTTTCCTGATGCTCTTTTTGTATATTCTCTAGGGACCCTCCCCCAAGGCCTATTCGGATTTTGAAAGGACAAGTTGAAAGGGCAAGCTTGCTTAAAATAAAAAAGCGCGGGGGAGGGATGGATTCTGTTCACTCTATAGTGAAAGGTGATTTTGAAAGGGATCAACTTTAAAGAATACTTATGGAATCTGGCAATTTATTTCTTAACCACCACCCATCCCCATGATTTCGTGTGCCCAGGGGCTCCTAGGCTGGAGCTGGGGCCCCGGGTTAAAGACCACAACCTCAGCTGATCTTACTGTGCCCAGTCATGTGGCATCATTGATCCCCAGGGCTAGCATTCAATGCCCATGGGTGCTTTGAGAACAAAAAAGTCTCTATCTTTGTTTCATAAAGTGACATTCCCTTGAAAACCAAGTCTTGTGAGTTTTGTCTGTACATCTTAAACATCTGTACCTATCTCAGATAGTCTTTGAAAATCAATTTGGATCTCTGGGGCAAGGCCATCTCCTAATAAAAATCAGTGTTTTACTTACTCGTCACGTTCAGCACCTGGCTGCACTTGTTGAACTGAACAGCCCAAATAATTCAGTCCAGGTAATCCTTTAAGAACTTCTATTTGCTTTTTCTCATGGAAGTGTTTTGCCTTCCAAAAACTCACTGACATTTAAATTGTTTATGATTGTAATAGGGAATAACAAATCTGACACTGTATTAGATCTGTTCTTTAACTTTTCCCTTTATATTCTATTGTTAGGGGAAGCACACTGACTGAAACTGCCCACGCTGGCCAGGCACCACAGTAACCATCTGCATCAGTTGTTTTATGACAGGAGGTCTTGGTAAGAAAAGGGAACTAATAAGTCACCACCAACAGAAAGAGTTTGGGAAAAGTCAGAAGGAGACACCACACGTCCAGCCACCTCCCAGAATCCTTCTTGCTGGCATCCATCTTAGCTGAATAAGGTGTGCACCATCAGGGAGGACCCTGAGTCAGAATGATTGGCTAAAGACAACCTGGAAACTAACCCCATCACCATAAAATCCAAGACTGCGAGCCACTTGGCGGAGCTGTTCTCCTGGGCTCCCTTACCCTCTTGCTCTCCACCCGGGTGCCCTTTCCCAATAAAATCTCTTGCTTTGTCAGCACATGTGTGTGTCTCCTTGGACAATCCATTTCCGAGTGTTAGATAAGGGCTCAGTTTCCGGCCCTGGAAGGGGTCCCGCTTCCTGCAACACTATTGCTTTTGCCACAAGTTAATCATTAAAGGGGTGTTCCTACAGCTTAAACACAATGGCCCCCAAGGCAGGATGTAAAATTAAAACACTTTTTCAGCTCACAAGAAGCATCCTGACCCAGCCGCCTGTGAATGACTACAATAAAGAAGAAATCAACACATCTCCTCTTACTTCCCAAGTCCAACAAAAACTTGATTTAAAATTTGACTTATTAATTCCGCGAATGCCACCCCCGGCTGCTCCGCGTGTTGCAGGTCTCAGCAATGCCTGGGCTTTCGGCCAGCCCCCAGTACGGTCCTACCTCGCTCCACCCGGAAAACTAACTGAGCCGGCCGCACACCATCGCATCCCGCTGCACAGCTGCTGGAAGCAGCTCTCCATCCCCTGGGTGACCTGTACTCCGCGCAGGGCACTTCAGCGCATGCCCCATCTCCGGCGAGCCCCGGCTTTCTACAGGGAAGCTCCCGCGGGCAAAACCTGTCCGCGGAGACCCTCGGCTATAACAACCCTCTTTGCAGCGAGATTGGGGAAGATCCCCTGGGTCGTTGCGCTTCCAAGGATACCTCCCAGCCCCCGGCGTAGAGTTGTTTGGCTTGCACTCCTTAGCTCCCTCGGAGACCCTCTTTACCTGCTCTGCTCCACCTTCCTATTTCTTCCGGCAGAAAAGTCGCCAGTGCTTGTTTTTTGACGCGTAACTCAAAAGCCTCAGCAGCGTGTCGGTGGGAAAGCAGAATCAAGTATGCTCTGAACCCAGCCAACACTGCATTATCATCATCATCATGTCATCATCCCTATTGCGTGCTAAGTCGCTTCAGTCGTGTCCGACTCTTTGAGACCCCATGGACTGCAGCCCACCAGGTTCCTCTGTCCATGGCATTCTCCAGGCAAGAATACTGGGTTGCCATCACTATTAATCGTTTTCATTTTTACTATTACTGCTGCTGCTGCTGCTAAGTCGCTTCTGTGGTGTCCGACTTTTCGAGACCCCATGGACTGCAGCCTACCAGGCTCCTCCGTCCATGGGATTTTCCAGGCAAGAGTACTGGAGTGGGGTGCCATCGCCTTCTCCTAGTCTGCGCAATACCGGCACCCCAGAGCGCTCAACTCCCAGCCAACGCCCAAATGCCCCGACCGGCGGAGAGTGCCCAGACCCAGGAACGCTACACTTACCCGTCCCCAGCGCAGAGACCGGCAGGCTCCCAGCGCTCACCCTCCTCGGCTTTATTCAGCGCTAACTCCGCCCCTAGCTCGCTGCCCCGCCTCCCCGTCCCTCATCTCCTACCCAGCCTCGGAGAAACGAAACTCAGAAAGTTTTCAGGGCTGCTGGATCGGAAAGGAAACCGAAACCGAACGGGTGGCGCACTTCCGAACCGGCGCTTCCCGAGGTCGCTGCGCCCCGCACACTCAACTGTATTCTCCCAAAGGCATTCTAGGTGCGCCCCGCATCAACAGCATCCCTAGGAGCTTGCGGGAAATGCAGATTCTCGGCCCGCACCCAGACCTGCTGCCTCAGAAACTCGGGCGCAGGACCCAGCTACCCGAGCTTTATCCGGCCCTTCTGAAGTTCCTGGCAGTTTGAGAACCTCTGCTCAAGCAGCCCCGAGTCATCCAAAGCCCAAGGTAGCTTGGAACCGGTCCCTTAACCTTTGGTTGTTTGAACAGATGCATTGATAACTGGGTCTCAAACTCCTGCTGTAGGTTCATTGGGAACATTCCAGCCCCGGAGGGATTCTCAAGCATGCTAGGGAGCTACCCCCTTAGCCCCCTCCTCACCCAGACCTGCATCAGGCTCCTTTCTCAATTTTCCTTATCCTCTTCAAGCACCGCCCCCTCTCCCCACCTTTAAATCTCTTGACCGCTCTGCATGTCATCTGGGATCTTGGTTTCTTGACCAGGGATCAAACCTGTGCCCCCTGAATTGGAAGCAAAGGGTTCCCTGGACCACCAGGGAAGTCCCAAGCCCTCCCTGAAGTTTAGCTCATTTGATTTCTTCAGGATGGAAATGAGTAGAAAGGGGGGGGACCAAGGTCAAATAGACCCAAAGATGAGCCCTCCCGGAGGGCTTTGGGGGTGAGGAGTAAAATTTCATTTTGGAAAGGGCTGGCACCCCACCTCCATTCTCCTTGGCTCAGCTAAGAAGCCTGGACAACAAGTGTCCTCCCCACAAAGACTCCTGTGGTTAGAGAGCGTCTCCTGCGCCCTACACAAAGACCCAGAACTGCCCCTTTTCCAAGTCCTGGGGTCAGATGTCGACTTTAAAAAAAAAAAAAAAAAAAGAAACTGCACACCTAAAAACATTGAGAATTATATTTTACTTGGTGGACTTGCTGAGGACTTTCCCTGGAAGACAGCCTCTCAGACTGCTCTTAGGGATGGCTCCAAACAGGTCAGAGAGGAGCCAGAATATATAGGAGTTTTTGCAACAAAATCCAGGTAGTGAAAATATTAACAAAATTACTGTTACTTAAAGGAAAACCAGACATCTCAAGTTCATGAATTCAGCACTTATTCTATGTATGGGAAGATGCAACAGTCTGGGCTCCTTGAAATTATTCCTTTGATGTGCACCTTAGCCGTCTAGGGCCAGCATCCTGCTTTTCTTCATCCTGAATCCCTGAAGGACATACAGTCACAGGTCAAAAAATGCAGTGGGTGCTAGCGTGATGGCTGCAATATCTTTTGTCTACTGATATGGCAGGTGACATTCTTCAGCCACACCGGGAAAACTTGGATGGAACCAATTTCAATGTCGTGGCACCCAAAAGAAGGGGAGGGGGCCACACAGAGCAGCTCCCTGGCCTGAAGTCTGGTATGTGGCCCTCTGCTGGGGTCTAATGGGAGAACACGGGCTTCCCCAGCAATTTTCAAGGAACCCTTGCATGGCTGCTTACCCATCCAGGCCTCAGTTACTTCCTAGCTACAAATGAGAAATGGAATATTTCCTGCCATATCAGTAAACAAGGATGTCACAGTCACCAGCCATTGTAGCCACAGCTTACGGTGAACTGGTGAGCCCTAAAGAAACTCAGGAAGGAGAATACTTGCCATCTAGCAGCCATCATGGTACTCTCTTCCAAAAACGCAAGAGAGGATGCTACTCATGGACATCATCAAATGGTCAACACTGAAATCAGATTGATTATATTCTTTGCAGCCAAAGATGGAGAAGCTCTATATAGTCCGCAAAAACAAGACCAGGAGCTGACTGTGGCTCAGATCATGAACTCCTTATTGCCAAATTCAGACTTAAATTGAAGAAAGTAGGGAAAACCACTAGGCCATTCAGGTATGACCTACATGAAACCCCTTACAATTATACAGTAGAAGTGATAAGTAGACTCAAAGGATTAGATCTGATAGACACAGTGCCTGAAGAATTATGGATAGAGGTTCGTACCATTGTATAAGAGGCAGTGATCAAAACCATTCCCAAGAAAAAGAAATCCAAAAAGGCAAAATGGTTGTCTGAGGAGGCCTTACAAATAGCTGAGAAAAGAAAAGAAGTGAAAGGCAAAGGAGAAAAGGAAAAATAAACCCATCTGAATGCAGAGTTCCAAAGAATAGCAAGGAGAGATAAGAAAGCCTTCCTCAGTGATCAATGCAAAGAAATAAGGAAAACAACAGAATGGGAAAGACTAGAGATCTCTTCAAGAAAATTAGAGATACCAAAGGAACATTTCATGCAAAGATGGGCACAATAAAGCACAGAAATGATATGGACCTAACAGAAGCAGAAGATATTAAGAAGAGGTGGCAAAAATATACAGAAGAACTATACAAAAAAGATCTTAATGACCTGGAAAACCACTATGGTGTGATCACTCACCTAGAGCCAGACATCTTGGAGTGTGAAGTCAAGTGGGCCTTAAGAAACACTACTACAAACAAAGCTAGTAGAGATGATGGAATTCCAGTTGAGCTATTTCAAGTTCTAAAAGATGATGCTGTTAAAATGCTGTACTCAATATGTCAGCAAATTTGGAAAACTCAGCAATGCCCACAGGACTAAAAAAGGCCAGTTTTCATTCCAGTCCCAAAGAAAGGCAATGCCAAAGAATGTTCAAGTTCAGTTCAGTTCAGTCGTTCAGTCATATTCGACTCTTTGTGACCCCATGCACTGCAGCACACCAGGCCTCCCTGTCCATCACCAACTCCCAGAGCTTATTCAAACTCATGTCCATTGAGTCGGTGATGCCATCCAACCATCTCATCCTCTGTCATCCCCTTCTCCTCTTGTCTTCAATCTTTCTCAGCATCAGGGTCTTTTCCAATGAGTCCGTTTGTCACATCAGGTGGCCAAAGTATTGGAGTTTCAGCTTCAGCAGCAGTCCTTCCAATGAATATTCAGAACTGATTTTCTTTAAGATGGACTATTCGGATCTCCTTGCAGTCCAAGGGACTCTCAAGAGTCTTCTCCAGCAGCACAGTTCAAAAGCATCAATTCTTTGATGCTCAGCTTTCTTTATGGTCCAACTCTCACATCCATACATGACTACTGGAAAAACTATAGCTTGGGCTAGGCGCATACAAAGAAAAGCTGCTAAATTCCTTAACTTGGAATTATCTGGTTTTCTGTAATTTATAAAAAAATTTTTTGGAATTCAAACTACCTGCCATTTGTTGCAAAACATCTGTATAACCTGGCTTCTCCCCAGCTCCCTTGTTCTCAGAGCAGTTTTCCCAGGGTCACTTGAGATGCTGTCTCCTGGGCTTGCAGTCCTAAAAGTTTCTGCTGAATAATGCATACCTCCAAACTTTTAGGTTGCATGTATTTTTTTAGCTGACACAAAGAAGAGTGAAGACTTAAATCTGAGGCATGATCCTACTTCTTCAAACCACAGGAGGCTCTCCCCTTGATTCCTGTACAGAAATGAACTCAGGAAGAGCCACTGGCAAAAGTGAAAATTGGCCAGGGCAAAAGTCACTGCCCGGGCCAGAACTAGAAACAGGTGAGTGAGGTGCCTGGAGTTCAGTGTTGAAAGAATCACTCCCTGTCAGTAGGTCAAGTGTATCCTTAACATTGGTGCCCAGATGCTTCAGGCTCTTCCCCCTCTTGCCTCCTGGTCTGGGATTTTGGTACCTGCTGCTTCTATAT
>NW_011494609.1:9706691-9712331 GCF_000754665.1 Bison bison bison
TCTATATGCACCTTAGAAGGTAGTTCCCTAAAGAGCCCAGGGTTTTGTTTGGAATGTAATTCAATAATAAGACAATAATAGCTTGTATGCTCTAGGCCATAGTATGTGGGTGCCACCCTGAGAAAATAACTCACCTCAGAACCACCCTGTGAGGGGAGTAAGATCATCACACTCATGTTAGATATGAGGAGACTGAGGCCAACAAGTCAGGTTACTCTTGGGCCCCTTGACTAGGAAGTGGGGGAGCTTAGACTGTAATCAAGACATTTATTCTTAAGCCTGGGTTCCCTAGCATCTTCTCTCCATGCTAAAGCTGACAAGATTCAGCTCTTGTTCTTGGGAAGTTCACAACCTTTTACCTGACTTGTGGACTACTCTTCCCCTACTAGAGAGACACTATAGTCTACCAGGTAAGTGTCAAACTCTTAGCCCTTGAGATTTCCCTCCAGGCTCAGCACCCCACTCACCACCCACCACCCCTGATCCCACTTCTGCTGACCTAACGGTCATCCTGGGCTCCCAGAGACATGCTCCTTTCTGGTCAAACCCCAGCTGTGTGTTTCCTGTCTCTGCAGCTACCCTGGACAGCTCCTTCTAAGCCTGGGTCACACCTCTTCCAGCTTGGGTCGCACCTCTTCCACCTCTTCCCTTCTGTGAGCCTAATTAGCTCAGGCAAAGATGCTTTGCATTTCAGATGGATGTTCTGAATAGTGTGGATACGGCCACCTCCTTGATGAGGCTGTCATCTTGATAAAAGCCTATCAAGCTTGGATGCTCCAGTGCCTAACTACTTACCAACAGTGATTGCTTAGTAATCATGTGTGTGCTTAGTCACTCAGTCGGGTCCCACTCATTGCGACCTCATGGACTGTAGCCTGCCAGGGTCCTCTGTCTATGGGGGTTTTTCAGGCCAGAATACTAGAGTGGGTTGCCATGTCCTCCTCCAGGGGCTCTTCCCCACCCAGGGATTGAACCCATGTCTTTTATGTTTCCTGCACTGGCAAGCAGGTTCTTTACCACTAGTGCCACCTGGGAAGCCCCCTACCCTCTTCTTACTGTTTCCTAACTTCATTAAAGTGTCTGGCGAAAACACAGCATCCACAGGAAAGCATTTGTTGCTGTTCAGTTGCTCAGTCGTGCCCTACTCTTTGCAACCCATGGACTGCAGCATGCCAGGCTTCCCTCTCCTTCACCATCTTCCAGAGTTTGCTCAAACTCATGTCCATTGAGTCGATGATGCCATCCAATCATCTCATCCTCTGCCTCCCCCTTCTCCTCCTGCCCTCAATCTTTCCTAACATCAGGGTCTTTTCCAGGAAAGCATATCAGAGGCAAAAAAAATCACGCTGACTCCAGAACCCCTTCTGCCTGTGCTGTCCCGGGTGCTCAGGGCTCTGTAGGTCTCTCTGGCCCTTGTCCAGCCCTCTCATCACCTGCTGGCCTGGATCTGCAGAGGAGAGGTGCACTGGTATTAATGGGAAGCCGGGCTGAGCAGTCTTCTATGCATCACTCCCTACTTGTAACTGGTGCATTTCCTCAGATACCTGTGGGAAGCGAACGGACCCCCGTGCCCCACTGCAGGGTTGGGAGAGGGTAGAGGCATTCCAACCTGCTCAGCTTGGCATGCCCAGCCTCACCTTGCTCCACCTCCATTGCCTGAATGTAATGCCTCCTCACTGCACAAGAACTTCCAGTTCAGGGCTTTCATCTTCCATCTGGGCTTCTCCCCAGAAGTCAGCCAGTCTCCGTCCTTCTCCAGGCCTAATGGACTTGCTTTCTGGGAGCTCCCCGCCCCAGCTTCCGGCTTCCCGGGACCATGGCTTCATCACACCGTCTTGGTCTTTTCTTGAACGCCCTGTCTGCTACCAGGCCATCAACAGGGCGGACAAGTCGGTGGTGTTTGTCGCTATCCTTGTGATCCAGCACAGTTCCTGACACATAGCATTTCAATAAATGTTCTAGAATGAATGAGTGAAGAGTCGGGGGACTGGCTCTGTTCCTGCAGAATGGCCTGCATGACCACTCCGGAGGTTACATGACTTCCGGAGAGTTTCCCCAGGCCTCTCAGTTTCTGATCTCCGGTTTCCCAGTCTATTCAAGTTGGGTTTCGGTTTCTTCTTCTCGGTTCAGAAAAAAGAAAAGTCCTACTGGCGCCGCCCTGGAGTCCAGGGACCCGGAGAGGAGGGGGCGGTGCGCGGGGTGGGGGGCGGAGCCTCAGGAGACAGAAGGACTCGAGGGAGGTGGAGGGGGTGGAGTTAGGGGTCCGCACCCCGCCCCGCCGGATGATTTCGCAGCCTGGCTGTCTTGTGCGCTGGGCGTTGAGGCCGCGCTGCTGCTAAGACCTTGCATCCAACCCGGACGCAGTTCTTCCGGAGCGCAGGGTTGCGCGGGGCTCCGGGGGGCCTGGGAACCGACCCATCAGGGTCATGCTCCCCTCTCTGATGCTGGTCAGGACCCTGTCAGTCCCTGCTGAAGACTGAGTCTGGTGTCACTGCCGCGTTTTCTCTTCTGTGCGGGTGACATATATCCGTGCTTCTCAAAGGAAGGTCCCCTGGCCGTCAGTATCGGCTTCACCCTGGAGCTTACTAGAAACGCAGGGTCTGTCACTGGTGAAGCTGAGTTGGTGGCCCTGGGACGAGGCTTGGTGGTGGTGTTAGTCGCCCAGTTGGACTCTACAACCGCGGGGACTGTAACCCACCAGACATTTTTGTCCAAGGGATTTCCCAGGAAAAATACTGGAGAGGGTTGTCATTTCTTCCTCCAGGAGATCTTCCTGACCCAGAAATGGAACTCCCAGGGATCAAATTCGCATCTCCTGTCAGATCTCCTGTGTTGCAGACAGATTCTTTACTGTTGACCTACTGGAGAAGCTCTCATGTGGCCCAATGTGGAGTCGCTGGGGACGGTTGGTGGCCATTCCAAAATCATTTTGTCCTGGATAAGGGCCAGCTGTCCAGCTGGCATTCATCGTGATCACTTGGCGAAGGTTTGATATTCCAATGGAGGAGGCAAAAGTGCATGTTACCTGCCTTCCGGGGAACTCTCCCCAGGGGAATGGAAATTGGTCCATCCAGGCTGTCCTTTATACAAGTTTCCTGCAAATTCCAACTCAGTTCCTACTCTGTGTGCAACTGAGTTCCATGCTTTATGGAATAAAGTTGAATTTCTGTGTTAAAATTGCCATCTCTTGGTTATGGAGCATCTGTGGAGTGACCACGTCAGGCGTTGGGCTAATTTGTCTACACATACGATCTGGAAGATTGCAAAAATAAATCAAACAGGGAAATGGAGCTCAGAGAAACGGACTTGATCTGGGGTGGCCTTGGCCTGCAGCGGCTTGCAGCAGGCTTGGCTTCCCTAGCCAGAGTGAGGTCAGGCCCCGGCAGTGAGAGCACTGAATCCTAGCCATTAGGCCACCGGGGCCAGTGGCTGGTGATAAGGCTCCAGCCCACTAGCTGTGTAGAAATAAATTTCCACAAAGAGTAAAACAAGTAAAGTGTTTATTAGGAGAAAAAAAGAGTAGGTGTGAGTAGACACACATGGGTGGGCTCAGAGTCACGCCCTTGCGGTAGTTTGAATTACTTACATGGGGCATTTCTTCCAGGTTTCCTCTGGCCAATCATCTTGCTTTACCTGGTTCTGTGGCTGTATTTGGTATATCTCGGGAACCTCCCATGTGTGCACACATCTCTTAGCCAAGTTGGATTACAGCTAAGAGGCCCCCAGGTAGGTTGACATCACTACCTGTAGGGAGGGTGCCAACTCCCTCCGTTTTTGACCCCCCAAGGAGCCTTCCTGTGCATGTGCAGTCAAGAAGGTCACCTTGACCTTGAGGATGAGAAATATGTGGTCTTTGTCTCTTATCTGGACAGGGCTCTTGCCAATGCCATTACTGTTAATCTTAATTGTCTATCTAGAGGCAAAGCCAGCTATTTACCTTGTTCCTGTTATTATTTCTATCTGGAAGTTATTTCTGTCTGTAAATGTCTAACCTATTGTTGTTCAGTTGCTAAGTCATGTCTGACTCTTTGCGACCCCGTGGACTGAAGCACACTAGGCTTCCCTGTCCTTCACCGTCTTCCAGAGTTTGCTCAAACTCATGTCCATTGAGTTGGTGATGCCATCCAACCATCTCATCCTCATCATCCACTTCTCCTCCTGCCTTCAAGCTTTCCTAGCATCAGGGTCTTTTCCAATGAGTCGGCTCTTCACATCAAGTGGTCAGGGTATTGGAACTTCATCTTCAAATGTCTAACCTGGAACCCATCTATCTCCTGCCTCAAGTGCAGCTGACTGGCCCACGGCTGGACTGAAACTTCAGGAAAGACCCTGGGCCAGAGGCACCAGTCTGAGGCTCATGTGAATTCCTGAGTCAAGAAATGATGAGGAAATTTCAGGGCTAAAATTTGGAGTAATTTGTTATGTAAAAATATAATAACCATTATACCATGTCACTATGCATATTTAAAAGCAGAGACATTACTTTGCCAACAAAGGTCCATCTAGTCAAGGCTATGGTTTTTCCTGTGGTCATGTATGGATGTGAGAGTTGGACTGTGAAGAAAGCTGAGCACCCAAGAATTGATGCTTTTGAACTGTGGTGTTGGAGAAGACTCTTGAGAGTCCCTTGGACTGCAAGGAGATGCAACCAGTCTATTCTGAAGGAGATCAGCCCTGGGATTTCTTTGGAAGGAATGATGCTAAAGCTGAAACTCCAGTACTTTGGCCACCTCATACGAAGAGTTGACTCATTGGAAAAGGCTCTGATGCTGGGAGGGATTGGGGGCAGGAGGAGAAGGGGACGACAGAGGATGAGATGGTTGGATGGCATCACTGACTCGATGGATGTGAGTCTGAGTGAACTCCAGGAGTTGGTGATGGACAGGGAGGCCTGGCGTGCTGCAATTCATGGGGTCTCAAAGAGTCAGTTGGACACGACTGAGCGACTGAACTGAACTGAACCGATGCATGACAAAGGGGGCATTTTAGGACCTCAAGGAGAAGAAACAAGATGGACAATCCAAATTTGTTTATCCTACCTGTAGATACCCTCTTATGGATAGTCCTTTGTCTTATAGCTACTAAGTCCAAGCTTGCTGTGCTCACTACACAGCAGACCAATAATTTGGGAGACGAGGTGTTGAGGCAAGTGAGAGAGTTAAAGCTTCAGTTCAGCTCATTTCAGTCGCTCAGTCGTGTCCAACCCTTTGCAACCCCATGAATCACAGCATGCCAGGCCTCCCTGTCTATCACCAACTCCCGGAGTTCACTCAGACTCATGTCCATCGAGTCAGTGATGCCATCCAGCCATCTCGTCCTCTGTCGTCCCCTTCTCCTCCTGCCCCCAATCCCTCCCAGCATCAGAGTCTTTTCCAATGAGTCAACTCTTCGCATGACGTGGCCAAAGTACTGGAGTTTCAGCTTTAGTATCATTCCTTCCAAAGAAATCCCAGGGCTGATCTCCTTCAGAATGGACTGGTTGGATCTCCTTGCAGTCCAAGGGACTCTCAAGAGTCTTCTCCAACACCACAGTTCAAAAGCATCAATTCTTGGGTGCTCAGCCTTCTTCACAGTCCAATTCTCACATCCATACGTGACCACTGGAAAAATCATAGCCTTGACTAGACAGACCTTTGTTGG
>NW_011494609.1:9712431-9743818 GCF_000754665.1 Bison bison bison
GATCTAGGTTGGTCAGAACTTTCCTTCCAAGGAGTAAGCGTCTTTTAATTTCATGGCTGCAGTCACCATCTGCAGTGATTTTGGAGCCCAGAAAAATAAAGTCTGACATTGTTTCCACTGTTTCCCCATCTATTTCCCATGAAGTGATGGGACCAGATGCCATGATCTTCGTTTTCCGAATGTTGAGCTATAAGCCAATGTTTCACTCTCCACTTTCACTTTCATCAAGAGGCTTTTGAGTTCCTCTTCACTTTCTGCCATAAGGATGGTGTCATCTGCATAGCTGAGGTTATTGATATTTCTCCTGGCAATCTTTATTCCAGCTTATGTTTCTTCCAGTTGAGCATTTCTCAATTTCTCATGATGTACTCTGCATAGAAGTTAAATAAGCAGGGTGACAATATACAGCCTTGACGTACTCTTTCCCCGATTTGGAACCAATCTGTTGTTCCATGTCCAGTTCTAACTGTTGCTTCCTGACCTGCATACAGATTTCTCAAGAGGCAGGTCAGGTGGTCTAGTATTCCCATCTCTTTCAGAATTTTCCACAGTTTCTTGTGATGCACACAGTCAAAGGCTTTGGCATAGTCAATAAAGCAGAAATAGATGTTTTTCTGGAACTCTCTTGCTTTTTCCATGATCCAGCAGATATTGGCAATTTGATCTCTGGTTTCTCTGCCTTTTCTAAAACCAGCTTGAACATCAGGAAGTTCACAGTTAGGCAGGTTGATAAGCGAGTCCAAGGCCCCTTAAGGAGGAGGAGGCAAACACTTTTTTTTTTTTTTTCACATTGTTTTGCCTTAGTCACATGGGCCCTTTAAGCAACAATACATCTTGCTCAAGGACATACTTTTCTTAAAGCTCTGTATTGCAGCAATATATCTTGTGTGAAAATTGTTTTTAAGGCCAGAGTTAATGATATATCACAATATATCTTACTGGTGGAAAATGCTTTTCTTAGGCTCCACGTTAATGATTATAATTTTAACAAATCTTGCCTTGGAGTCTGTTTTCCCATATCACTGCTTTCTCACTTGAAGACACAGTGCCCGGAGCCTATTCTCCTTGGCTAATCTTATGGTGATAGTATCTAAGATATATGTTGTGAGAAAGAGGTCTGGCAAAAGTTTTGCAACCTTGAAGTATTCTTTTACCTATTCTTAGTAGCCAACTGAAAAATGTATAAAGCTCCGTTTAACCTCAAAAAAAGGGGTACTCTTTCTACCTCTTTCTGATGTCTATGTCAAAAGCTTTCTCTATCCTTTCACTTTAATAAAATATATGCTGCACGAAGCTCTGAGTGACTGAGACTGTGTCTTTGGTCCCGGAGAGAAATTTTCTCCTTTAGATACCACGAGCTGGGCACCATTCGCTGTAAGCTATCACAGAGAATAGTGACTTTATCAAAGAGTTAGCCTTCCAGGAAGACGATGAAGTAGAGTTCTACAGGACCATCTTTCGGGGGTCTGGATGCTAATTTCTTTTATAGAACAGAGAGGGGGAGGAGGTGAGGAAGTGAAATAAAAAGGCCACAAGTCTTGCAAAACATCTCCTGGTTTCACAGTCTTGGGGAGCAGTTGTGTTAATTTCTTCTTTGCTGCAGCCATTCAGAGGTGGGAAGGTCAGGGTGTCTCCTTGTGAGCAGTTTGGTTTAACATTAAGGTAGAGGGGCACGGTCCCCAAGGCAGGCCGTTACAGACTTGCCAGGTGGCTCTGCAGTAAAGAACCTGCATGCAATGCAGAAGACTCGGGTTCAGTCCCTGGGTTGGCAAGATCCCCTGGAGAAAGAAATGGCAACCCACCCCAGAATTCTTGCCTGGAAAGTGCCATGAACAGAGGAGCCTGGTGGGATACAGTCCATGAGGTCACAAAGAGTTGGACACAACTTAGAGACTAAACAATGACAACATAGCTATAGACAGAACAAAAGTAATGAAAAGCAGAGGTCAAAGTAAAAGAAACAGATCCAACATGGAGTCAGATTTTGTCTGTTATATTATCACTGCACCATTGATTGGGGAGAATATTCCTTCCCCACCCCACCTCCCCCCCAATATGGAATCTCAAGGGAAGGGAGGGGAGAGAGTGATACTGAGCAGGATCTTGTGGGGTTGCTGAGCACAAAACCCTTTCTGTGTCCCCCATTTAGGCTTCATTCAGCCTCTCTTCCTGAGTTCCAGCAGTTGCCGATTAGGGAAGGGAGGTGATGCTGAGACAAGGGAGAAACAGTTGAGAGGCAATAGTACAGCCTTGGACCAGGGTCCTGGTTCCCCATCAAGGGACATATAAAACAATATCTTTGAGCTGTTCTGCAGATACTGAAACTCTTGCCAGGTGGGAGAAATTAGCGGTATGTTGCCCATAAGTGCATAGACCTCAGAGGTTGATTCATCACCAACCAATGAGAAGAATGTCCACAAGCTGACCATGTCCTCTTTGAACCATTACCCTAAAACTTCTCACTACCCTCTCCAAGTTGGGACACACAGTTTTGAAGGCATTAGCTTATTGTGGCCCCCTTTGCCTGGCACATCAATAAAGCTATTCTTTTCTACTTCATCCAAATCTGTCTCCAAAAATTAATTCAGTGTGGGGGTAGAGAGGCTGGAATCAGCTTCAGGAGGGATCATATTCAAGCATAGGCAGATCACCAGATTTTGATCAAAGCAGATTTCACCTGTAGGAGCAGGTCTACAGTATCCAAGGGTAGAGGAGAAAGGAAGGCCCCGCAAGATCTCAGGGAACCCTGCCCCTCTGCCTGGATGTTAAACATAACTGCTTTTGTTCATTTCACAGCGAGACACCCGGACCTACCCATCTCTGAATGGCTGCAGGAAAGAAGAAATTAACCTACCCCTCCCCAAGACTGGTGAAACCAGGAGATATTTTACAGGACTTCTTCTACTTTACTTCCTCACCTCCTTCCCTTCTCTGTAAGCTGTCAGAGGCTTAACATACAGTGAATGGTCAGACCACATGTGAAAAATCTGACCTTTAGGCTGGAGCGACTTGTCTAGGAAACCAATCCATTTTTTGCGGTAGCCAACCAAGAAAGCCAGCCTGTCTCAGGCCAACTTGTAGGAAGTCAGATCGCTGTTTCCAATAGTCTGGGACGTCAAACAGTAACTCCTGGAACAATTAGCTTCAAATGACCAGGGATTTGTTACCAAACCAGGTCTGTTTGCAGCAGAGAAAGAGTTTATTCACAAAGCAGCCAAGAGTGGGGAAGAGAGAACAAGTCTCAGATCCACCTCCCAGAATATGAGGGAGTTGGAATATTTATGGGGTAAGCAGGGTGGTCTTAGAGTTGGGGAAAGGTGATGGAGATGGAGGAAAAAGCTAAGGTCATTGGCATTCTGCACAGGCACATCTGGGTTGCATACATTGACTAAAAAAATATTTAGAACCTAAAAGTTGAGAGTTACATTTTATTCAGCAGGAATTTTTAGGACTTCAAGCCCGGGAGGCAGGATCTCAAGTAAACCCGAGAGAACTGCTCTGAGGAGGCAATGGGGGGAGCCAGGATGAGTAGAAGTTTTTGCAGCAAACAGGTACTTGGAGCATCAAAAGATTACTGCTGCTAAAAGAAAACTAGGTGTCTCAAGTTAAGGAGTTGAGCACTTTTCCAAGTATGGGAAGATGCAAGAGTTTGGGCTCACTGAAATCTTATTCCTTTGATATGCACCTCACCTATCTGAGGCCAGGATTCTTTGTTTTCACATACTGTTTCCTCAGGGCTCAATTAGGGTGTAGCTGTAGTCTCATGGCTGCTAGGTGGCAGATATTCTTTTCCATCCTGAGTTCCCTCGGGGATACCGACTCACCATCAGCTGTGGCTGCAGTCACTGATCACTGTGACATCACTGTTTACTGATATGGCAGGAACGAATCCATTTATCACTGGTTTCTGTGTGGGGCTTCCCGGGTGACTCAGATGGTAAAGAATCCGGCTGCAATGTGGGAGACCCAGGTTCCATCCCAGGGTCAGGAAGATCCCCTGGAGAAGGGAGTGGCAACCCACTCCAGTATTCTTGCCTGGAGAATTCCATGGGCAGAGGAGGAACGGGGTGCACAGTTTCAATTCGGTTATTATGTAACCACCAGATGGCATTTCTGGGGCCTCCAAGTCCTTTATGTCTGAGCACAGGAAAGAATTCAGCAAGAGGTAGTGTGATAGATATGAAGTGATTTATTAGAATATGAAGTTTATGTGACTTATAAGCAGGCAGGCAAGAGGTTGTTGCACCTCAAGAAATTAGTGGGATCCAGTTTTATAATCAAAGGAAAAGTGGGGAGGGGAAAAAGACCACTTTCCTCCTCTTTCTTGAATAGACGTCACACTTCCATCATCAGCTCCACTTCAGGCAGGCGAGTTTTCTTGTGCCTACACGGTCAATTCTGGACTGTCATGTTCAACAGAAATGAGCAAAAAGGTGGTAACATATGCTAAAAATAGAAAATCAGCTTAGGTTTTAGTATAATGTCACCTTTTCCATATATATATATATATATATATATATTGGAGAAAGCAATGGCACCCCACTCCAGTACTCTTGCCTGGAAAATCCCATGGACAGAGGAGCCTGGAAGGCTGCAGTCCATGGGGTTGCTAAGAGTCAGACACGACTGAGCGACTTCACTTTCACTTTTCACTTTCATGCATTGGAGAAGAAAAGGGCAACCCACTCCAGTGTTCTTGCCTGGAGAATCCCAGGGACGGGGGAGCCTGGTGGGCTGCCGTCTATGGGGTCGCACAGAGTTGGACACGACTGCAGTAACTTAGCAGCAGCAGCAGCAGTGCAGAGGATTGTATCCTAGGAATTATTAACTTACTGAGCTCACTGGGCAGGATGTGAGTCTCATGCCACCATTGTATTTTTGTTTGGGGGCATGTTTCATGTTTCTGTTGCATGGTTTTGTTGCTAAGCGAGCCTGCTTGGTTTTGAGGTTTCGAAAACCACTTGAGCACTATCTTGAGTGATCATTCACTTACAAGGGTCTCCCATACTTCTTCTTTACTTACAATCCCTAGTGGGATTAACTATTTAATCACCTCCTTCTTCCTTTTACTCTGTCCCTACCAATAAAGTCTCACTTTTTTGTCCCCACTTTTAACTTAAGACTGTAAAGAAAAAGAATTGTTGCCTGACATTCCAGTTCTACAAGGATCAAGCCATTGGGCACCACAGTTGCCCACTCACAGTGCACCTGAGGGGAACACAGGAGGGGGAAAAAACAAGGAGCACTCTGTGCTTAGATACACCAGCCCTTAGATACCAATCGTGAAGATGTACACTAAGGAAAAGTTTCAATGGCCCCAGATTCTTGCATCTTCTCCTATTTAGAAAAGCACTGAAATCATTAACTTGAGATATCTGTTCTTTGTGACCAGCAGTAATCATTTTCTGCTTGACCACATGTTTTTATTGGGCTTCTGTGGTGTCTCAGGCAGTAAAGAATCTGTCTGCCAATGTAGGAGAGCCGGGTTTGATCCCTGGGTCAGGAAGATCCCCTGGAGGAGGAAATGGCTACCCACTCCAGTACTCTTGCCTGGGAAATCCCGTGGACAGAGAAGCCTGATGGGCTACAGTCCAGGGAGTTGCAAAGAGTTGGACATGATGGAGCCTGCACACACACACATGTTTTTCCTAGCAAAAAATGTTCATAAATATCCTGGCTTCTCTGTTTTCTCTTTGGAGCAGCTTCTCAGTGCAATCTGAGCCTTCATTTCCGCCCCTCCCCGCCCCGCCGACCCCACTATTAAGCTTTCCCACTCCTCTGCCTGTCCTTGAGTTTCTGCCAAAATGTAAGCAACCGTGGCTGACCCGCTTGCTACCACCAGCTGTAAATGAGTAAGTTTGCTTGTCCTTGTGGACTAAGAATGCCTCCAGAAGGAACCAACCTTGCCCACACCTGGATTTCAGACTCCTGGCGTCCAGAACTGTGAGAGAACAAACTTCTGTTGTTTTAAGCCCCCCAGGTCGTGGTGCCTTGTGTTGGAGTCCCCGGAAACCTACACACCTGATACTGAGCATCTTCCCCAGATGCCTCGCACCTAAGTTTTGGGGTCAGTCCTGACGTGGTAAGTGAGAAGGCTTGGTTGAGGCTGTGTGCATGTGCACACAGGTGTGAATGCATGTGTACACATGTGTGAAATGTACCAAGTATTTAGGGGCAGCTTTGACTATACAAGTTATGACACAAATGATAACATCAGATTTCATTTTTCTTAGATTCTATTGTTCACAACTGCATTTATACTGTGAAGGGATTTGATTCTTTTCTTTTCTTTAGTTCTGCTACTATTTGTACCTGTGACCCAATTCATAAAATGAGGAGGGAAAGCCAAAAATAAGAAAAGTATGATACCTAAACTGAGACCAATGCTTGTCTTTTAAATTTTCTCATAATCTTCAATTTTGATATTACACTTCTTTAAAATCAGAGTAAATTTGTAAGACATGGATTCCCACTTGTACCACTTTTATTTAACATAGTATTGGAAGTTCTAGACAGAGTAGTTAGGCAATTTATGGAAATAAAAGGCATCCAAGTCAGAAATGAAGAATCAAAATGATTTTGCTTCACAGATGATATGACCTTGTGTGTATTAGAAAAACCATAAATATACCACAAAACTATTGTAACTAAGAATGAATTCAACAAAGTAGCAAGATATAAAATCAACACATAAAAATGATATATGTAAATTTACATGTATGTAAATTAGCAGTGAATGATTTGAAAAGGAAATTAACAATTCCATTTACAAGAAGACCAAAATACTTGGTAACTAAGGGACTGAAAAACTTGTACACAGAAAACTATAAAATATTGCTTAAAGAAATTAAAGAAGACACAAATAAATGGAAAGACATCCTATGTTCACGGATTGAAAGACTTAATATTATTAAGATGCAAGCACTACCCAAAGCAATCTATGGATTCATTACAATTTCTATCAAAATCCCAATGACCTTTTCTTTTGGCAAAAATAGGACAACTCATCCTAAAATTCATATGGAATTTCAAGGAAACCTGAACAGCCAAAACTCATGGGAAAAAGGACAAAGCTGGAGGACTCAGAGTTCCTGATTTCAAAACTTACAAGTCTACAATTATCAAAACAGTATGGTAATGTCATAAAGACAGTCATATAGACCAATGGAATAGAACAGAAAGCCCAGAAACAAGTCCTTGCATATATGGTCAAATGATTTTTGACAAGGGAACTAAGATCAATAGGGAAAGAACAGTCATTAAAAAAAATGGTGCTAGGAAAACTGGATATCCATATGCAAAAGGATGCTTATCTAACATGATATACAAAAATTGTCAAAATATCAAAGAACTAAATGTAAGAATTGACTGGAAGAGTCTTAGAGCTGAGGACTTCTCTATAGACCTAGAGGTAAAGAAAAATTAGAGGGAAAAATTGCTGGCAGTTTTGAACACCTGCTTTGGGACACACAGTTTGTAAAAATGGTTTCACTTAACTCTCCTAAAATTGCTGTGAAGTCATTAGCTTAGTTCGAGGGAGAAAATAAAATTATCCATAATCCCCCAATCTAGAGATGACCACTGTTGTGAAGCTCTATATTTTTTAAAAAAATGTTTTTCATTATTAAATTTCTCTTTAAGACTTAATACAGCAATGGAGTTCACTGCATTCAGAGAAACTAAATTAAAAATGGTATCACTCAGCTGATTTCCTCTAGGGGGGCTGGGAAACACCATCACAGCAAATGATGGGAAGCAGGTGGTACGACTGAATTTATAAGAAAAGGACCAGCTAAGGGACACCATTCCAAACAACCAAACTGGATTTAAGCCACAGCCTCAGGTAATCCCCATCATTCATTTGTTCAATGAGATATTTATTAAGTGAACTACTATGCTCCAGAGGCCACGCAAGATTCTGGAAATACAAAAGAATAAGAACTGACCTTACCTCTCTGAGGTCTCCTAATCTAATGGGGAGGGGTGACAAGTGAACAAAGAATGGCAGTAGTATTTAAGAATATTGTAACTGGGAGCTATGGGGCCCAAGGACTGGAGAGACCCCTCTTCACAGAGGACCGGGAAGACCTCCTGGAGGAGGTGACAGCTCTGAGCAGCTCAGGACTTCAGATATAAACTCTTGTTCTGAGTGCAGTACAGCAGAGATAGATGCAGACAGCAGCAGAGAGGTCTGGCCCCACACAAGAGGCCAATTCCTGGACCACCTCCCTTAATGATCATTCACATAAGCAAAACCCAGAAGTACTGCTGTTCCTTTGGCATTTACCCCTTGAAATGGGGGAATTCGTAGAGAGCTTGCTGTGCCTGAGTCAGCCGAAAAATCTTCTCCTTCAGGAATTTCCTCTTGGTAGCTGTATCACTCTGTTCTTGAAGCAGCCAGGAATAGTGCTGTGTGTCCTGTAGTAGCTGCATCATGGCTTTCTGGACCTTATCACCATTCTCTTGGAGCATAAAATACTGAATGATGAACGGGATCTGATTGGCGAGACGTTTGCTGGTTTCCTGGAAGAAGGGGTAAGGGGTCAGCTGGAGGGTCTATGGTTGCAGAGAGAAGTTCCTTGGATGCATGCTAAGTCCTGGGGTCCTGCCCACCTCCAGTCCAGTGGTCAGTGCCAACCAAGGGAAGGATCTATTTGGGTTGCCTCATTTTCACTACTCAGGTATTCCCTCTGACACTAAGATCCACCTGAAGGCCAGCAGAACCAGCCACCTTCTGGACATCCCAGTCTTCCTGGAAGGGATCTCCTCCTCACTTCCACTCTCCTCCCTGGAGAGACCTCCTGGCAGTGAACCCCAGGTCCCTTCTGGGAGATGATCAGGACATATTTCAATGCTTATTTCATTCACTCGTTTCATCAGCATCTCCAGTTTGCCTGACAGCTGGACCCCACATCTGGGTCACTCTACTTTCTATCCTAATCAAGAAAGGGTTTCAGGAGTTGGGTAGTTTAAAAGCTACCTTCTTGGACTTCCTTAGTAGTCCAGTGGCTAAAACTCTGCATTCCCAATGCAAGGAACCTGGGTTCGATCCCTGGTCAGGGAACTAGATCCCATATGTCACAACTAAGATTCCATGCAACCAAATAAATAAATAAAAATTCAACTAAAATAAAAAGCTACCTTCTTTTCCATGCACCCTAATACTTTAATCAATGGATGAAGCCTTAGAAACCATGAAGTCAACTGGACCGCAAAATTTAGGGACAGGCTTTTTCACTTCCACTTTGTGGGACTTAGTTTGAGTTTGAGGCACTCTGGGTACCCTCTGAGAACATGCAGGAAAGCTAAAACATAGCCAGTAAAGTTAGTGCTTATGTTTCGCTGTATTCTGATCATAGTAATTTTGGAATTTATGCAGAGAATAAAACATAATGAACTTTCGAGTTGGAATTAATTTTGAGTGCTGCTGCTGCTGCTGCCTTGTCACTTCGGTCATGTCCGACTCTGTGCGACCCCATAGACAGCAGCCCACCAGGCTCCCCATCCCTGGGATTCTCCAGGCAAGAACACTGGAGCGGGCTGCCATTTCCTTCTCCAATGCATGAAAGTGAAAAGTGAAAGTGAAGTCGATCAGTCGTGTCTGACTCTTAGCGACCCTATGGACTGTAGACTACCAGGCTCCTCCATCCATGGGATTTTCCAGGCAAGAGTACTGGAGTGGGGTGCCATTGCCTTCTTCAATTTTGAGTACATGTTCTGCTAAGATGAAAAATCTGATTTGGGGCAAATTAATTAAAAGTGTCTTATTAGGGTTACTGTCCCTGGTGGCTCAGATGGTAAAGAATCTGCCTGCAATGTGGGAGACCAGGGTTCAATCCTGGAGTGGGGAAGATCCCCTGGAGATGGGAATGGCTACACACTCTAGTATTCTTGCCTGGAGAATTCCATGGACAGAGGAGCCTGGAGGGCTATAGTCCATGGGGTCTAAAAGAGTCGGACCTGACTGAGCAACTAACTCTTTCCCTTTCAGTGTTACTGTAAAACTATGATGAGATGATATATGAGTAGGTTTTCACAGCCTAAAGGGCTTTGTACGCAGCAGTGCCCTGTTCTTTGCTCAGCTAGGCAGCTGTCCACCAGGATACCTGCTTTCTGCTCGGTAGGGACCACAGCACACTGACCTGTATCCCTACATGCTCACCATGAAATATGCGTTCAGGTGGACCCCAATCTCAACGATGGAGGAAATCGAAGATTGATCATTTAAAAAGGGCTGCTTCGACTGAGGCATCTCTGAAGCCTTTCCCATGGAATTAAAAATATCTTCTCGGACTTTGTTCAGAACCACGCCGTAAATCTGGTCTTGACAAAAAACCAGCTTCTCCATCCTGAACTGAAGTTGGATCAGATTTGCTGCTTCTGCCATTTGTTTTGTTTTTATGTCTTCGATCTTGTTCTGGTCGAATAAGGAAGAGAAATACATTACTTTCCCTTTTCTTCCCCTGCTGTTTAAACAACTTAGGAAGTATTATTACTATTACTATAGTACCGTATTATACCGTACTATTATTACTTATTATAATACCGTACTATTATTACTTATTATAATACTGTACTATTATTATAGTACCGTTGAACACTGAATTAAAAATAATCCGAGGTCAACGAAGGTGTGAGACTTTTCGAGCAATTTTCAGAAGCTCCCACTTTGCCCTCCGCTGTGTCCTCACCTGTTGCCTCTTGTGGCTCCCCGCCTTGCACATGCCATGCTCACCCTCTCTCCTGCCTGTTGTGTGTTTGTCAGTATATACGCTGCCGAAGCGAGCACCTGTCTGCTCTTTCTCTTGGCCCCAACCTGTTTCCTCGCATGTTACTGCCTTTCTGCTTCCTCAGTTACGGTTTAGTCCACAGGTTCAAGCCCATCACTCTTGTCTCTGTTGTTGGCTTGAATCGAAGCATTCAAGAATGCATCCGGTGCTAATGAGCACCATGGGAGAACAGCGCCATCTCTGTGCTTCTCAGAAATCCTGCGACTCCTGAGTCATGCACATGGGCAAGGGTGTCCCAGGAAAGGGAGAGATGACTTGGTGGAACTGGGTTACAGGTTGACTTTTGAGTTTCAAAGGGATTTTTGTGCACTGAAGGCAGAGACAACGGTTTGCGAGAAGAGAGAAAGTGAGAGCTTCACAAGGGCAGGTTCTTCGTTGGAGTGTATGTGGACACAAATACGTATGTGACAACTCACTCTCCTTGCAGGTTGGGGGCCTGAGAGCAGAAATGGACTGTGCGTCACTTCCACGAGGAGTTTTATGGAAGGACACAAGATCCTGGCTTCTGATGAGACTCAGGAGAAGGTACAGATGGTGGAGGGAAGTGGCTGGCTGGGAGCCAGGAAGCTGCACCCAGACCTCTGTTCATCCCTCACCCAGACCTCTGTTCATTCCAGGATGCTACAGGGGAAGGGGCCTTTGAACTTTCCTGGCCCCAGAACAGCCTATGCTTGCAGCAGGTAAGAATACTGGAGTGGGTTGCCATTTCCTTCTCCAGAGGATCTTCCCAGGCAGGGATCAAACCCACGTCTCCTGCACTGGCAGGCAGACTATAAGCAAGCAAACTGCGGGAGCTTACCTGGACTGTTTGATGCAGATTGCAAAATTCAGCAAAATGCTTTTTGGCTGTGTCCTTGAAAGTTTGCCAGACAATTTCTGATCAAGGAAAGAACGAAACATCAGCAAAATGCAAGCAGGAATGAAATGGGTTAAAGACACAGGAGGATAAATCATGATACACTGGCCCCATTCTGGTGCTGAGCTCCTCAGATTACAGACCAAGAGAGAAGGCGGGATGGCACATAATACCATGGAGACACCAAATCCACCCCCATCCTAAGCAGATCCTGTCAACTTCTGGTCCTTTCCTGGGTGTGCATTCTCGGCAGGATTGCTGCTGTTGTTTAGTCACTCAGTCATGTCCAACTCTTTTGCAACTCCATGGATTGTAGCCTTCCAGGCTCTTCTGTCCATGGGATTCTCCAGGTAAGAATAGGAGTGCGTTGTCATTTCCTCTTCCAGGGGATCTTCCTGACCCAGGGATCAAACCCACGACATCTGTGTCTCCTGCACTGGCAAGCTTACTCTTTACCACTAGTGCCACTTGGGAGCCCCTTTCTGCAGGGTTAGCAGCTAATTATTCCACACACTGCGTCATCCAGGCTTAGGTAAGAGGTACATAAAGCTCATACACACTCTCAGTTCAGTTCAGTTCAGTCACTCAGTCATGTCCAACTCTTTGCGACCCCATGGACTGCAGTACACCAGGCATCCCTGTCCATCACTAACTCCCAGAGTCTGCTCAAACTCATGTCCATCAAGTCAGTGATGCCATCCAACCATCTCATCCTCTGTTGTCCCCTTCTCCTCTTGCCTTCAATCTTTCCCAGCATCAGGGTCTTTTCCAATGAGTCCATTCTTTGCATCAGGTGGCCAAAATATTGGAGTTTCAGCTATAGTATCAGTCCTTCCAATGAATATACAGGACTGATTTCCTTTAGGATTGACTGGTTGGATCTCTTTCAGTCCAAGGACTCTCAAGAGTCTTTTCCAACACCACAGTTCAAAAGCTTCAATTCTTCAACACTCAGCTTTCTTTATAGTCCAACTCTCACATCCATACATGACTACTGGAAAAACCATAGCTTTGACTAGACAGACTTTTGTTAGTAAAATAATGTCTCTGCTTTTTATACACTGTCTAGGTTGGTCATAACTTTTCTTCCAAGGAGCAAGCATCTTTTAATTTCAAGGCTGCAGTCACCACCTGCATTGATTTTGGAGTCCAAGAAAATAAAGTCTGTCACTGTTTCCATTGTTTCCCCATCTATCTGCTATAAAATGATGGGACCAGATGCCATGATCTTAGTTTTTTGAGTGTTGAGTTTTAAGGCAACTTTTTCACTCTCCTCTTTCACTTTCATGAAGAGGCTCTTTAGTTCTTCACTTTCTGCCATAAGGGTGGTGTCATCTGTGTATGTGAGGTTATTGATATTTCTCCCAGCAATCTTGACTCCAGCTTGTGCTTCATCCAGCCTGGCATTTCACATGATATAGTCTTCATATAGGTTAAATAAGCAGGGTGACAATATACAGCCTTGACAACACTCTCCCCCTCCCGCTAAGTGGACAAACATCTGCAGGCTGTGTTTGATACTTCCATTCAAATCTCTCCCTCCAAGCAATGAGACCTATGGGAGGTACAAGGGTAACAATCTGAAAGTTTTTTTATGAGAGTTCCTCACCCATGGCCTTCTGGAGCATCTTGAGTGCTGGGTCTATCAGCTGCCCCAGGTAATGCTTCACGACAGTCTCAAATGTCTTGTAATTGACAAATCCGAGAAGTTCTTTGCCTCGATACTTCTTTTCATATTTTGAGACTTCTTCGTTAAGGACACTTTTAACTGCAACGAAAACAAACCACCAGGATAAATTCTAATAATTTCACAGACAGTTTAAAGATAGGGATTTTTTTCAAGTCTTGCTTACCCAACGAATCCTATGGCAATGTTTCTAAATAGAGTTTCTTTTAATCATGAAAATAATTATCTGTGGCCTGATAATGCCAGTTTGAGAAATATTGACTGTTGAGAAACAAAAATCTTTTTATACTCCATTGTGTTTCAGTTGAGAGTCATCATGCCAGGAGAGAAGCTGAGTGTTTATAATTGGTAGGAAAAAAATCTGATTAATTAAATGAAAATAGAAACAAAAAATTCTTGTGGCCCTTACAGCTCTTCTTCCAAGGCTACATGTAGCTGGAAGGCTCTTACCATGGAAGGGATAGTGCTGCTTTTATTCAATGTCAAAACAGAGCTTCCTCAGTGGATCAGTGGTTAAGAACCCACCTTGCAATGCAGGGGACACTAGTTCGATCCCTGGTCCAGGTAGACCCCACATGCTGCAAGACAACTAAGCCCATGCACCGCAACCACTGAGCCCACGCCCTAGGGCCCATGAATCACAACTGCTGAGCCCACATGCAGCAATGACTGAAGCCCGAGTGTCCTAGAGTCTGTACTCCACAACAAAAGAAGCCCCTACTCTCTGCACCTAGAGAAAGCGTGTGTGCAGCAATGAAGGCCCAGTGCTGCCAAACATAAATAAATAAATATGGATTTTAAAGTGTCAAAGCAAAGATACACACACATACACACACTACAACACCACACAGGCACACACCCTATTGGCCTTTGGGCTGGAGCAGATAGAAGTTGGAACTCTGCCAGAGGAAGTAAGGAGTTTGTTGTCAAAGCATAAACCTTGCTGATCTCGGAATGGGGGTAAAGAGGAGGAAAGAGACAGGGTAAGAGAAACTGCCGAGCCTCAAAACACAGAAGCAAGGAGATAGTTGGAAGTAGGTGGTGGAATGGTCTACTATTGAATTGGCAAGGGCCGTGCTCCACAAGAATGGCTGGGAAGCTGTTATAGATACTAAGAGGTCCCTAGTATGGGCACAGTCGGCTCTTTGCACAATTTTTATGTGCCAGAAGTTGCTTCTGGTCTTGGTAAATGTGATGTTGCTTTTGGGGAAGCCCTGTCCCAGGACTTACCTTTTTCGATATTGGTGGTAAGTATGAGTATCCAGCTTGTAAACTCCTCTCTGATTTTGTTACATAAGCGAGACTCTGTCTCCATTACAATTTCTTCTCCTTCTATTAACTTTCTAATGTCCTCATTAAATACCTTAATTTTCTGAAAAGATGAGATAAAATCATCAATCTGTGCTGTAATTGTATTAAAGAGCAGGGATCTGGATCAGCCGTGCATGGTGGGGTGGGGGCTGGGGCTCCAAGGGGGTGAGATGACCCACCACCCACCTCATACATCCCCCACCCCCTACCCCCTCCCCACACCCACCACCTCATGAGAAACAAGGAGGGCAGAGCAACAGGGAGTCCTGGGTAATCCCCACCTCAATGAGGAAGAACATTTTATCCCCTTCATCGCTGGGAATGTCGTCCCCATATTGCTGCAGCTCCTCTGTCGCCCTCTGGTGCTTCTCCTTTATTTGGTTTTCTAACAAGGGGAGCGATTTCTGAACAAAACAAGAGCAAGCAATGAAAGGCTGCAGCGTGATGAACTTGTTTTGTTTTTAAGTCCCTAAGTCCTATCTGACTCTTTTGTGACCCCAGGGACTGTAGCCTGCCAGGCGTCTCTGGGATTTCCCAGGCAAGAACACTGGAGTGTATTGCCATTTCCTTCTCCAGGGGATCTTCCCTGATAAGAGCAAACAAGGAAATGCTGCCGCTTGCTGAAATTAGCTGACGGGTATCTTAGGTGTATGGGCAAAATCCCGTTTGAAAGCATTCAGCTTCTATTATCCTGTGACTCTTGTTGAGCGCGACTCCTGCTAAGAACTCAAGGAGGACTCGGGATGCAATGCTTGAACAATCTGGTGTTGAGAATTCTGCAGCTCTGTCATGTGACCAGAGTGGGGAGGGGATCGGTGGTGGCCAGTTTTGGGTTTTTTGTTTGTTTGACTCAGAGCTTTCGTTGAGATAACAAGTACCTTTGAATATAATGGAAGGTTTCCTTAGTGAAATGTTCCCTATAACATTTGAGTGTTATAAACTGATAAACGGTGCTTTGGAAGAGGTTATGCCTATGTGTTGGTGTCGGCTGGCAAAGGTCCAAAGCAGTCAATGTTGCGATGACAATTTAACAAAGTGGAGGAGCAGGAACGATGGAGAGGGCACCGAGGAGGGTTGTCTTTGGGTTGAACATCATTCCAAGTCCTTTACATCTTAGTGAAGCCCTGCGCTGTGGTACAAAGCACATGACTTTGTTGCCTGTTTTTCACAAGAGAGGAAAAGGTTCAGAGAGACAAACTGTTTGATATCATCACTGAGGTGGTAAGCAGCAGACTTTACTTCACAGCTGCTCACACCTTTACAGCCCGAGCAGGTAAAAACTGCAGGTAAAGATATCTGAGTGAAGGATGTTAGTGTAGTCAGCCAGGCAGAATGAGCTATTGGGATTTAGAGGAAGTTTGTGGAGTAGCGTACCAAGAAGTTGATAAGGTCTCTCCTCTCTCTCTTTGGACAGTTTGTATCTGTAGGCAGAAAGGTATTAATCTTTTTCCTGGTATTTCAAACGATCATGATTGTGTCTTGATATAAATTTTAAAATTAATTTAAAATAGTACAAAACTGAAATTCAAAATTTTAAGTTCAATATTTAAATGTTGAGAACTGTTACAAAAAAATTATCAAAATACAACATCTTTTTAAAAAAGATGCTTTTCTCAATTAGATAGGAGATATAGCTTTTAGACGGGCTTCCCCAGTAGTGCTAGTGGTAAAGAAAGTGCTTGCCAATGCAGGAGACAGATGTAAGAAATGTGGGTTAGATCCCTGGGTTGGGAAGATCCCCTGGAGGAGGGCACAAAAACCCACCCCAGTATTCTTACCTGGAGAATCCCATGGACAGAGGAACCTGCCAGGCTACAGTTCATAGGGTCACAAAGAGTCGGACACAACTGAAGTGATTTAGTACTAGCAGCATAGTTTTTAGACAGGGTTATTTCTTTTAGAATTCTCTGCTGCAAACTGAAGGGATTTCACCAGAATCAGTACTTCTCCAAGTATGTTCCCAAAGACCACCTGAGAAAAACAAATTCATGGGCCCCACCCCAGACCTACTGACTCAGAAGCTCAGCCAGGGCCCAGGAATATGAATTTAAACAAATTTTCTAGGTATCATTTTTGCCTGTGTGTTAGGCAAAAATTCTCCAGGCAAGAATACTGGAGTGGGTCGCCGTGCCCTCCTCCAGGCAATCTTCCCAACCCAGGGATCTAGCCCACATTTCTTACATCTGTCTCCTGCACTGGCAAGCAGGTTCTTTACCACAAGCACCATACACAGTTTGAGAAATGCTGCCCCTCTACAAACAAATATTTTGAGTATGTGTTTTCTGGTTCAAAAGAATTCATTGTTTCCATGCAACGTGCAATGTAGCACGGACTGGGATCCAGCCCTTGGTTCCACCTCTGTTCTCAAGGTTCATCTTCTCATGTACAATGGTTCAGGCAAGCATGACAAATATTCCATTTATCATTTGGCTTTCTCTCTATTGTTCTGACTGAGTGATTTCCATTATTCTATCTTCCAGATCACTTGTTTATTCTTCTTCATTATTCATTCTGCTATTTATTGTCTTTAGATCAGCTTTCATCTTGGCAAATGAATTTTTTTCTTTGCTCCTCTTTATAGTTTTTAGTTCCTTTTTTATACTAACCTGCATTTCTATCCATGGCCTTTCTTAATTCCTCCAGTATTTTCATTATCTCCCTTTTGAACTCAGCATCTATGAGACTGAAGAAGTCTCTTTCATTGTTCTTTCAGGGGCATTCTCTTGGCCTTTTAATTGAGAGTTGCTCTTCTGCATCTTCATTTTACTTGTATTTCTCTTACTCAGAGAGTTTAGGAGAAATGATTATCTACTGTGGTCTCAGAGGGCTGTTTTGAAAGGGTCCTTGTGTAGCTTGCATGGGTTTAATATTTTTAATAGGAGGACTATTTTTAGTATGGACACCTGCCACTTCTTTCCTCTGCATGTTCTGGCCATTATCCTCTTGATTTGTTGTTGTTCAATCTATAAGTTGTGTCTGACTCTTTGCAACTGCACAGACTGCAGCATGCCAGGCCTCCCTGTTCTCCACCATCTCCCAGAGTTTGCTCAAACTCATGTCCATTGAGTCAGTGATGCTATCCAACCATCTCACCCTCTGTCGCACCCTTCTCTTCTTGCCTTCAATCTTTTCCAGCATCAGGGTCTTTTCCAATGAGCCAGCCCTCCACATCAGATGGCCAAAGTATTGGAGCTTCAGCTTCAGCCTCAGTCCTTCCAATGAATATTCAGGTTTGATTTCCTTTAGGATTGACTGATTTGCTCTCCTTGCTGTCCAATGGACTCTCAAGAGTCTTCTCCAGCACCACAATTTGAAAGCATCAATTCTTTGGTGCTCAGCCTTCTTTATGGTCCAACTCTCAAGTCATCCTCTTGATGGGGGTATGCAGATGCAGTGGCTGGTGCCTGGTCCTGGAGCCCACAGTGGTGATGGTGATGGCTATAAATATTCTATTTCTCAATAAGCACTAAGCCAGAGTCCCCCTTCAATGACATCATGAGAACTTTGTGGTTTTCTTATTTTGAGAATCACTGAAAACCGAACATTTATTTCCTACAAGTTTGAAGGTAGGAAAATGTTTTATATTTATATTTTTAAATTATTGTTTAAAGACTTGTTGAGATGAACCATTTTTAAAGTCTTTATTGAATTTGTTATAAGATTGCTTCTGTATTATGTTTTGGATTTTTGGCCTTGAAGCACATGGGGCCTCAGTTCCCTGACCAGGGATCCAACCTGCACCCCTGCAATGGAAGGTGAAGTCTTAACCAGTGTTCCATCAGGAAGTCTAAAAGGAAAGTGATTTTTATATTGTGAATTGTTAACAAACTATTAAAAATTTGCTAACTCGATATTCACTCCTTTTTACACTGCTAACCTGGTGTTAGAATTTTTCTTCTCTCTTTGCTTGCCCCAAATTGACAGATTCAACTCTTTATTTCAACACTATGCAGTTACTGCTTTTCTGCTTCAGAAGCTCTTTTGTGAGCCTCTGACCAGTAGTGATTTGGTTTTCAGAATGTTCTTATTTATCTGCTGGTTTGGACATTTCACTGGAGTATCCTAGTCAACCCATAACTAAGAAAGTGACCTGGACAGGCTGTCATTTTTTTTTTTAAGATTTGTTTTTTGATGTGGATCATTTTTAAAGTCTTTATTGAATTCGTTACAATATTGCTTCTCTTTTATGTTTGGTTTATTGGCCACAAGGCATGTGGGATCTTAGCTAGAGGTTGAACCTGTATCGCCTGCATTGGAAGGTTAAGTCTTAACCACTGGACCACCAGGGAAGTACCCAAGGCTGTCATTTTATTTTATAGCTTGCAACTTAAACTACTGACTCACATTGATGTGCCAGATGAGCTCGGTGGTAAGTCTTTCTGCCAGAAGAGGCACTGTGGCCTTTCCTTCATCCAGAAGAACTCTGAAACAAAACAGAACACACATGAATTTAAGAAGGGCCCTTAGGATCACTTTCCAGTACTGTACCTTATCAGTGGGTAGATGAGCTCAGTTCCGTGGAGCGACACACACCATCAGAAAAGCCAGGTGGTACATGAGGACAGTTGATAATTAAGGAGCAAGATCACACCTAGGCAAGCATAGTACTAGAGAGGTTACTTTTTTTTTCTTTTTGTGTCCCAATAAACTCAAGTGGTAAGTCATTTTTTCAGGAAAAGCAAAACAATACAATTTCATAGAGGTTAAGTGACTTGCCCAAACTAGTATTTTATTTCTTATAGCAAATATTTATCCCTGATTAGGTGTATCAATCTTGAAAAGAAGAAGAAAGCTAGAGACATCATATTTCTGATTTAAACTATATTGCAAAGCTACTGTAATGAAAGCAGTATGGAGCTAGAATAAAGACAGATATAGTCCAGTATTCTCATCTGGAAAATTCCATGGGCAGAGGAGCCTGGCCAACTAGAGTCCATGAGGTTGCAAAGAGTTGGACATGACTTAGTGACTAAACAGCAACAGCAGAGACCTATGGGACAGAATAGCAAGCCCAGAAACAAACTCATGCTATGCAGTTCACTGATTCTTGCCAAAGTGCCAAGAATACACAATAGGAAAAGGATAACCACTTGAACAAATGGTGTTGGGGAAATTAGGTAACCACAGCAAAATGGAGCCTCTTCTTACACTAGACACAAAAGTCAACTGAAAATTGATTAAGTGCTTAAATGTAAAACCCAAAACTGTAAAACTCCCAGAAGAAAACATGGGGGATCATCTTCATCATATCGACCTTGGAAATGATTTCATCAATATGACACTAAAAGCACAGGCAACAAAAGCAAAAATAGACTAGTAGGATGATGTCCAACTAAAAACTCCAGTACTGCAAGTGAACAATCAACAGAGCAAAAGGCAACCTACAAAGTGGGAGAAAACACTTGCAAAACCTTGTATCTGATAAAGGGTTAACTTTCAAAATATGCACAGAACTCCACAATTCACTAGCAAATAAACCCTAATAACCCAATTTAAAAATGGGCTAAAAGACTCGAATAGAGATTTCCTCAAAGAAAACATAAAAATGGCCAAAAGGCACATGGAAAGATGATCAGCATCACTAATTATCTGGGAAATGCAAATCAAAACCACAACTAAATATCACATCATATCAGTTAGGATAATATTAAAAAAAAAACAAACAAGACAAGTGTTGGCAAGGATGTGGAGAAATTGCAACACTAGTATACTGTTGATGGGAACTCAAAATGATGCAGCCTCTATGGAAAGCAGCAATAAAGTACTGTAAAAAATTAAAAATGGAAATACCATATGATCTAGCAATCCCACTTCTGGGCATTTATTCAAAAGAATTGAAATCAAGATCTCACAGATTTATTAGGGCTCCTCTGTTCACTGTAGCACTGTTCACAAGAGCCAAGATGTAGAAACAATCTCAATGTTCATGGAAAGATAAATGGATTGAAAATTGTAGATACATGCAATAGGATATAATTCAGCATTTCACAAGAAGGAAATTTTGCAGTATGTGACAACATGAATTAACCTTGAAGATGTCATGCTAAGTGAAATAAACCAGTCACAGAAAGACAAATACTACATGATTCCATTTATGTGCTCTATCTAAAACAGTCAGACGCAGGCAATCAGAGAGAGGAATGGTGGTTTCCAGGTGTTGTGGGGAGGAGGAAATGAAGAATGCTAATCAAAGGGCAAAAAGTTTTTGTTACGAAAGATAAACACATTCTAGAGAGCTGCCGAACAATATCGTGCCTGTACTTAACAACACCACATTGTGAACTTAAATATTTGTTAGGAGGGTGAGCCTCATGTTAAATGTTCTTTCCATAGTAAAATTAAATTTAAAAAATGTTTACATGGTCTGTACTAAGTGCCTATTCCATTCTAAGGGCTTTACAAATATTTAATCATTGAACAACCAATTTTAGAGAGCGAAAGGCAAAGGCACAGGAATGTTAAGCAGCTTGCCCAGAGTCACAGACCAGGTGGTCTGGCTGCAAAGTGTTTACCTTTAACATAAATTCAGGAAGGACTCAGTAGGATCATTTTTTCCAGTGCTGCTGCGAGCATCTTTGCTGTAAAAGAGCTGAGTCCCAGCACTTGGGCACACAAGGATTGAAACGCAGATGTTCAGTGACAAAGAACTTCAGCACACTTTTTCATCCAAGCCTTAACTTTCCCAAAGACGTTGAAGAGGGTTTTCAAAGTGTGGTCCCTGGACCAGCAACGTTGACCTCAACTGGGAAATTGTGCTTGTGCTTAGTCACTGCCATGTGACTCTTTGAGACACTTTGGATTGTAGCCTGCCAGGCTCCTCTGTCCATGGGATTTCTAGGCAAGAATACTGGAGTAGGTTGCCATTTTTTCTCCTCCAGGGGACCTCCCTGACCCAGGGGTCAAACTCAAGTCTCTCAAGTCTACAGCATTGCAGGTGGATCCTGTACCTGCTGAGCCACCAGGAAAGTCTGGGAACTTGTTAGAAAGTCTGGGGGCCTACCTTAGAACTCAGAAACTCTGGGATGGCACAGCTAGCTGAATTTTAACAAACTCTCCCACAAATTGGTCCTTGAAAGAAAAACTATGACAAATCTAGACAGCATATTAAAAAGCAGAGACATGACTTTGCCAACAAAATCTGTAGAGTCAAAGCTGTGGTTTTTCTAGTTGTCATGTAAGGGTGTGAGAGTTGGACCATAAGGAAGACTGAGCACTGAAGAATTGGTGCTTTCAAATGGTGATGCTGGAGAAGACTCTTGAGAGTCCCTTGGACAGCAAGGAGATCAAACTAGTCAATCCTAAAGGAAATCAAACTTGAATACTCATTGGAAGGACTGATGTTGAAGCTGAAGCTCCAATACTTTGGCCACCTGATATGAACCCCTGACTCACTGGAAAAGACCCTGATGGTGGGAAAGATTGAGGGCAAAAGGAGAAGGGGATGACAGAGGATGAGATGGTTGGATGGCATCACTGACTCAATGGACATGAGTTTGAGCAAACTCTGGGAGATAGTGAAGGACAGGGAAGTCTGGCATGCTATAGTCCTTAGTGTTACATAGAGTCAGACACAACTGAGTGACTGAACAACAATAACCCACAAATTCTGTTGCTTGCTCAGGGTTGAAAACCACGTGTGTGATTGTTACAGAATCTTCTCTTTGCTTGGCAGCAGTCTTCTCTGCTGTAACCCTCAATACTTCTGAAAACCTTCTATTTCTGTTATTCAGGGCCAGAGCAGAGAGAAAGAAGGAACCAAGGTGATATTTATGGTGTGCTGGCCAGAACATTTGCATGTGCCATGTTATTTAATCCTAAACCTAATCCCATGAAGCAGTAGCAGGACTCTCTGAGCAGATGAAAAAGCAGAAGCTCAGAGAGGTTGAGCCATCTCCCAAAGGCACAGAGTAAGTAGTAAACCAGGTCTTCACCAGTTTCCCACAGTCACTCCTTAAAGTGGGAGTGACCACTATATCTTATTACCCTCTCCCCCATGGTTCAGGAACAGCAAGTTCCTAAATAAAAGGAAAGGAAAAAAGTATCCAGTTCAGTGGAAAAAATCCCAATGTCTTTCAAGACTTTGTGGGACTCAAAAGAGAGAGCAAGGGAAAACATTTTGGGAAACCAAAGTGTGCTATGCCCTATGACAGTGGTTTCCAACCTTTTTGGCACAAAGGACTGGTTTCCTGGAAGACAATTTTTCCACAGAGGGGAATGGTTTTGGGATGATTCTCATAAGGATCTTGAAACCGAGATCCTTCACATCAGCAGTTGACAGTAGAGTTTGTGCTTCTATGAAAACCTAATGCTGCTGTTAATCTGACAGGAGATGGAGTTTAGGTGGTAACATAAGCAATGGGGAGCAGTTGTAAATACAGATGAAGCTTCACTCGCCCATCAGTCACCTCCTGCTACATGGTCCAGTCCCTAAGAGGCCACAAACCTGCAATGGTCCATGGCCTGGGGGTTGGGGACCCTTGCCCTGTGAAATACTCGACTTCAATTTTTAATCAGTGTCATCATCGGAATTCAAGAAAAAATGATTTAAGTAAACCAATGCATTTAATACCAAACTAATGAAAACAGTTGGTTATGCTAATTGTGAATGTCGACATTTTAGGAATCAGCGAACTAAAATGGACTGGAATGGGTGAATTTAAGTCAGATGACCATTATATCTACTACTGTGGGAAAGAATCCCTTAGAAGAAATGGAGTAGCCATCGTAGTAAACAAAAGAGTCCGAAATGCAGTACTCGGATGTGATCTCAAAAACGACAGAATGATCTCTGTTCGTTTCCAAGGCAAATGATTCAATATCACAGTAATCCAACCAGTAATGCTGAAGGAGCTGAAATTGAATGGTTCTATGAAGATCTACAAGACCTTCTAGAACTAACACCCAAAAGAGATGTCCTTTTCATTATAAGGGACTGGAATGCAAAGGTAGGAAGTCAGGAAACATCTGGAGTAACAGGCAAATTTGGTCTTGGAGTACAGAACGAAGCAGGGCAAAGGCTAATAGAGTTTTGCCAAGAGAACACACACAAGAGCAAACACCTTCTTTCAACAACACAAGAGAAGACTCTACACATGGACATCACCAGACGGTCAACACTAAAATCAGACTGATTATATTCTTTGCAACCAATGGTGGAGAAGCTCTATACAGTCAGCAAAAACAAGACTGGGAGCTGACTGTGGCTCAGATCATGAACTCCTTATTGCCAAATTCAGACTGAAATTGAAGAAAGTAGGGAAAACCACCAGACCATTCAGATATGACCTAAATCAAATCCCTTACGATTATACAGTAGAAGTGAGAAATAGACTCAAGGGACTAGATCTGATAGAGTGCCTGAAGAACTATGGACGGAGGTTCATGATAGCAAACAGGGATCAAGACCATCCCCAAGAAAAAGAAATGCAAAAAAGCAAAATGGCTGTTTGAGGAGGCCTTACAAATAGCTGTGAAAAGAAGAGAAGCAAAAAACAAAGGACAAAAGCAAAGTTATACCCATTTGAATGCAGAGTTCCAAAGAAGAGCAAGGAGAGATAAGAAAGCCTTCCTTGGTGATCTGTGCAAAGAAATAGAGGAAAGCAATAGAATGGGAAAGACTAGAGATCTCTTCAAGAAAATTAGAGATACCAAGGGAACATTTCATGCAAAGATGGGCTCAATGAAGGACAGAAATGGTATGGACCTAACAGAAGCAGAAGATATTATGAAGAGGTGGCAAGAATACACAGAAGAACTATACAAAAAAGATTTTCATGACCCAGATAATCATGATGGGGTGATCACTAACCTAGAGCCAGGCATCCTAGAATGTGAAGTCAAGTGGGCCTTAGAAAGCATCACTACAAACAAAGCTAGTGGAGGTGATGGAATTCCAGTTGAGCTATTTCAAATCCTGCAAGATGATGCTGTGAAAGTGCTGCACTCAATATGCCAGCAAATTTGGAAAACTCAGCAGTGGCCACAGGACTGGAAAAGGTCAGTTTTCATTCCAATCCCAAAGAATGCTCAAACTACCGCACAATTGCACTCATCTCACACGCTTGTAAAGTAATGCTCAAAATTCACCAAGCCAGGCTTCAACAGTATGTGAACTGTGAACTTACAGATGTTCAAACTGGTTTTAGAAAAGGCAGAGGAACTAGAGATCAAATTGCCAACATCTGTTGGATCATTGAAAAAGCAAGAGAGTTCCAGAAAAACGTCGATTTCTGCTTTATTGACTATGCCAAAACCTTTGACTGTGTGGATCACAACAAACTGGAAAATTCTGAAAGAGATGAGAATACCAGACCACCTGATCTGCCTCTTGAGAAACCTGTATGCAGGTCAGGAAGCAACAGTTATAACTGGACATGGACCAACAGACTGGTTCCAATTAGGAAAAGGCTATATATTGTCACCCTGCTTATTTAACTTATATGCAGAGTACATCATGAGAAATGCTGGGCTGGATGAAGCACAGGCTGGAATCAGGTTTGCCGGGAGAAATATTAATAACCTTAAATATGCAGATGACACCATTCTTATGGCAGGAAGCGAAGAAGAACTAAAGAGCCTCTTGATGAAAGTGAAAGAAGAGAGTGAAAAAGTTGGCTTAATGCTCAACATTCAGAAAACTAAAATCATGGCATCCAGTCTCATCACTCCATGGCAAATAGATGGGGAAACAGTGGAAATAGTGACAGACTTTATTTTGGGGGGCTCCAAAATCACTGCAGATGGTGACTACAGCCATGAAATTAAAAGATGCTTGCTCCTTGGAAGAAAAGTTATGACTAACCTAGACAACATAATAAAAAGCAGAGACAATACTTTGCCGACAAAGATCCATATAGTCAAAGCTATCTTTTTTCCAGTAGGTCATGTATGGATGTGAGAGTTGGACCATAAAGAAAGCTGAGTGCTGAAGAATTGATGCTTTTGAACTGTGGTGTTGGAGAAGACTCTTGAGAGTCCCTTGGACTGCAAGGAGATCCAACCAGTCCATCCTAAAGGAAATCAGTCCTGGATGTTTATTGGAAGGACTGATGCTGAAGCTGAAACCAATACTTTGGCCATCTGATGTGAAGAGCTGACTCATTTGAAAAGACCCTGATGCTGGGAAACATCGAAGGCAGGAGAAGAAAGGGTTGACAGAGGATGAGATGGTTGGATGGCATCAGTAACTCAATGGACATGAGTTTGAGTAAACTCCAGGAGTTATTGATGGATAGGGAGGCCTGGCATGCTGCAGTCCATGGGATCACAAAGAGTCGGACACGACTGAGTGACTGAACTGAACTGATGTTAATTGTATAATTTTTAAATATGGTAATCATCTTGGCCAATTCTGGTAGGCAGGGCTGGTTTCCATCGAGTCCAAGGCTGTCGTAAAGAATCTTACCTGAAATACGGATGCGTCTCAAAGAACATCGTTTCTTTCCTGGTTGCCTCTGCCAAGCTCAGCTTGTTGGTGATATCCTGCTGGCCCCGGCACTTCACGATCATATAGCCCTTCTTGAGATGATAGGTGAGGTTCTGCATGACCTTCAGGACACTTTTCTCGGTGCCCTTGTCCACCAGGTCTGGTTTGGTCAGGATCCCTGTGAGATGATTAGAGGAGGGCAGTGGAAAGGTCAATTTTCTCTTCAAATATATTGAACACTGCTAGGCTATGGGGTCTTTTTTGGCCAAGACCAGCAGATTATCATTTTCCCATAGTATATTCTTACCACTTGTGCCCCAAATCAGCTAACTATACAGACATGGGTTTATTTCTGGGCTTGCCATTCTGTCACACAGATATATATGTCTGTCTTTTTGCTAGCACCATACTGCTTTAATCGCAGTCGCTTTGTAATATACTTAACATCAGGAATTATGATGCCTCCAACTTTCTTCTTCTTTATCAAGATTGATACGACCAAGAGTCTTTTCTGCCCAGTGCCTCTCAGCTCATTCTTTCATTCCATTTCATTCCTATCACTTGTATTTTTATTTGCTCATCCAGTCACTCAACTCATTAATTGCCTTGTGTAATTTAACAAATGTCTCTTGGGTGCCCTCTGAGTCCCCAACACTAAGGCAGCAGGCATCATCAGAACCAACTCACTCCATCACCATGTCTCCAAAAGCACATCACTCCCTACTGTAAGGAGGGTCTGTGACTCTCTAGGGTCTCTTGTCACAGACTCACTCTGCCCCTCTAGTGGTACCTCCTTTGAGATCCTCCCTGCCTTCCTCTCCCACTCTCCTGCCCTTACTCCTCTCGCTCACACTGGACTGAAGGCTTTGAATTTCAAGCGACTGTGATCTTGGTGGATGCTTGGTTTGCTTCCACCTTTTGGCTGCTGTGTACTTGAGTGTATATTCCATTTCTTTTTTTAAATTTAGCATACTTTTCTCTATTTCTATACTTAACCTTGAATGCATGGAAAATTTGCACACTGTTATAAGGCTGTTTGGGATATACTAAGGCCTTATTGTGTATACTCTTTGTGTATAGTACTTAACTGAATTTACAACAATAATACTTAATATTTAGTGAAAGCTTACAGATTATCAGAGTTTGTGGCTAATGAATGCTGGAGTTGGTAGCCATTCCCTTCTTCAGGGAATCTTCCCTACCCAGGGATCAAACCCATGTCTCTTGTGTCTTCTCCATTGGCAGGCAGATTTTTTTTTTTTACCACTGAGCCACCTGGGAAGCTCCATGAGAAGAATAGAAAACTACTAGTAAGAAGTATTACTCAATTTCTATAAAGAGATGGATATCCAAATAGATCTATCTACTTAACAGATGAAACTGTCTTCTGTGGTCCTTAATGAGACATCCCTAATGACTTATGATTGCATAATGGTGGATGACCCCAAACCTGAGTTTTCTCTCTGGTTCAATGTATTCTAGATGCCTGTAGAAGTCAGCAGGTAACAGGGTACAAGTCTAGTCTGGCATATAATAACACATTAAACTTGAGTTGTATTCCCCTACTGTTATTTTTATCCTTATTGGAAACCTGGGCATTTGTTGGAAAAAAAGTGGAAAAGGCAGTAATATACTGGGTATCCATTTAGTCAAAGAAAATGACTGGCACGTTTTCAGGAAAGTAAGCTCAATGGGTAAGTGAAGTGACTGGGGAGAAGTGATATTCAGTAATATTATTAGAATTTTAAAAATAGCAGTTCTCATTTGCCCAAGGATATGTAGCCAGTAAGTTGTAGAGCAAGGATTGAAACACAGGCAATCTGTGCTCTTAAACCAAATCCCCTTTAATGCCTTCTGTGGGGGACATTTTTTAAAAAGGAATTTAAGAGCACCCATCTCCCCAAGGAGGAGTTCTACTTGAATATAAACTCTGTAGACACCTGTGCTGCAGTGTAAACCTGTAAGTGTATTCCCGGAATACGTTCATACACGCCCTGGCAGGATCTTTTCCATGAACCAAAGACTCACAAGAATTTTTCCTGTGGACTTGCAGAGTTGATGGGCCAGTCATTTCCTCCTTTCTGGACCATTGTGGGAGAGAAAATAAGGCATTTCTCCTCCCCGATCCAGAATGGGTTGAGAATGCAAATAAGGGACAATAGGAAGGAGGGCAAAGAACCTCCAAATATTGGCCATACATCTAGCCCTGACCATGAGTGAGGGTGACCCGTCTGCTGTGTTCAACTGCACCCTGAGCCCACAGAGTTTCCCTGGGAACAGAGTTTGTATCTGATGCAGGATGTGGGCACCTCTAACAGAGCTATTACATCCAGGACCTTCCAAATATCTGAGGGGTCTCCCCCGGCTTCCTGTCCTCTAAGAAGCTTGGTGCTTTCTTCTTACCGATGGTCCTGTCTCCATCGGGGTCCACCTCCTGGGCCATGCTCAGCGCCTCTGTGGTGGCGATGTCCACGTTGCAGGGGACTACCACCAAGTTGATGGTCTCCTGCCTCTGGATGTACTTTTTGATGAGTGCCTTGATCTGATGCCAGGGAGTCACAAAGGAAGAGCACATCTCTGGTCACCCAAGAGCACAGCTGGTCATCCCAGAGCACCACCCAGTTTTCACACTTCTGAGCTTTGGCTTAGCCTATACCCTTCCTCTAGAATGTCTGACCACCTGCCCCCACTGAGCTCTCTGTTGATGTCCTGCTTATCCTCCAGAGCTCATCACTGGTATTTCTTCTTTCCCAAAGGCTCCCTGATTCCCGTGGTCAGATGAGACCCCTCCTTCCTCGACAGATCTTCCCTGGGATGCTTCTGAGCTGACAGCAGGAGGAAGAGGCATGCTCTGACCCCAGGCAAGCATTTTTGTCATGCCCTGGGAAATCCCACCCATTTACTGAGTGAAGCAGGGTAAGAAGTGTGGAATTAGTCCCTTAATTCAGGAAGGGGAATGACCTAATTACAAGGCTCCCAGAGACAGAGAATGGTGATCTGGATGTTGAGGAAGAAAGAGTAATCAAGTGCCTAAGACAGTGGGGCCAGCAGAGACCCATCCAAGAGGGACTGCCATGGTCTTAGTTGGGCTGTAATTGGGTTCCCAACACTGTCAGTGCACTCCCCCGCTTCGGAAAAGGCAAGAGGGCATCTGTGACCTCAGTCCCAGGGGAAGAGGATCTCATCTTCTCCCTCTCCTCCACCCCGTCTCTTTATACCCTGGACAGCAACCCTGCTTCTGAGACTGTCCTTGCCTCCTTGGCCTCCATGTGAGCTGGCTTAGCAAGGCTTGACAAGGCTGGTCTCAGGGTAGACCCAGCCAGAGATCAGGTGTGATTCTGGCATCCCTGTGATGACTATGTTCTCAGGCAACCTTAAGTGGGAAGGTCTTTGGTAAAGAAGCCCCAGGCTCAGCAGCTGTTGGTTTGTATCGGTCAGAACTGCTCTGCGGTTCTCATGCCTCCACTGTACCAGCCTTCTTGTCCCCAGCCAGAGACCACAATCTGTGTCCTGATTGACTTACGTAGTATTACTTAAAAAACTTGTGGCTAAAATTGGCAGATCCCATGTAAAAATCCAATGTCTGATTTCTTTTAAGTATTAGGATAGTGGTAACACTGGATCCATATTTCCACAGGACAGCATTGGGCAGGGTGTGCGTTATACACCTCCAGGCCTACAGAGTCAGCTTTGCCTGTTTCCATGGCTGCTGGGCCCTTGTCAGACCCCAAGTATGAGGCCCTAGCCCTAGACTGTCCTCTTCAGTCTCTTCCTCAACTACTGAGAGCAGGCTGGGAAGGTGCACCAGAGCCCTGGGGGCTGCCGGCAGAGACCTCAGAAGTGCCCCCTGCTGAGCGTGGGGCCCACTCCCAAGTTGCAGAGAGGCTCACCTGCAGTCCAATGTCTTGTGGCTGGTTTTCCACAGCCACCCTGGTGATGCCAGGAAGGTCAATGAGGGTCAGATCTGGGACCTCAGGGGAGGTGATCTCCAGATTAATGAGCTCATGGCTGATGCCAAGTCCATTCCCAGCTATGATGTTCTGGGCTGTGGAGACCAAGAGAGGAGAAACCCTGAGTCCAGATGAAGAACCCAACCAAGCAAAAGCAGTGGAATCTGTGGGCAGATTTATGTTCCTCACCTATTTATGTGTCTCACCTGTATCTGGGGACAGTCCTAAGGTGAGAAACAGGGAGGCAATTTAAGCACAGCCCTGATGAATTGCCTAATTCTTTAGAGATTAGGAGGTGGGAGAATGATGGCAACCAGGCTACTTTGTAAATGTTTCCTGTTTTAGCTATCAATGCACCCCACTCCAGTACTCTTGCCTGGAGAATCCCATGGACGGAGGAGCCTGGTAGGCTGCAGTCCATGGGGTCGCTGAGGGTCGGACACGACTGAGTGACTTCACTTTCACTTTTCACTTTCATGCATTGGAGAAGAAAAGGGCAACCCACTCCAGTGTTCTTGCCTGGAGAATCCCAGGGACGGGGGAGCCTGGTGGGCTGCTGTCCATTGGGTCGCACAGAGTCGGACACGACTGAAGAGACTTAGCAGCAGCAGCCCAGTCACTACTTAAGCTATGATTTTGTAACTCTGTATTGAAGTGAAACATACATACAGGAAAGTACCCTTTGTCTTAAACCTGTGACTTCGTGAGTTTCACAGGCGGGACCCATTGGTGTCACAGAAACACATATCAAGAAACAGAACATGGTCAGCGCCCCCTACCCTGCTAAAGCCCCTCTCTCCCTGTGGATCACTAGCCCTCAGGTAAAGTAGCGCTTATCTTAAGCTTTACCAGCATCTACTCTTTTGCCCATTTTTGTACTTTATACTTGGTTGAGCTAAGTGAATTTGCTGATGGATAATCACTTTTGACCTACAAGACGAGCATTTTCCTGTGGTCCCACCTAATTATAAAAGGAATCATAAACTATGTCTTCTCTTGGTATCATGCATGTGTGCATGTATGCTAAGTCAGTCATGTCTGACTCTCTGCGACCTCATAGACTGTACCTCGCAAGGCTCCTCTATCTATGAGATTCTCCAGGCAAGACTACTGGAGTGGGTTGCCATGCCCTCCTCCAGGGCATCTTTCCGACCCAGGGATCAAACCCGAGTCTCCTGTGGCTCCTGCATCACAGGTGGATTCTTCACTGCTGAGCCACTTGGGGAAGCCCTCTCTTGGTCCTGCTTCCTCAGCTCAACATTTCGTTTGTGTGATTACCTTATACTGGTGCTTGTGGCTGAGGGCTGTTCCTTTTCATTGCCATTCTGTGTCTTGATCCAGTCTGTGGGGTGTGGGGGGGTTGGGGCT
>NW_011494609.1:9744021-9744531 GCF_000754665.1 Bison bison bison
TCCTGCATTGGCAGGCAGATTCTTTTACCACCAGCGCCATCCGGGTATCACAATAGTGCTGCTATAGAGATTCTAGAAGCGACTTTGTGTGCACATTTTGGCTGGGGTATACTTGGGATAAAGAAAGCTGAGAGCCGAAGAATTGATGCTTTTGAACTGCGGTGTTGGAGAAGACTCTCAAGAGTTCCTTGGAGACTGCAAGGAGATCCAACCAGTCCATCCTAAAGGAGATCAGTCCTGAGTGTTCATTGGAAGGACTAATGTTGAAGCTGAAACTGAAATCCTTTGGCCACCTGATGTGAAGAGCTGACTCATTTGAAAAGACCCTGATGCTGGGAAAGGTTGAGGGCAGGAGGAGAAGGGGACGACAGAGGATGAGATGGTTGGATGGCATCACCGACTCAATAGACATAAGTTTGGGTAAACTCTGGGAGTTGGTGATGGACAAGGAGGCCTGGCGTGCTGCAGTTCATGGGGTCGCAAAGAGTTGGAAATGACTGAGCAACTGAA
>NW_011494609.1:9744631-9750583 GCF_000754665.1 Bison bison bison
GATGGTTGGATGGCATCACCGACTCAATGGACATAAGTTTGGGTAAACTCTGGGAGTTGGTGATGGACAAGGAGGCCTGGCGTGCTGCAGTTCATGGGGTCGCAAAGAGTTGGAAATGACTGAGCAACTGAACTGAACTGATACTCAGGATTAGAGTTTTGAGGTGTCATGGGGTGTGCACACAGCCTTAGTGGATATTTTGTCAATTTTCCAAAGTAGTTGCACCAACTCAGACTCCTACCTGCAGTGGACCAGAGTTCCCAGATGCTATAGACGCTTTAGAGATGCTGTTCTAAAGATGCTCATTACTCATCCTTACCCAGAACATTCATCCACGTTCACAGAACGTACCCTCCCAGACCTGCCCACAGAGCTCACAGCTAGAGAGACTGGGCAGATCTCAGCCACGCTGAAGGATGTGCTGGGCACATGTGGACAGGATGGGTGTAGCAGGCATGGCAGTGCAGAGCTTTTATCATTTGAAGCTAGGAAACTTGCCAGGTGAAGATCTCAGGAAGTTCCTGTTTTGGGGGTGGATCTAGAATTGAGGCAGCACCTTGCAATTTGGGGAGTGATCCCTCTGGTGAGCTAGCTGGAGACACAGGGTTCTCAGGGAGCTGAGCCCAAGGAGTCATGTGAAAACCCCAGCCTCAGATGCAGTTTGCTGCTCAGTGAGGCATAAGCCCATCTCCCTAGAATGGAAGCTATGGCCACAGAGTTTCTTGTTATGATCAGAGGGAATTTTTGCCTGTCTGGCTGAGCCCAGCTTGAGAGCAGGAAGGGGAAGATGCCTTGGGGAGGGGTGGGCAGGCTCAGGGACCTTGGAGGCAGGGCTGCGAGGGGATGACCTCCAGGGTCCCCTCTGAGTGGGTATGGAAGTGGATTCCAGGAGCGTGTGTGCGTGCTACTTCAGTCATGTCCGACTCTTTGTGACCCTATGGACTGTAGCCCACCAGGCTCCTCTGTTCATGGGATTCTCCAGGCAAGAAGGCTAGAGGGGGTTGCTATGCCCTCTTCCAGGGCATCTTCCCCCACCCAGGGATCAAACCTGTGTCTCTTATGTCTCTTGCATTGGCAGGCGGGGTTCTTTACCGCTAGCGCCACCTGGGAAGACATTCCAGGAGCAACTGAGCCTTCTCATTTGGTGGTTCCCTCAGGCTAATCTCAAGAGCTGGATGTACTTCTAGGAGTGATGGGTGGGCGGGGCTTGCCTTGGGGAAAACCTCAGGGCTTGGGGACAGGGATGCGGCCACAGGCAACCAGACACTTCAGGTTAGAGCAGCACCTCAGGACACACGTCCCCAGCACTGACCAGGGTAGCTGAAGCAGGAGTGCTGCCCGGGACACTTCCCAGAGGAGAGGCAGGTAAACTGACAGTCACAAAAGGGTAGGGTTATGCAGCAAGGAGGAGGGACATGTGAGAGGCAGAGGGCCGGCACGTGGGAAAGCCTGGAAAGAAGAGACGGTGCTCGCTGTGGAGCTGGAGAGGCCTGGGTGACCGCTGATGACCCCAGGGGGAGAAGGAGCCGACTTGCAGATGCCCGCAGGGCCCTACCTCTCCGAATCTCCCACTCCACTTCGGAGGGATTTTGCAGCTGCTGCGTAATGTTGCGGTAGGTGATTTTCCCGGTCCATTCACACTCCCGCTTTGTCAGTTTCAGCACCAGCGGACACCGGGTGATGATTCCTGAGAGAGAGTTTCCCAAACAGCCTCTAAGTTTCCCTTAAAAAGAAGCATTCACAGGTGCCCTTTTCTTTTCTTTTTTGACTGCACCACAAGGCATGTAGAATCTTGGTTCCCTGACCAGGGATCGAACCCCCATCTCTTGAACCGGGAGCATGGAGTTCTAACCACTGGACAACCAGGGAAGCCCCACCCTTTGCTCTTATCCTGCCCAGTGTCCTCAGAGGCCTTGTCTGAACTCTGTATCCCTCTCTAGGGAGGACTCAGTCCAGCCCCACTAATTACCCCCAGCCCTAGGAAGGCCTCAGGCACAGTCCAGGTGGCAGCCAAGGGCCAGGACTGGGGTAGGAGTGGGAGGGAAGCAGTGAGATCTACCTGACCCCATCCAGCCCTCCCAGCCCCTGACACTCGGGCATGGAGGGAGCCCAAAGCACTACTGTAAGGGGCTCCTGCCTGCCCCGAAAGACTGCCAGGGCCACACCGGCCTCCAGACGCTTTGCTCTGTTGCTTTTCTCCTGGAAATGCTGAACCCAGGGTGGAGAGGAGGAGCTGCTGGTGTCCACTCTGACTCCATCACACACCAGAGTTGGGCTGATGGGGATCTCACAGGAGACCCTGGAGTAAAGGACCGGCTGCCCATGCTTGGGAGGGCACACAGGCCGGGGCTCCTGGTCTGGGTGGTTGTTGAGGGCTGTGCAGGGTCCATGAAGCCCCCATACCCTCCTCTGTGCCCAGGAGGCAGCCCTGGCTCCCTGGGTTCCTGTTGTTTTTGACGGATGGGCAGTGCTGGAAGAAGATGGGTATGAGAGGGAATCAGGACAGGGGAAACTACCCACTTTAGGGTGCCAGGTCCATCCTTTTTTCCCCTTTATAATTATTTTCATTGTCAGAATGTATGACAGCTTTTTCATTCTATGCTTGAATGTGTGTGTACTAAGTCACTTCAGTCATGTCTGACTCTTTGTGACCCCATGGACTGTAGCCGGCCAGGCTCCTCTGTCCATGGGATTCTCTAGGCAAGAATACTGGGGTGGGTTGCCATGCCCTCCTCCAGGCGATCCTCCCAACTCAGGGATTGAACCCAGGTCTCCTGCACTGCAGGCAGATTCTTTACCGACTGAGCCACCAGGGAAGCCCAGACGATCATAGTAGTAGTAGTGTTAGTTAGTTCTGTCCGACTCTGAGACCCCATGGACTGTAGCCTGCCAGTTTCCTCTGTCCATGGGATTCTCCAGGCAAGAATACTGGAGTGGGTTGCCATGCTTAATTCTACACAGGCTTAAATTTTTTTGTCTTTTGTTTTTTTTGAAAGGAAGCAGGAACGTCCTTGGTGGTCCAGTGGTTAAGACTCTGCACTCGCAATGCAGGGGGTGCAGGTTTGACCCCTTGTTGAGAAACTGAAAGCCCACATGCCTTGAGATGGTGACCAAAAAAAAAATTTCTTTTTTAAAATGAAACGTTGTGTCTTATCACACCATGATCCTGGCTAGTAGCTTCTCAAATTTGAGAAAATTCTTCAAAAAGACTTTACATGTTACCAGAAACTAACAAATTAACATAGAAATGTTTCTAGAGTCTTAGAGGACTAGACAGAGAAGGCAATGGCACCCCACTCCAGTACTCTTGCCTGGAAAATCCCATGGATGGAGGAGCCTAGAAGGCTGCAGTCCATGGGGTCGCTAAGTGTCAGACACGACTGAGTGACTTCACTTTCACTTTTCACTTTCATGCATTGGAGAAGGAAATGGCAACCCACTCCAGTGTTCTTGCCTGGAGAATCCCAGGGATGGGGGAGCTTGGTGGGCTGCTGTCTATGAGGTCGCACAGAGTCGGACACGACTGAAGTGACTTAGCAGCAGCAGAGGACTAGAAAGAAACCAACTGATACAAAGCCCAGCAATGACTGTTGCCACGTGAAAGAGGACTCAGAACCTAGGGGCAGCAGGAGCATCCAGGTCCACCCCCCCACCGCCCCCTGCCCACATCACCGGTCCAGGGGGGCTTCCCGTGACCTCTCCTGAGCCTACTGGTCCTGGGATGCTCTGTGGCTTGCAGGAGGCTGCCCCAGCAGTACTTACCGCTGCCCCTGGGGAGGGCAACCCCTGACAGAGCCTCCAGCACGGAACTCTTGCCCGAGCTCTGGTCCCCGATAACAGCGATGGCGGGCAGGGCCAGGTCCTGCTCCACGCCCAGGGCCCGTAGGGAGTCGATGAGGTCAATGCAGGGCCGCACCTTCTCCTCATACTTTCTGTACAGGTTGTTTTCCGGCCCCTGGAGGAGACAGACAGACTCACAGCCTTGGCCTTTGATGGACTCCCATCGCTTTCTGGAATTTGCGACTGAATTGGTGAATCTGCTCATGTGGGGTTGGAGACAGGAGGGGCGAGAGGCAGACCCAGGTGTGCCAGAGGCAAGGCCTCTGCATTTGTTCCTGCAGAGGCTTGGCTTCCACTGCTGTGGGCTGGAGGTGGAGGTGCCCGTGTGAGTTGGGAGATGGCCCTGCGAGGGCAGGCACTCCCAGTTGGAGGGAGGGGAGAAGCCCACCCCGGGCCTGCAGGGCTGGGGTAGGGGGTGGCTGGCAGTATGACTGTGGCAGTCACAGTTGGAGGGAAAGCTCCCAGGCAGGAGACCCCAGCACAGAGAACGGAGGCCCCAGATCCATGTCCAGGAAGGTCATGGTGCCCCAGAGACTGTGTCTGCCCCTGGGGCTTGTTGGAAGTGCCCAGAAGGTTGGGGGAGGGGGAGGGCACCAGCTGTGCCATGGGGACTGGACTAGACTGGTAGGTTTTATTCCCCACTTCCCCCCAACCCCTCCACCTTCTTTCAGATGGTAAAGAATCTGCCTGCAATGCAGGAGACCCAGGTTCCATCCCTGGGTCGTAAAGATCCATCCCCTGGGGGAGGAAACGGCAACCCACCCCAGTACTCTTGCCTGGAGAATCCCATGGGCAGAAGAGCCTTGCGGGCTGCGATCCATGGGGTCGCAAAGAGTCGGACACGACTGAGTGACTAACACACACACTTCTCTCCACATCCCCCCAGCCCTCCCCATGCATGCACCCTTCCTGACCCACCCTCCTCTCACCTTACCTTTGACATCTGTTGGCCCCCTTTTGCTTCTGGCTGCTGAGGGTCCAAATTCAGCTGATTGAAGTTGTTGGGAAGGAAGTCCGGGTTGCTCTCTTCCACCTGCCATTGTGGGGGACTCATTGTCTGCCCCAGTGGTGGCCCTGGTGGCTGCTGATGGAAGTAAATGTCTTGCTTTTGGTGGTGCTGAGTGGAAGTCTGAGTGTGCCTCTTGTACTTCAAAGGCCTGAAGGACATCGACATGACTGTCTGCTCGGAGAGCTGGGGTGTGCAGTCTTCGGGGCTCAGTGCCTCTGGTCCTCTAGGCAAGCTCTGCAAAGACGCAAGACGGGAATGTGGCCCAGAGGTCCCCCAGCAGACCTTCCTGGGGGCTGTATTTCTTCCAGCTCTGCCTCATCTAATCCCTTACAACTCACCTGCTGCTCACCGACTCAGGGGAGACCAGCAGCCCAGGCCTGTCTGCAGATGGGGCTGATGGCAGCAAACGGGCACAGAACACAAAAGGGGCGTTGGTGGGCCTGGAGACAAGTGGACTCCACGCTTCCACGGGAGAGTCTGAAGGTTCTGCTGTCACTTCTGCTGGGCTCCTCGTCGTCACCTACAGCTCAGGGCGAAGAGGAAGCAGTAAGGCGTGGAGAGATGACAGGGAGCCCCTCCAGGGTCCCTTGGTAGCCAATCTCTGCCCCGCCATCGCTGTTTCTCACCCAGGCTGGGTCAGGCTGCTGGAGATTCTGGGAGAAAAGGTTTCTGGGGTCTCTTACTTCTCCGTGGGACCTATAATCAGGTGGTCTTCCGCCTAGAGACAGCTGGCCTCACCCAGCACTGCTCTGAAATGCTCATTTCACAGCAACCTATGATGCTATTTTCACAGCAACCCTGCATGTCAGTGCCTAATATGCACTTTTTCAGGTCAAGAAGGTAAAGCGCAGAGGTCTAGATACTGGCCTGAGTCAGGGCCCAGAGGCCGGCCAGGGACTCTGGGTCATGAACATTTTCCCACTATGCCCAGCCCCCAGCCACCCCACTACTGGGGCCAGAGTGGAGACAGTGAGTTGGATGGCTTCGCTCCCTCCCATGCGAGTCCACCTGGATATGTGACTGTGACCTTACTTGGAAAAGTCTACTTGCAGTGGAATTGAGGCAGATCTGGGGATGACGGTGGGCCCGAAATGCAAGAAGAG
>NW_011494609.1:9750683-9756405 GCF_000754665.1 Bison bison bison
TGAGACTCAGAGCCCCTTGGCTGTAGGGCAACGGAGGCAGAGACTGGAGGGTCGCTGCCCCAGGTCAGGGACCCCCGAGGGGATCAGGGGCCCAGAAGCTGGGAGAGGAGCCTGAAAGGGGTTTCCCTCAGAGCCTCTGGGAAGAACTAACTCTACCGACACCTCACCCTGGAATTTCTGGCCTGAGAACCGGGAGAGAATAAATGTCCTGTGTGTCTGAGTTGGGGGCATCTGTCAGGCCAGCTCCAGGGCACTAACCAGTGGGGAGGATTGGAGTCTCGAGGTGGTGCCTACCCCATAGCTGCCCCTTGGGGCATCCATGTGTGCCCCGTTTCCAGCCCTCCATCCATCCCCTCCTCACAACAGTGGTTCCACCCTTGCACACACTGTGGCCCTTTCCCGTCTAAACCCTGGCTCATCCTGTCACTGCGCTTTCTAAAAACTTCTGGGGTCTTTTTCTTTCAGAACAAAGTTCCTAAAGAATTTGGTCCTAACCTACCTTTTCCTATTTGATGCCACCTCTGAATGCTGGGCCAGGTTTTTTTACCTTCCCTCAAACTGGATCTGCACATTCATCGCCTTGTGTGTGCCATTGGCCTAGCTTTAAAAGTGCGGGTGGTTCATTCACTTATTCATTCATTCAACAGATGTGTTTTGAGGACTGATGCAGGGTGAATTGTGTCCCCAAGTTCATAGGTCAGAGCCCTAACCCCTAGGACCTCGGTGTATGTCTATACTGGAGAGATGCCCTTTAAAGAGGTGATTGAGGTAAACAAGGTCACTAATCCAATCTCACTGGCGTCTTAGAAAAAACAGATTAGGACAAATACACACAGAGGCAAGAGCCGATGAGGACACGGGGAGACCGCCGTCTCCATGCCCAGGCGGCCTTGGGAGAAAGTAACCCTGCTGACACCTTAGTCTTGGACTTCTGACCTCCAGACTGGGAGAAAATAGATTTCTGTTGTCTAAGCCATCCACCCTGCGGCACTTCGTTACAGCAGCCTGAGCAAACTAATACGAGGACCAACTATGTGCGAGGTGGTTCCTGCCATGAGGATTCAGTGGTGAGCAAGCCAGATGAAGTCCCTGTCTCCGGTACACACATTCTGTCACGGGGACCCCCCCCCCAAAAAAAAAACAAGAAAGCCGACCAATGAAGAAGCCTGCAGTAATGCAACCCCAGGTGACGATGGAGTGTCTGGACGAAAGGGCGTGGGTGACAGATGCTGGGGTCAGTGTCAGAGGTGGAGGCAGGGGCTGTTTGAGGGCGTGTCCGTGTTTACAGAAAACAGGAAATGAATGAAGAGAGGAACTATTATTTGAGGACCTGGGGAGGAACCTTCCTGGCAGAGCAAGTCCAAGTGCAAAGGTCCTGAGGTCAGAATGAGCTCAGGGAACTGGGAGAAGCACACTTGTCTCCTGGGGGCTCAGAAAGCCCAGCCCAGGGGCGGCTCCTTTCTTTGGGATTGGGGGCTGGCCCCTCTGGTCCTCTCTGCCTTGCTCTTTCCGGGCTGTGCCCTGGCCTTTCCTGACATGGCTGGGGCTAGACCTGACATTTGGGTTTGGGCTGGAAGGAGGTGGAGAAGTCTTCTACCTGCACTTTTCTGAGCAGTCAGCCCCACTGACCTGGAGACCCTAAGGAAAGGGAGACCCCCCCAGGCTCGGCCCCGCTCCTGGGGGAGCCCTGCAAAGGCTGTCCAGTGGAGGGAGCACCCTTATCTCGGTGCTGAAATCCTAAGACAGCACCTCTGTTCCCTCCTGTGGATGAGGGCAGTAAGACTGCTCAGCTGAGTGTTGGGTGGAAGGACCATCTTATAGGTAACCCCAATCTATGGTCAGCCAATTCCCGATGTGTGGGGCTGCTGGGGGATGAAGCGGGCACTTCCGGGCCAGGAATTGCTGGCACGCAGCCCTCAAATGCCCTGTGGCTAGCTTTAGAGGAAAAGACTCTCAGACAGCCCCTCCCACTGGTTGGGGACTAAAACTAAATCTGGGTTTTTACAGCTGTTTTGCATCTTTCTATTCTTCATTTCTCTGAGTCCCTGAGGTTTAGCCTTTTCTCTGTTCTGCATCTGATTGTTTCCCATGGGGCCAGTCTCCTCCATGAAATTCCTCGTCTTACAAAATACATGACCCTTCAGCAAGTGTCTAGAGAAAGTATGATCCCATGAAAAGGCCTCTGCTTTTTTGTTTTCATCCTGCTGGCAGCATCCTCAGATATTTTCCCCCAGTAGTGCCAAGGAGTGCTGGCAATGAGCAGAAGCTGGAAGAGACAGGGATGGACTCTATGCAGAATCTCAGGAGGATTCGCTAATGCCTCCATCTCAATCTTCCAGCCTCCAGGGCTGGGAGAGACTAAATTTTCATTTTGTAAGCCCTCTAGTCTGGGATACTGTGCCATGACAACCCTAGGACACTCACACACCATTGCTGTTCAGTCACTCAGTCGTGTCTGACTCTCTGCAACCCCATGGGCTGCAGCATGCCAGGCTCCCTCTTTCACAGTCTCCTGGAGCTTGCTCAAATTCATGTCCATTAAATCGGTGATGCCATCCAATCATCTCATCCTGTCATCCCTTTCTCCTCCTGCCCTCAACCTTTCCCAGCATCAGGGTTTTTTCTAATGAGTCGGCTCTTCACATCGGTGGCCAAATTTTTGGAACTTCAGCTTCAGTATCAGTCCCTCCAATGAATATTCAGGGTTGATTTCCTTTAGGATTGACTGGTTTAATCACCTTGCTGTTCAAGGGACTCTCAAGAGTCTTCTCCAGCCCCACAGTTCAAAAGCATCATGGTTTATACCTAATCTGTTCCCCCCAAGTGCCTTTTTTGCTGGGTGGACTTGGCATCATATCTGTCTCTAAGTAAAATTCTGAAGGTGTAATAATCCACCAGTTCATGCTACAATGGGAATCAGCAAATGCTAGAAAGCAGGTGTCCTTGCCCCTCGAGAAACAGTGTCAGGAGGCCTCTTGGGCACCACTGCCTCAAGCAAGAGGGATCCTGAAGCTCTGAGATCAGGCTTTGGGGCTTCAATTCTGATACGAGTTCCAAAGTGTGTCATTCTATATCATCAAACAGTTGACTCAATTCAGACACTATCTACCGGGAGATGACAGCAGAGTATTATCAGATGGGGTGCACCCTACTCACCTGCCCCCACCCCATCCTGCTGCCAATTGCAAATGGGCACTTGTCATCTGTCTCTAGGCTTCCCGGGCGGCACAGTGGCAAAGAATATGCCTGCCAATGCAGGAGACTTGGGTTTGATCCCTGGGTCAGGAAGATCCCTGGAGAAGGAAATGGCATCCCACTCCAGTATTCTTGCCTGGGAAATCCCATGAACAGAGGCGCCTGTTGGGCTATAGTCCATGGGGTCACAGTTGGACACAACTGAGTGACTGAGCACACACACAGACACACACACACACATACACACACACACATCTAACTCTACAAGGATTAAATCCTGAGCCACTGCAGTAGCTCCCCTGAAAGTAGTTCAGGATGGAGATCAGGAACAAGGCCCTCTGTGCTCTGGGAAAAACTGGCAGAACAGGTATTCAGATAGATATTTTCCGGAGAAGATTTTATGAGCACAATTCTTGAATCTCCTCATATCTAGAAAAGCACTAAAATCAGTAATAGTGACATCTGCTCCTCATGACTAGCAGTGAGCTTCTGCCGAAATGCGTGCTTGATTGCATGTACGCCCTTCACTAAAATCAGATATTACTGACTTCCCCACTAGCTGTTTGTTGCAGCTCCTCAGAGCTATCCAAAACGCTGTCTCCCAGTCTACCACCCTCATTTTGCCCCAAATAGAACTTAACTCACAAATCTCATGTGCATTTTTTCCCCAGTCAACACTGCCCATTTCAGATGCAAACTGCTAGCAAAGACACCCCTAACCTCATCCCACCGCCCCTCTTGGGTTTGAATAATCTGCTAGAGCAGAAACCTTTCACTGACTAGATCACAGGTTAATTATAAAAGGATTTCCCAGGTGGCGCTGGTTCTTTACAGAACCTGCCTGCAATGCAGGAGACAAAAGAGACACGGGTGGGAACCCTGGGTGGGGAAGATCCCCTGGAGGAGGGCACGGCAACCCACTCTAGTGTTCTTGCCCAGAGAATCTCCATGGACAGCCTGCTGAGCTACAGTCCGTGGGATCACAAAGATTCGGACATGACTGAGTGAAATCGCACGCACACAGACACAACTCAGGAGAAGCGAAAGTGAAAGCCGCTCAGTCACGTCCGAGTCTTTGAGACCCCAGTGGACTATACAGTCCACGGAATTCTCCAGGCCAGAAAACTGGAGTGGGTGGCCTTTTCCTTCGTCAGGGGATCGTCTCAGCCCAGGGATAGAACCCAGGTCTCCCTCATTGCAGGTGGATTCTTTACTAGCTGAGCCGCCAGGGAAGCCCAGCTCGGAAAAAGCCAGATGGCAGGCGCCGGGCGAGGGTGGAGCTTACGCTCCGTCTGCGAGCGCTGCTCTCCCGCATCTCCAGTGCGCTCCAGAAGCCCTCCAAACACTCGGGTTTTCAGGCGGCTTCACTGCATAGACCTGAGTGATTTCATCACTGACCATCAGAGATTGAACTCAACCTCCTGCCCTGCTTCTCTTCCGGGAGGAAGGGAGTGGCTGGAAGTGCCAGTCCTCTGTCACGTGACCGCTCACCTAGGTAACCGGCTCCCATCTCATTAACATAACACGGGGACCTGACACCACCTGATTAGCATAACAGAAGCCGACGCTCTCCTCCCTTCTGAGGGTTTTAGGAACACCTGTTAGGCTGGAACTGACACAGACCAAATAATCTCTCCTTTTCCCCTACAATTGTGAATATTATGAAATAGTCACCTGGATGAGTTAATATCTATCCTCATACTTACTTTTTTTTTTTCTTGCGATGAGGACTTTTAAGATCTACTGTTTTTGTTGTTATTGTTTAGTCTCTAAGTCGTGTCTATTTTGCAGCCCCATGGACTGTAGCCTCCCAGGCTCCTCTGTCCATGGGATTCTCTGGGCAAGAATAGTGGAGTGAGTTGCCATGCGCTTCTCCAGGGGATCTTCCCAACCTGAGGGTCGAACCTGCATCTCCTGAGTCTCCTGCATTGGCAGGCGGGTTCTTTACCACTACTGCCACCTGGGAAGCCTTCTACTCTCTTAGCAACTTTCTAAAATGCTACACATTATTAGCTGTGGAGATGCAATGTACAGCAGGTGACTATAGTTAATATATTTCTTATTATAAATCACAGCTTCACAGAGCATGAAACTCTCTCCCCTCCTCAGGATGTGCAACTTCCATGGAAGTTCCAGAAGCCACCTCTGAGTGGTCACAAGGTCTTTGGCCAGACTCGGGGAGATGGGGACCCCCTGTGTTCCCAGTCCCGCCGCTCCCTTTCTAGAGCGTGCATGCAGGGATGGCTAGGGGCCAGCACCAGCGCACAACGCAGGCAACTTCAGAAACAGCATCTTTCTGCCTCCAGCCTTCTGGCACAAGCCACGTTTATCAGGAAGCAGATCTGCTGCAGGAAGACGCATTAAGCAGCCCTCCCCGCACTGACCCAGCTCTTACCTGTGCACTTGTAGGAGGGAGGCCGGCAAGTCATCTCTGCCCATTCCTCCCTTTCTTTTTATAGGATCCCTCCTGCCCTCGTGGCTTGCTTTCCCAGAAGTAAGGGAAATGAAACTAATGGCTTTCCCCAAA
>NW_011494609.1:9756505-9758684 GCF_000754665.1 Bison bison bison
AACCTGAAGCGTCCATCCATTTCCTGCTGCTTCACACAGTGATCCTGACTTCAGCTGCATCAGTCTCCTGGTGGGCTCGTGAACCACAGGGAGGGGCGGGGTGGGGGGGCGCGGGTAACGGGGCTAACAGGTTCTCCGGCAGGCCGGGGCTGACCACACTTGGAGAATGGGTCACTTAGCATGGCGCTGCCCAGGCCTTTCTGAGATTCTGTGTGCTGCCACTCTCTGCCCGTATTAAGCTCTGAACATTCCAGGAAGGGACATTCACAGCTCCTCCACAGCATCCTTCATGTAAGCGCGAGGTGCGTACCCTCACACTTGGGCTGGTTCCCAGGAGTGAGCCTGACTTCCTGGTCCTGTGTGGGTTACTTCGCCTGCAAAACTACAGGTATGCACCCCCTGGGGGTCCCAAAGCCCTCCCTTCGCTGTGACTGAAGTGAGGGTGAGTTGGGCACTCCCATCACCAGAGTATTGGGGGCCCCAAGGAGACCTGGGGGTTCTGGGCTGGCACAGGATGGGGGGGATTCTGCCTCCGTCTCAGCGTCACACCCATGAGGCTTTCCAAAACAAAACAAAAAATCTTAGAAAATTAATAAAATGAATCCCGAGCACTTTTTTGCTCACCTGATTTGTGGGCAAAATTTCCTCTAAAGAAGAAATTTGGAGGCTTAAAAGATGGTTTTCAAAGCCTGGCATGAAGAGGTCCTGGGGGGAGTTTCCAGGATCTGCGTCCTGCAGGACCTGATGCCCAGGTCATCCATCCAGAGACCCCTGGGCAGAGGAGGAAGATGGAGGGAAGAACTGGACAGCTGACTTTGCAGTGAGTTTTATGATTCATCAACTGTGTCACAGGGTGGATGCCTTTGCAGCTCCAGGAAAGGCACAGGGAAGACACTGCAGAGGCCAGACAAAGTGGGACCACTTCCATGGAGGCAGCGAGGGAAGTTCGCTAAGGAGGTGGCTGAGGACCCACCCTCCCCAGCAGCACAGCAGCGCCCCTCGGCACGCCCTTCAGGAAGTCTCTCTGGGAAGGATCAGGGCCTCAGCAGCATCAAGGTGCTGGACTAGTTCGTAAACTGCTGTCCGGGGTTTCAGGCCGGAGCTTGGTGATGAACCCTGGCCGGGGTCCCTCATCCCACCCGGCCCACTGACCCTCCGAGGAAGGGCTGGCCCGGGTGCTCATACACCCTCAGCAGGACTGCTCCTTCTGAGTTTGCTTTCTCGGTTGCGCAGAGACCATGCAGTGTCTCCCCCACTAATGGCTTGAGGAGATGAGGAACTGGGAGCCTGTGCACAGGTGAGGAGTTCTAAGTGTGTGTCTGTGCAGGGTGGTGGAGTGGCAGAGGCCTCTGTGGGTGGAAATCCCCCAACTTGTCACTGTCTGGACCCCCCTTGCTCCAGCGGTGCAGGGGCGGGGCTGGGGGATGATGGTGACCCATCTCAGGGCAGGTGCTAGGAGGCTGTCTGCCCTCATGCATGCATGGTGCCTGTGGACGGAGGACAGGCCTGGGTGGGCAGTGTCTGTCTGGGCTAGGGGGTGACAAAGGGCTGCTGGGCAGTAGAGGGGCTCAGCTCCTTAGACAGGAACATGCTCCATTTCTGAATCTGTGATGTCTAAAGTCCAGTGTGTGTGTGTGTGTGTGTGTGTGTTCAATCACTCTTTTAAGACCCCTTGGACTGCAGCCCACCAGGCTCCTCTATCCATGGGATTCTCCAGGCACAAATACTGGAGTGGGTTGCCATTTCCTTCTCCAGGGGATCTTCCCGACTCAGGGATTGAACCCGCATCTCCTGCATTGACAGACGGATTCTTTACCGCTGAGCCACCAGGGAAGCCTGTCAAAAAATCCAGGCATATTGGTAATAGAGATTCTTAGAGCTCAGAAGTGCCTGCCTTTCACAGGGTGGAGGTTAGAGGCCCTGCCTTCTCATGGGAGGGGCAGTCCTTGCAGGTCCACCCGCTCTCCAGCAGCAGAGAGAGGCGGGGCGGCCCTGCTGGGAAAGTTCTTAGGGTGGGGCTGGGGATAGGGGAGGCTCAGGCTGACTTCCACATGGGGGCAGGGTGGGGCGTCTGGGGAGAGAGGACAGACGCTCAGGACGGGTGGCTGCCCATCTGAGTCTGTTTCCTTGACAGCTTTGTTTTGTAATAGACTTTATTTGTTTTAGGTTCACAGTAAAA
>NW_011494609.1:9758798-9759380 GCF_000754665.1 Bison bison bison
ACCGTGAGTCCTGAGAGGAGTCTGCTGCCCTTCAAGTCCTGATCACCCCTCCCTCCTCCAGCCCCCACCCTCCTGGGATCTCCATTCTGCTGCCTTTTCAGTGACCCTCAAGTTCCCTTCCAGGCCTCCTCTAAGGTGGTTCAGAGCCCAGAAGGGGGTTCTCTCTGATGGCCTGTTTGTGTCCAAATTTCCCTTTTTGTTAGGACACCAGTCACACTGGATAGGGGCCACCTGACTTGAACTTATTACACCAAGAGTGACCCTATTTCCACACAAGGTCACATTCTGTGGTGCTGCCGGTTAGTTATGACTCAACTCACGAGTCAGGGAGGAACAGAGTCTAGCCTGTAATAGGGCCCCAGCCAAGATCCCACCGAGTGGTTTGCAGACTCCTCTGCAGAAAGAGACGCAGGCTCCCTGAGGGGCCGACGGTCCCCCCCCGCCACTGCCAGGAGGCTGCTGTTCACCCTGGTTGGCAGCGGGATGCAATGATGAGGGCTCACATGTGTCCTGGCAGGAGCTCTGGCAAACATCTGCACTTGTGCTCTCTCTGGCTTCCATGCCCGATACGGACCCTCCTTC
>NW_011494609.1:9759581-9769224 GCF_000754665.1 Bison bison bison
GCCTGGCCCCCACGCTCAGAATTGAGCCTCCACTGCCCTGCAGCCCGTCTACAACCATGGAGGACTCAGCACTGCTGTCAGCCACTGAGACTTGGGGAGTCGGGTCCTGCAAGGATGCTGAAATTCAGGGTGACACATACTGCCATGTTTTTAAAAGGAGGCCTGCTGATAAACGTACTTGAAAACCGTTCATCTGTTCCAACCCCTCTATGGATAGATGAGAAACTGGAGGCTAGATAAACACTATCAAGCTGGCATCAAAGTCTCCTATCGTTTCTGGGAGCCAGATTTGGGAGGGAGGTCAGAAAGAGCATTTGGCAATGACTTGGTTTTCTTAACCCCAAGGCACTGGGCATCTTGGTATGTGGATCTACTGTGTGTCTCCTAGGAAGTCTGGGTTGTACAGTGGTCCTCCTGAGAGCAGCCCCTGCCCACCCAGCCCATCAGAGATCCCTCCTCCCCATCCTGTTAAACAAGGTGCCACTGGAGCAACACCCCTGCATGGAGGCAGACACTGAATCTCTTCACCATCATATTGCTTGTGCCTGAGTTAGGCGCACCCACATTTGTGGGATGAATGAATAAGTTCAGGGACCTGCAGGGAGAGCTCAAGAAGGTTGACCCAAGAAGGTAGCTAAGCCCTATGGCTGCTGCTCATTGTCCCTATGAGATGACCGTCCATAACAAGGGTGTGCTCCGTGGTCGGAGAATAAAGGTTTTCTCTCTGCAGAGCTATCTGGACCACATGGGTCAAACTTGGATCTGATGATAAAATAGCTCCACACCTGGACAGGCAGGGGCTGCTTCCCAGGTGATGTCACTGAATCCTCTTGAACACTCCCGTGTATTTCAGCTCAACATCTTCACTCTATAAACACTGGCATAAAAAGTCTGTGGGACAAGATTTTATACAACTGGCAAATATTTTGATTGGTTGGTTGACAAACCTGAAATATTCATCAACTATTGACCATTGGAAAAGGGCCGTAGTCCATTCAGGATGCATTTGTCTATAAGAAGCCCATTTATTGAGGCGGGGCAGTGTTAGCTGGGCCCTTTTGGTATGCAGCCTTCTACCTGGATCTCGGCTGGCCAGCCAGAATACCTGTTCTTCACATCATCTGAGTGGTTGATCTGTGCAAAGGAAAGAAAAGGATTTAATGTATCCATTCATCTAATCAACAATGTTTAATGTGCCAGCTGTGAGCAAAATAAGAAAAGAGGATCAATTCCTAGAATGGGATTTGCTCCAGCCTACTCAGTAGTCACTTATGGATGTGAGAGTTGGACCATAAAGAAGGCTGAGTGCTGAAGGATTGATGCTTTTGAACTGTGGTGTTGGAGAAGACTCTTGAGAGTTCCTTGGACTGCAAGGAGATCCAACCAGTCCATCCTAAAGGAAATCAAGCCTGAACATTCATTGGAAGGACTGAGGCTGAAGCTGAAACTCCAATACTTTGGCCACTTGATGCGACGAATGACTAATTGGAAAAGACATTGGTGCTGGGAAAGATTAAAGACAGGAGAAGGGGATGACAGAGGATCCCCTTCTGAGATGGTTGGATGGCATCACCGACTCAGTGGACATGAGTTTGAGCAGGCTCCGGGAGTTGGTGATGGACAGCGAAGCCTGGCGTGTTGCAGTCCATGGGCTTGCACAGAGTCAGACCAACCGAGCTACTGAACTGATAACTGACTTATGTTTCAGGCATACTGCAAGGTGATTCAGTTATACATGTACACATATATTATTTTTCAGATTATTTTCTGTTATAGATTATTACAAAATATTGACTATAGTTCCCTGTACTATATAGTAAACCTGTGTTGCTTGTTGCATATCTATAAAATTCATCTATTTAAAGTGGTTTTTACTGGTTTTAATGGTAAAGTGGTTACTCAGTGGTTTTCAGTATATTCAGAGACATGCAACCATCATTACACTCAATTTTAAAACATATTCTGGGAATTCCCTGGCAGTCTAGTGGTAAGGAATTGGTGCTTTCACTGCTGGAGCCTGGATTCAAACCCTGGTCAGGGAACTAAGACCCTGCAAGCCACATCCTGGCAAAACACAAACGAAAACATTTTCACCCCTGAAATAAGAAAGCCCATATCCACTCACCATGCCCCATAACCCAGTCAGCTCCTAATCTACTTTCTCTCTCTGGGTTTTGACTGTTATGGAACTTTCATACACGTGGAATCATACGGTATACGGCCTTTTGGTTTTGGTTTTCCTCACTCAGTGTGTTTTCAAGGTTCACTCATGTCACAGCATATATCAATACTTCATTTCTTTATGTGCCTGAATAATGTTCCAGTGGGCACTTATATCTATTTTATTTATACATTTTTAAGTCCATTCATCCAATCTTTGGGTTGTTTCTGCTTTTTTGCTGTTAGGAGTAATAGCACATTCCTGCGCAAGTTTTTGTGCGAATATGTGTTTTTGTTCTCTTGGCTGTGCATCTGTGAATGGAATTGCTAGGACATACGGTAACTGTCTGAGAAGAAGGGATGTTTAACAACCACTCACCTTTTCTCTCTGAATTCCTGCAGGAAGTTCAAAGCCTTTTGCTGCCACAAACACCCAGCTTGACCTGAATCGCATGTTCCTGATCTCTGTACTTCCCAGGGCTTCTATGGCCTTCTTGGCATCTTCCTTCAGCCTGGAGGGATGCAAAGGGGGGAAGCCTATGAATGTCTCACCTGCAGACTTGGGTGTGTACCCTAGAACACAGTCTGGTCCTAGGACAGGTTTCTAAAGCAGCATCTGCTATCCTGGGGCACAGGGCAGGAGAGAGACGTGAATACTGGCTGAGTGTGTCACATCTTTGTGTGCATGTGTGCTCAGTCGTGTCCGACTCTTTGCAACCCCATGGGCTGTAGCCTGCCGGGCTCCTCTGTCCATGGGGTTTCCCAGGCAAGAAGACTTGAGTGGGTTGCCATCTCTTTCTGCATGGGATATTCCTGACCCAGGGATCGAACCTGTGTCTCCTGCATTGGCAGGCAGGTTTGTTACTGCTTGAGCCATCTGGGAAGCCTCTAGTTACCCATAAAGCCACATCCAGGACTCTTTGGAAAAGACCCTAATGCTGGAAAAGATGGAGGGCAGGAGGAGAAGGGGGCAACAGAGGATGAGATGGTTAGATGATGAATAAAAAACTCAAAACTCAATGGACATGAGTTTGAGAAAACTGGGAGACAGTGGACAGGGAAGATCACAAAGAGTCAGATGTGACTGAATGACTGAACAGCAACAACAAAGGACCGTTTTAGATTCAATCTGGGCACAGAGTTTTAATTCTCAATTCTGAAAAGCCCTGGGCTTATGGTCCAATTATCCTCACCCCCAAACAACATAATTTCCGGTCCTTGCTGCTGCCTGTTTACTGACCACAGAATAAAACAGACAGAAAATGCTGAAAGATGAAAGCAAATGTCAAAACTGTATCTTTCATATTCACAAAAGTCAGTATCAAAAAAGAAAAAAAAAAAAAACCTAAACATCTTGAAAGTGAAAGTCACTCAGTTTCGTTAAGACTCTTTGTGACCCCACGGACTATACAGTCCATGAAATTCTCCAGGCCAGAATACTGGAGTGGGTAGCCATTCCCTTCTCCAGGGGATCTTCAACCCAGGGATTGAACCCAGGTCTCCTGCATTGCAGGCGGATTCTTTACCAGCTGAACCACCAGGGAAGCCCTAAACAATCTTACTTTGTAGAAAGCTGCCATTTAGAGCTCACAAAGGAAAGAGGGCAGAAAGGAAAAGAAAAAAATAAGCTCAGATTTTCCTAAGTGGGCTAAATCCAAGTTTTTCAAAGCATATGCCAAATAATTTCCGCCCGGGAAGATACCCTATTAAAGAAGAAGATCTGAATTCAAACACATCTGGGAAATGTCTTGTTCAGTAGTCCCATCTTGGGAAGTCACAATGCGTATCAGGACCTTGAGGTTCTCGGAAGTTATGCAGTGAAGATGCACATGTTTACTTAGACGAGCACATCTGGAGAAACACTGAGCCAGGTCACTTTCTCTCTCATAAAAGCACTGTATCTGAGTGCACGTGTGTGTGTGTGTGTGTGTGTGTGTGTGTGTGTGTAAGTCCCACTCTGTGTTTAGCTCTCTGGCCAAGGGTTAGCTTTGCTATTTTATTTACTGTCAGTGATGAGTTTGTCTTGCTACCTGGAAATAGTTCTTATTTCTAGGATTCATGTGCTCCACCAGCTCATCATTTTTGTGGAAATGCAATCTGTTCATTGTGGCCTCCCATTCCTTCTCCTTGAAGGAGCCTCCTGTTCCTTGGAGCTCTGTTCTCTCCCAAAGGGTGTCCTGCGGGACCCTGACAGGGCTGGCACTCTGCCCTCAGCTGGCATCTCTGACTCTGGCCCCTGCGGTGATACAACTGTACACTTACCTGCTGCTGCCATCATCGTGGGTTACCATGAAGAGCAAGGACTTCGAGGGAGCGCTTTGAATAAACTTTGTCATCAGTCCAGAGTTATCTGCCGGGTCAACGTACATCAGATTTAGGACCTTCTCCGTCAGCTGAGGCTGTGACCCTAGAGGTTGCTCTGCTCTCAGCTCTGTGCTCTGTGTTCTGAACCTCTGATTCTAGAGCTGTCTCTCCACCATGCACCTGATCCTCTAGTGCCCTCATGTAAATGACCTGGGTTCCACGGTGGGGCCACGTGAAGTGGGCAGCACGATCAGATCATAAAGACTCTTGTGGTTGACTCTCAAACCAACCAGCAATGACTTCACAGATCAGGTGGGCTTTTCTCTACAATCACTGAGAAAGCACCAGACCTGGTGTGACCATCTTAGAGCTGAGTGGCCCTAGGACACTGAGGAGTAATAGGAGGCATACATGCCTGACCCAGACAGGTAAGTCTTTGCTAAGAGACCCCTCTGTTTCTTACAGGGAGAAAACAAAGGCTCAGCTCAAACCCCGTTATTTACCATTGGAGCTTGTTATTTATAGTTACGATCAAGTTTAATGACACAGTGAAAACACAGTATTCCCAAGGGCATTGGGATACTTCTTAATTGTTCCTCTCCATTACCTTTACAAAGAGTTGTTTCTGTTAATTCTCAGGGTTAAATAAAAATAACTGCAGTGGAGATTCAGAGCCCTGAATGGAGGGATCATTGGAGGAGGGTGGGCACATGGTCTCCAAAGTCATGCCGACCAACAAGCCCATCACAGGGAAGACAACGATATATATGATGACATTCAGGACTGGGCACTGAGCACGTTATTCTACCTGTCTGGTTTAAAACAAAAAGAGATGTTTTCTCTTTTCCTTTATCTGATGAAGGAGCAGAAGCAAAGTTCCAGGACAAGTGTGAGCAGAGAAGAGACACTCTCTAGATCATGCCTTCCAACTGAAACAAACTCACTTAGAGACCACAAGGATTGTGTCAGACCATTCTAGAGCACTCACGTGCACTTCTGGCAGCTTTCTTGGTAGACAGAATAAGAACGTTTGACATTTTTGATTGCGGGTTTTTAATCTCAATTCATTTTAATTTGATATAATTCATTTTAAATTTAAGAAGAAAAGAGTTTTCTTACCACCTTCGTACATATCGAAATACTGTGTTGCTATCACTTTCCCAGTCACATCTGGAAATGAAAGAAACAGCTTTTGAAAGATGGTTCATGGAGACTCAGGGTGCACGTGTGGTACTGCGGTTCTGAAAATGGGCGTCCCTGGTGGCTCAGGGGTAAGGAACCTGCCTGCCAATGAAGGTGACGCAGGTTCAATGCCTGGGTCTGGAAGATCCCACAGGGGAGAAAATGGCAACCTGCTCCAGGATTTTTGCCTGGAGAATCCCATGGACAGAGGAGCCTGGAGGGCTATAGTCCATGAGGTCAAAAAGAGTTGGACACAAGTGAGAGACTGAACAATAATACCAAAGTTCTGAAAATGGTGTGTTCCTTCTCCCTGTCTTCTAGGAAGCATGATGTCTGGTCCCACCTGAAGGAAAGGCCTGCCTTCCCTGGAGGGGCCCCCAAGGATGTGGGTCAGGAAGGTAGGGCTCCTCATCTGCCCAGAGCTTCCCTCCCACCTGCTTCCAGTTAGATTCTCATCTATGCTCTTGCGCAGGGCACCTGCCTCTTCCTGAGAACACTGGGGCCGCCCTCAGCCCTTTCTGCTCCCTCTGTATATCTTCCTGCCTGATTATCAGAGCAGGCACACATTCCTCAGGATCCTACAGCCTGCGATCACAGGAGTCTGTGCTCACTTCGCTCACAGGGACAGACACCACTGGAAGCCCCTTCCCTAAACCTGCTACCGTCCTTACTGTCAGGGGTCCCAGTGGCAAAAGGGACAGGTGTTCTTTTCCAGGCCTAAGAGGAGGTCAGGCTGTGCTTCTCTGAGGTCTTTTCATCAGACAAGGTAGGAACTGGTATCACCCTCTGCTAGGCAGCAGAGCAAACATGAGGCCCACCCCCAGGGCGTCTGTGTGCTCAGGTCTGCTGATCCTGTTTTAGCTCTGACTTCTGCAGGTCCTTCTTTGTTTTCTTAAAGTCGTTTTAGATTCCACAGATATGCACGAATACAGGATATGTGTTTTTCTCTTTCTGACTGACTTCACCCTATGAAAAACTCTAGGTCCACATGTCTGTACAAATGACCCTATTTTGTTCCTTTCAGTGGCTGTACCACATCTTCTTTATCCATTCATCTCTTGTTGAAAATTTAGGACATATATACAATACCATATGTAAAATAAATAGCTGGTGGGACCCTGCTATAAAGCGCAGGAAGCTCAGCTTGGTGCTGTGTGGTCCAGAAGGGTGGGATGGAGGGAGCAAAGCCCAAGAGGGAGAGGATACATATACACACATAGCTGATTCACTATATCGTACAGCAGAAACTAACACAACACTGCAAAGCAATTATACACCAATAAAACTTAGTAAATTTATATCCGATTTCATTTTTTGGGGGGAAGAATCACAAATTTATAGAGTGAGTCATTGTAAAAATAGTTAAATATATACTCTTAAGTGCATTAAAATATAAACCTAGACTAGACTGTGTGCAAAAATCATAAAGAAACCCAAGGTACCACGGAATACCCAATCACAAAGCTTTTAGACGTGTTTTAAAGAAAACATTTAATAACTTACAGTTGACAATGGCAATGTTTATTCCTCTTGCAACATTCCCAGTCTTTTCTCCTATGAGCCTGAAATGTAAATAAGCATCAATCACAGAACTTTCTCGCTGAGCAGTGAGCAGCCCTCCCTGCTCTATAAGATCTTCTCTTGGTAGAATTACTATTTATCCTTGTCACTTATCATTTCCTTGTAGATATACACTGGCTTTGGCCCAGCTCCCTTGAAAGTCATCCCTACACTTGCTGTATGCATATCCATCCCTACACACAGGTCTGTAGATGGAATCCCTCACGGAATCTGGGAATTGCATATAGTCTCATAATCTACACAAACAGCCAGGGAGAGAAACACCAGTGTTTGCTTAGCACAGCATTTCTGCAAACACTCTCTCACTGAAGCTTTAACCTCCTCATGGGAGGGCATTCATTTTCCAACCATATAAATATGGAGAACAACCACCAATAGAAAGCATTAGAAGCCAGAAAGTCTGTAGACAAACAGACACACACACACATACTTTACCTGGTTACTTGCATAGTCTAATGAAAGTTTACTAGACCATGAACAAGGAGATGAGAAATAGGAAGAGAAAGGAAATGGCAAAGTAAAGAGATATTGAAGATGTATACTTGCTGGGCTTCGACAATGGGTGGGATGTGAGACACACAGAGAAGGGGGTGGCAAACATGACTGACACATTCAGCCTGGCTGGCTGGAAAAAATGAGGTACAAGAGGTGAATGAAAAGAGCTGGGTCTGATCCAACTCTGGTGTCAGCTTCTATTCATCCTGTTCCGCTCACTGCTCTGACAGAGCTTTTGCTGATGCCTGGGAAGCTTGGCCTGTTGCAGTCCATGGGGTCATAATGAGTGGAACATGACTGAACGACTGAACAACAAAGAATCCTTTTATCCAACCACAAAAAGTAACCCTGTTTATCTCCTTAAATAAATTCCATTCACTATCTCACTTAATTTTTACTTTTAAATTGGAGAATATGAAATGCCCAGGTTCAAGCGGATTATGCCTTAAAACCAAGGAGAAAACTGACTATCCTGGAAATGGGAAACATTACTGAAGACCTCTGGAATTGTGTGTGTGTGTCCATCTGTATGTGTGCACGCATCCTCTGTCAAGTTTTAGAATCAATGATACGATAGCTTCATAAAAAGAATTTGAAAACTGTCCTCCTCTTTCCATGCTTTAGAACAGTAAATACGGCCCTGGAATATTCTGTTCTTGCCATGCTTACCTAAAGTCCCCATGGATCTTCCAAACTAAGTCCTTTTGCAGAGAGTAGCTTTTAGGGGGCAATTTTAGAGAATATCCTATAACAATCTGAAGAAAGAAAAAATGGGTATTATAAATCTATTCTCTTATAGGGAAAATTTTTTAAATGGAACTTAAAAAAAAAAAAAAGAAGATCTGCTGAAGTATGCTAGATTACCTAGTAAGTAGTAAAGCATTCTTAGCCAAGATTTTTGAGAAGGCTAAATTTCAAGGTGGTGACCAGCATTTAAAGTCACTTTAATACTAGGACCATTTGCTGATTTCAGAGAAAGTACAAAAGATGAGTAGCATTTCTGACAACCATCTGAGGCAAGGAGGACAAAGGTTGGAAGCTAGGGCCAACCAAAGGGAGGGCCCTGATAAACCCTCCACTTTTGTTTGGGTTGGGGTCAAAAAGAATTGAATCCTAGAAGTGAAAATGAATCAGAAAAAAAAAAAAAGAACTTGCATGGCTGTGATGCTGTTTTAAGTCCAATGGGTGGCTCAGAAAAATAAATCTCAATCCTTAACATATATTCAGATCATTCTGTTTTGCTAAAGATTCTGCATCCCTATCAGAAGCAAAAAAAAAAAAAAGAATCCTCAGTAGAAGATAATACCATCTAATGCCTCAGTAAAAAACAAAACAAACAACAAAACCCAAAGCAAAGCAATTTATCAAATGCACTCTCTGGCATACTGCATGTAAGGAGAGAAGCCAACATAAAGAAGAACCAACACAACCAAAAAAAAACTGATGATAAGGATAGACTCATGGACCCCAAATAGTAGAATTATCAAACAGACTTTCAAACAACCATACTTAATATGTTCAAGAAGATGACAGATAAGACTGAAGATTTCAGAACTGGAAACTACAAAAGAAAGATAGATTAGAAAAATAAAGTTCGGATAATAGAATATTTAAAATTAATAATTTAACGGCAGATTATCCCACGTCCGAGGTCAGGGGCAGCGGCCAAGAGTGCCAGCCTGCGATGGCGCAGGAACGGCCGAGAGGAGCTACCCCACATCCGAGGTCGGGGGGGCGGCCGAGAGGAGATACCCAGCGTCCGAGGTCAGGGGCGGCAACAAGAGGAGTTACCCCGTGTCAGAGGTCAGGGCGGCGGCCGAGAGGAGATACCCCACGCCCCTAAGCCTGAGGCCAGGGGCGGCGGGTAGGAGGAGCTACCCCACGCCCCTACACCCGAGGCCAGGGGCAGCGGCCGGGAGGA
>NW_011494609.1:9769324-9770661 GCF_000754665.1 Bison bison bison
AGGCCAGGGGCGGTGGCCGGGGAGACCAACCCCACGCCGTGGCTGCTTGGGCACAGGAGGGCCTAGAGGAGCTATCCTACATTGAAGGAAGGGTGGCAGTGAGGAGATACCCCTCGTCCAAGGTAAGGAGCATTGGCTGCGCTTTGCTTTAGTAGCCGTGCAGAGATACCCCACGCCCAAGGTAAGAGAAACCCAAGTAAGATGGTAGGTGTTGCAAGAGGGCATCAGAGGGCAGACACACTGAAACCATACTCACAGAAAACTAGTTAATCTAATCACACTAGGATCATAGCCTTGTCTAACTCAATGAAACTAAGCCATGCCCGTGGGACAACCCAAGGTAGGCGGGTCATGGTGGAGAGATCTGACAGAATGTGGTCCACTGGAGAAGGGAATGGCAAACCACTTCAGTATTCTTGCCTTGAGAACCCCATGAACAGTATGAAAAGGCAAAATGATAGGATACTGAAAGAGAAACTCCCCAGGTCAGTAGGTTCCCAATATGCTACTGGAGATCAGTGGAGAAATAACTCCAGAAAGAATGAAGGGATGGAGCCAAAGCAAAAAGAGTACCCAGCTGTGGATGTGACTGGTGATAGAGGCAAGGTCCAATGCTGTAAAGAACAATATTGCATAGGAACCTGGAATGTCAGGTCCATGAATCAAGGCAAATTAGAAGTGGTCAAACAAGAGATGGCAAGAGTGAATGTCAACATTCTAGGAATCAGCGAACTGAAATGGACTGGAATGGGCAAATTTAACTCAGATGACCATTGTATCTACTACCGTGGGCAGGAATCTTTCAGAAGAAATGGAGTAGCCATCATAGTCAACAAAAGAGTCCAAAATGCAGTACTTGGATGCAATCTCAAAAACGACAGAATGATCTGTTTGTTTCCAAGGCAAACTATTCAATATCACAGTAATCCAAGTCTATGCCCCAACCCAGTAATGCTGAAGAAGCTGAAGTTGAATGGTTCTATGAAGACCTACAAGACCTTTTAGAACTAACACCCAAAAAAGATGTCCTTTTCATTATAGGGGACTGGAATGCAAAAGTAGGAAGTCAGGAAACACCTGAAGTAACAGGCAAATTTGGCCTTGGAATACGGAATGAAGCAGGGCAAAGACTAATAGAGTTTTGGCAAGAAAATGCACTAGTCATAACAAGCACCCTCTTCCAACAACACAAGAGAAGACTCTATACATGGACATCACAAGATGGTCAACATCGAAATCAGACTGATTATATTCTTTGCAGCCAAAGATGGAGAAACTCTATACAGTCAGCAAAAACAAGACCAGGAGCTGACTGTGGCTCAGACCATGAACTCCTT
>NW_011494609.1:9770992-9772736 GCF_000754665.1 Bison bison bison
CTCAGACCATGAACTCCTTATTGCCAAATTCAGACTTAAATGGAAGAAAGTAGGGAAAACCACTAGACCATTCAGGTATGACCTAAATCAAATCCCTTATGATTATACAGTGGAAGTGAGAAATAGATTTAAGGGCCTACATATGATAGATAGAGTGCCTGATGAGCTATGGAATGAGGTTCGTGACATTGTACAGGAGACAGGGATCAAGACGATCCCCATGGAAAAGAAATGCAAAAAAGCAAAATGGCTGTCTGGGGAGGCCATACAAATAGCTGTGAAAAGAAGAGAAGTGAAAAGCAAAGGAGAAAAGGAAAGATATATCCATTTGAATGCAAAGTTCCAAAGAATAGCAAGAAGAGATAAGAAAGCCTTCTTCAGTGATCAATGCAAAGAAATAGAGGAAAACAACAGAATGGGAAAGACTAGAGATCTCCAAGAAAATCAGAGATACCAAAGGAACATTTCATGCAAAGATGGGCTCGATAAAGGACAGAAATGGTATGGACCTAACAGAAGCAGAAGATATTAAGAGGAGGTGGCAAGAATACACAGAAGAACTGTACAAAAAAGATCTTCACGACCTAGATAATCACGATGGTGTGATCACTCACCTAGAGCCAGACATCCTGGAATGTGAAGTCAAATGGGCCTTAGAAAGCATCACTACAAACAAAGCTAGTGGAGGTGATGGAATTCCAGTTGAGCTATTCCAAATCCTGAAAGATGATGCTGTGAAAGTGCTGCACTCAATATGCCAGCAAATTTGGAAAACTCAGCAGTGGCCACAGGACTGGAAAAGGTCAGTTTTCATTCCAATCCCAAAGAAAGGCAATGCCAAAGAATGCTCAAACTATCACACAATTGCACTCATCTCACACGGTAGTAAAGTAATGCTTAAAATTCTCCAAGCCAGGCTTCAGTAATATGTGAACCATGAACTTCCTGATGTTCAAGCTGGTTTTAGAAAAGGCAGAGGAACCAGAGATCAAATTGCCAACATCCGGTGGATCATCGAAAAAGCAAGAGAGTTCCAGAAAAACCTCTATTTCTGCTTTATTGACTATGCCAAAGCCTTTGACTGTGTGCATCACCATAAACTGTGGAAAATTCTGAAAGGGATGGGAATACCAGACCACCTGATCTGCCTCTTGAGAAATCTGTATGCAGGTCAGGAAGCAACAGTTAGAACTGGACATGGAACAACAGACTGGTTCCAAATAGGAAAAGGAGTTTGTCAAGGCTGTATATTGTCACCCTGTTTATTTAACTTATATGCAGAGTACATCATGAGAAGCGCTGGACTGGAAGAAACCCAAGCTGGAATCAAGATTGCCAGGAGAAATATCAATAACCTCAGATATGCAGATGACACCACCCTTATGGCAGAAAGTGAAGAGGAACTCAGAAGCCTCTTGATGAAAGTGAAAGTGGAGGTGAAAAAGTTGGCTTAAAGCTCAACATTCAGAAAACGAAGATCATGGCATCCGGTCCCATCACTTCATGGGAAATAGATGGGGAAACAGTGGAAACAGTTTCAGACTTTATTTTTCTGGGTTCCAAAATCACTGCAGATGGTGATTGCAGCCATGAAACTAAAAGACGTTTACTCCTTGGAAGGAAAGTTCTGACCAACGTAGATAGCATATTCAAAAGCAGAGACATTACTTTGCCAACAAAGGTTCGTCTAGTCAAGGCTATGGTTTTTCCTGTGGTCATGTATGGATGTGAGAGTTGGACTGTG
>NW_011494609.1:9772836-9773035 GCF_000754665.1 Bison bison bison
TGAAAAAGTTGGCTTAAAGCTCAACATTCAGAAAACGAAGATCATGGCATCCGGTCCCATCACTTCATGGGAAATAGATGGGGAAACAGTGGAAACAGTTTCAGACTTTATTTTTCTGGGTTCCAAAATCACTGCAGATGGTGATTGCAGCCATGAAACTAAAAGACGTTTACTCCTTGGAAGGAAAGTTCTGACCAAC
>NW_011494609.1:9773205-9783663 GCF_000754665.1 Bison bison bison
GGCATCACTGACTCGATGGATGTGAGTCTGAGTGAACTCCGGGAGTTGGTGATTGTCAGGGAGGCCTGGCGTGCTGGGATTCATGGGGTCGCAAAGAGTCGGACATGACTGAGCGACTGATCTGATCTGATATTCAGTAGAAAAGAGAATTAGGGAACTGAAAACAGCCCTGTCCACAATGAAGGGCAGAGATACAAAGATGGGAAACAATAAATGGAGTCTATCCTTGGAAGGAAAGTTATGACCAACCTAGATAGCATATTCAAAAGCAGAGACATTACTTTGCCAACAAAGATCCGTCTAGTCAAGGCTATGGTTTTTCCTGTGGTCATGTATGGATGTGAGAGTTGGAGAAGTCTGAGTGCCACAGAATTGATGCTTTTGAACTGTGGTGTTGGAGAAGACTCTTGAGAGTCCCTTGGACTGCAAGGAGATCCAACCGTCCATTCTGAAGGAGATCAGCCCTGGGATTTCTTTGGAGGGAAGGATGCTAAAGCTGAAACTCCAGTACTTTGGCCACTTCATGCGAAGAGTTGACTCATTGGAAAAGACTCTGATGCTGGGGAGGGATTGGGGGCAGTAGGAGAAGGGGACACCAGAGGATGAGATGGCTGGATGGCATCACTGACTCGATGGACGTGAGTCTGAGTGAACTCCGGGAGTTGGTGATGGACAGGGAGGCCTGGCATGCTGTGATTCATGGGGTTGCAAAGAGTCGGACGCGACTGAGCGACTGAACTTAACTGAACTGAACTGATTTTACAGAGAACATAGCAATCAAGTCTGGCATACGTTTCATCAAGAGTACTAGAAGTATGGGAGACAGTGAATGGGGCAGAAGATTCAATGATGACGAATTTGTTAAATGTGATGATGGACTTCAATAGGCACATATTTAAGAAGCCAAATAAATTCCAAACAAGATAAAGCAACAAAAACAATAGACAAAGAAGGTGCAAGTACTGAAAACCACAGACAAGGAAAAAAGTCTTTAAGGTGATGAGGGAGGGGAAAAAAGAGTTACTTTTACAGTATCAGCTTTTAGATTGTTGGTTGACCTCTCAAGAGAAACAATAGAAGCCAGAAGACAATGGAATGGTATCTTGAATGAGTTGAAAGAAAAATAATAGCCAACTCACCACAGAAAAAAAATCTTTTAGAAATGAAGATGAAATAAAGATATTTGAAAAAGACATTCAAATAAAGAGATTTGAAACTTAGAAAATTCTCCACCAGCAAACCATTCAGTAGCTTTTGCTCCATGTCTTTTGCTGTAACAAATTTTATCTGTAGTATTAACTCTTTTTTAGTCTTATGAGTCCTAGTCATTGAAACTAAGGGTGTTTATGCCCCTCCCCCAATACTCAACCAAAATATATGCACATATGCAGCAAAAGTATGAATAGAACTATTTATAGCACCAGGATTAATCACAACTCCAGAGTATAAATGACCCAAATATCATTCAACAGGAGAATGAATAAATAAATTGTACTATATTTATGCAATTCAATATTATACAGCAATGCAAATCAACTGCTTTTATATACTAGCAACAAAAAATTGGAAATTAAAAATTTAAATTTATTTTGTAGGTTTTAATTTTAAAAAAATGCACAATAGCATAAAAGTGTGAGATGTTTAGAGATTAAAAATGGCAAAAGTCTGTAAGATGCATACACTGAATACTACAAACCATTACTGAGACAAATTAGATTTAAATAAATGGAGCTGAGTAAAAGACTCAATATTACCAAGATGTCAATTTCCCCCAAATTATGTAGAGATCCAACACAATCTCAATTAAAAAAAAAAAATCGAGTTGGCTTTTTGTATAGACATTTATAAGTTTATTCAAAAACTCATATGGAAATAGAGTTTCCATAGAGGATTCAGTAGAGAAAGACAGTGTGATGAACACATGGTTGTAGAAAATTAGCCACATTTTTAAATGATTACGATTCACATTTCACATCATTTGCAAAAAAAAAAATCAAAATGGATATATCATCTCATATAAAGTGAAAACCTAAAACTATCAAAATTCCAGAAATTTAAAAGAAACTTTGGAACACTTTGGAGAAAAAATCTGTGACCTTGGGTTAGACAGAATGTTTTTAGATATGCCATGAAACACATGTTCTGTAGAAGGACAAAAACTGGTAAATTAGATTTCATTAGAGTTAAGATTCTCTGGGCTTTGATAAACACAGCTAGGAGAAGAACACAAGACACAAAATGGGAAAATCTGTATGCAAATCTTATATTTAATAAAGAGCCTGAATACAAAATATATAAAGAAACCTCGAAATTGATAAGAAAACAACCCAATTAAAAATGAGCTGATTTGAATAGGTATTTCACAAAACAAAATACACTTACAACAAATAAACACACGAAAGGAGGCTCAACATTATTAGTAACTAGAGAAATGCAAATTTAAACCACAGTCTGCACACCTATTAGAATGTCCAAATTAGAAAGACTGACCATACCAAGCACTGGTGAATATAGTGTCTAAACTGTAACTCTTATACATAGATAGGGAATTAAAATGGTATGCTCACTTTGCTTTAAATATTTCACTCCAATTTCTTCTTGCATGGTTTCTTCTTGCTTGCATGATTTCTGAAGGAAAGTCTGATGTAATTCTTATCCTGTTCTTTTACAGGTAAGGTGTTTTTTGTTTTGTGGCTATTCCCACCTCCCCCGGCTAGTTTCAAGATTTTCTTTTTTGTCTTCAATCTTCTCTAGTTTGAATACAGTTTACTTAGGTGTACATTTTGGGGTATTTATCCTACTTGGAATTCTATGAGCTTCCTGAATCTGTGGTTTGGAGTCTGTGTCTAATTTTGAAAAGTTCTCAGCAGTATTACTTCAAATATTTCTGTTGCTTTCTCTTTTCCTTTTTCTGGTATTCTTATTACATTTATTATACTTTTTGAAGGTGTCCCACAGTTGTTGGATGTTCTCTTCTTTTTTGTTTTTCCAAGTTTTTCTCTTTTTTTCTTCTCCTTTTCTCAGTTTGGGAGGTATTACGGACATATTCTTAAGCTCACTGATTCTTTCCTTGGATGTGTCTAGTCCACTAATGAGCCCATCAAAGGTGTTCTTCATTTCTGCCTTTTCCTTTTGATTCTTCCTTGGGATTTCCATGTCTCTGCTTACATTACTCATTTTGTTCTTGCATTCTGCCCACTTTTTCCATTACAGCTCTTAGTATATTAACCATAGTTGTTTTAATATTCCTTTTGTGTTAATTCCAAAATCTCTGCTATATTTGGATAAGCTACTGATGCTTTTTATGTCTCTTTAAATTGTTGTTGTTGTTGTTTTTACTTTTAATAAGCATTGTTATTTTTTGCTGAAAGCCAGACATAGATAACTCAGTGTTTAACATGAACTTTATGTTCATCTGGCAAAGAGTTGGGTTGTGTCAGAGGCTAACATTTCTCCCTGCCTTCTTGAGTATCCCTATAGGCTTTTTAGACCCTGATGCTGGGAAAGATTGAGTGCAGGAAGAGAAGGGGGTGATAGAGGATGAGATGGTTAGATAGTATCACTGACTCAATGGACATTAATTTGAGCAAGCTCCAAGAGATTGTGAAAGATGGGAAAGCCTGGTGTGTTGCAGTCCATGGGGTCACAAAGAGCCAGACTTGACTTAGGGACTGAACAACAACAGACTCTTTAACACTGGGTTTGAGACTTTTGGTTCTTCTCAGCTTTAATCCTTTGTTATTTTACAGGAGCCCTATTATGTGGTACAGAGACGTCGGATGAGGACGTGTTCTCTAGTCATGTGACTAGGTCTCAGTCTCTCAGTGAGCCTGTGCCCCTGGGTTGTGGCCTTCACAAGTGACCTTATTTTTTCTTTCACTCCTTAGGTGAGACAGAAAGGCCAGAGGGGCCTGGAGTTGGGTATTTTCCTCCCCAACACAGGTCAGCCTTTGTTAAAATCTACATTGGTTAGACTCTGGTAAAACCACTTCCCTTGAAGGCAGGCTATTGTTAAGGAGAACAGAACACTGTGAACTTATTTCAAAAGGGCTATTTTTCTACTGGCTTCCCTGGAAGTTCAGCCGGTAAGGAATACGCCTACAATGCAGGAGACCTCAGTTAGGTTCCTGGGTTGGGGAAGATCTCCTGGAGAAGGGATTCCCTCCAGTATTCTTGGACTTCCCTGGTAGCCCAGTTGGTAAAGAAGTGAAAGTGGCTCAGTCATGTCCGACTCTTTGTGACCCCGTGAACTACACAATCCATGGAATTCTCCAGGCCAGAATACTGGAGTGGGTAGCCTTTCGCCTCCTCCCGGGGATCTTCCCAACCCAGGGATGGAATCCACATCTTTTGCATAGCAGGTGGATTCTTTACCAGCTGAGCCACAAGGGAAGCCCAAGAATACTGGAGTGGGTAGCCTATCCCTTCTTCAGCAGACCTTCTGGACCCAGGAATTGAACCAGAATCTCCTGTATTGCAGGCGGATTCTTTACCAACTGAACTATCAGGGAAGCCCTAGTTGGTAAAGAATCGGTCTGCAATGTGGTAGACCTGAGTTTGATTCCTGGGATGGGGAAGATCCCCTGGAGTGGGAAATGGGAACCCATTTCAGTATTCTTGCCTGGGAAATCCCCATGGACAGAGGAGCCTGGCAGGCTACAGTCCATGGGGTTGCAGAGTCAGACACTACTGAGCGACTTAGCAAAGCACAGCACCGCACAGCACTTTTTCACTGCCACTGCCAGAAGCTCAAGGGGATTTTTTTTTTCTTTTGATTTTCACTCCGAAAGCCTGTTAGGGTTCTTGGAGGAAAAACTCAGGAAGGCTTAGGAGCTCCTCCAAGGCTTGGCTTCCAGGAGTTAATTTCTCAAGCCTGTCCAAGCTCAATCTCCAGCAGTTAGTCATTTCACCTTTAAGGGTTCCTACCTAATGCAGGCTCCAGCTGAGCTCTCTGCTCCAGGTAAGCTGTGATTCTATGAATCTGCCTGTCTCTCCAGTTTTCAGGGTACTGGTTTGCCCTGTGATCTCAATTATTTTGTATGTACATGTTTTTAATATACAGCATAATTTGGGAATTTTGTGCTGTGATTCATCTAAGAGTCACCTTGGCAGTTTATAGGCCACTTATTAACATGTGAGATATATTTGTTTTTTGTGTGTGTGAGTGTGATGCTTTTATACTTGTGTTGTTTTCATTGCTTTTCAAATATTTAAACTTTTGCTTTCACTATATGGGGTGTATTTGCTTTGTTAAAGGTCCTACATTAACTACAGCATGGACATGCTTAGTCATTCAGTCATGTCCAATTCTTTGTGACCCCATGGACTCCTCTGTCCATGGGACTTCCCAGGCAAGAATGCTGGAGTGGGTTGCCATTTCCTACTCTAGAGGATCTTCCTGACCCAGGGATTGAACCCATGTCTCTCGTGGCTCCTGCACTGGCAGGAGGATTCTTTACCACTGGGCTACCTGGGAAGCCAAAACTAAATCATGTTGTGCTGCGCTTAGTCACTCAGTCATGCCTGACTCTTTGTGACCCCATAGACTGTAGCCCACAAGGCTCCTCTGTCCATAGGAATTCTCCAGGCAAGAATACTGGAGAGGCTTGTCATTCCATCCTTCAGGGGATCTTCCCAAACCAGGGATCAGAACCAGCTCTCCTGCATTGCAGGTGGATTCTTTACCATCTGAGCCACCAAAGAACTCATGGATAAGCATGTTTAAAAAAGGTGTCTAAAAAATAAAAAGCAAAGTATGGAGAACAGTTTTACAACACAAAAGGGCTAACTACCTTAATACATAAAGAAATCAATTTTAGAAGCCCAGTGATAGTAATAAAATGGGCAAGAGATATGAACAGTTCACAGGACATATCATCCTCCTTCAGTCTCTGCAAAGAGTTGGTTCCAGGATTTGTCATGGATACCCAAATCCAAGTGCTGAAGTTGCATAGCTGATCCTTGTATCTGCCAGATCCACATCAGTGGATTCAACCAAGCACAGATCATAGACATAGAGGGGGAGAGCTGACATACAGCTAGGTGTTTTTAGCATGAAAAGACCCTGGATTCACTTGGGTTCACTCACAGCAAGAATGATGAGAGTAAAACACTATCTGAGATAAACATTCTTCTCTTGGAATGGAAAAAAATAAAAATATGGGTCAACATGCTTTGTTGGACAGACTATGAGGAAGCCATCATTCTCATTGTGTTCATATGAGTCCTCTGAGAAGCAGATAATGAAACAGAGCTAAATGCCAAGAATTTTTGTTGTGAAAATAGAGAAGATAACAGGGATGGTGGGGAGACCCCAACTCAAGCCTGACTCTAAGGGAAGGAAAAGCTGGGGTGGACATGTCCCAGGCTGCTAGGCAGTCTCAGGAGGTTACAGCAAGGTCACTGGACATCTGAGACCTCAATCTGGCCTTCAGCTGAGCTTGTGTTTCCCAGGAATGGAGCTTCCTGCTTCTAGGTTCTGACAAGGGTTATTATCTTTTTGGCCAAAATGTATTCAAGCTCTCCAAGCTCTTTTTCAAATTTTAAAAATCATTTTATTTATTTATTTATTTAATTTTTGGCTGTGCCGGGTCTTGGTTGCTGTGCAGACTTTTCTCTAGTTGTGGCGAGTGGGAGCTACTCTCTAGTTTCAGTGTGTGGGCTTTTCATTGCAGTGGCTTCTCTTGCTCTGGAGCATGGGTTCTAGGAAGCTCCGGCTTCAGTTGTTGTGGCTCCCAGGCTCTACAGCACAGGATCAATTTGGACTTAGTTGCTCCGCAGCATGTGGGATCCTCCCAGATCAGGGATTTGAACCTGTGTCTCCTACAATTCTGAAGTTCATGGGCTCGCAAAGAGTTGGACACGACTGAGTGACTGAACAACTCCTGCATTGCCAGGTGGGTTCTTTACCACTACTGAGCCACCAAGGAAGCCCTGCCCTGAAATCTTTTTAAACTAGGCGTGACTTTGGATAAACTTCAGTGTTTATCTTCACATCCTCCAATTTAAGTAGGAATTCTGCTAAGTCAGTTTAAAGGTGTGGTTAAATGTCTCCCCTTTGATATCTGATCATCACCCATATAAAATCAGTTTCCTTATCCTCCTAGCCTCTAGGTGATGTCTGATCACCATGGCCCACCTTTAGCAAGAATCTTGTTAGCCTGTTTAGCCAGAATGCCCTAATCCCCGGTGCTTCCTCTTGGTAGGCTTCCATCCATGGTCTCCACACTGTTTCTTGGCTCTCACTTCTTGCCCACGATGTATCTGGAGTTGAATCCTATTTCTCACCTTCACTGCAGGACCTCACAGCAGTTGTCCCCACATCTACTGCCATCACTCCCTTGAATAAAGTCTGACTGGCCATTTTCACAAAGTGTCATGAACATTTTTTTTTTTTTTTTTTTGTAACAGTCCTCAGTCACTGGCTGGAAGCAGACAGGGGAAGCCTGGTCTCCAGCAAACCTGCTAGGGATTTCAAAATGCAGCAGCTGGAACTCTTCCTCAATGAACTTCCTGCCACTAGAAATCTGAGAAGTGCAATCTCACAGTCACCTTACTCAAATGTTGCTGGAGGGACAGTTGCTTAATTCCAGGCAATGACTTAAGATTCAAAGTGGATGCTATTTATACAGTGCTGTGCTGTGCTTAGTCATGTCCAACTCTGCGATCCTACAGATTGTAGCCCACAAGGCTCCTCTGTCCATGGGATTCTCCAAGCAAGAATACTGGAGTGGGTTGCCATGCCCTCCTCCAGGGGCTCTTCCCAACCTAGGGATTGAACCCAGATCTCCTGCATTGGAGGCAGATTCTTTACCGTCTGGGCCACCAGGGAAGCCCATGAATACTAGAATGGGTAGCCTATCCCTTCTCCAGGGGATCGTCCCGACCTCGGAATCAAACAGGGGTCTCCTGCATTGCAGGTGGATTCTTTACCAGCTGAGCTACCAGGGAAGCCCATTTATATAGTAACACTGTAGTAAGTATGCGGTAATCAATAAGTCTGTACTCAGCCAAACTATCAGTTGATTGTGAGTGGGAATGAATACACTTTAAACATAAAGAATCTTAAAAAAAAATTACCTCCCCTTGTACCCTTTTCTCAAGATGTTACTGGAAGGTGTGCTCCAGCAAAACAAAGGTGAAAACTAAGAAAGCAGAAGGTACTGTATCCAGGAAACAGGGGCTCCAACTGCAGAGAAGGAGACAGAGGTCATCCAGAGTGGTGTTAGAGAGGGGTCCTGGGATGACAGACACACAGTGGCTTCAGGACAACCTGGCTGATTGGAGCGGAACAGAAGCTTCACAAGGTGAAGTTGGCAAATATCTGATGTGAGAGATTTATTTTAACTGGAGGAAATTTAGGGATTAAATTGACATTAAGTTCATGGAAAACCAAGAGAGTCGACCACAAAAAAAACGTAATTATTGTACACAACACGCTTCAGTCGTGAAGAACATTTGCTTCATCCCATTAGTAAAAAACCAGAGGCTAGAGTTTGAATATATCCTGAGACGGACCCTCACAGCCACATAACCAAAACTTAAAACCTTCCTGATGTCCCCCCAGTGCTCACTTTGACCTTAAACAAAACCTACACTTTCTTCATGTCATCATGAACTTGCAGTTATGAACAAGTCAGCTCATGCAATACAAAAACATGTAAGTTTCTAGTAACAAATCACACTAGAAGACAAGGCACTTATTCATACAAGATTTATAAGCCCAGTCGTGAGCACTGGGAGCCACACCTCCTAACCACCTTCCAGCTGGAAGTATCCTTGTTCGCCAGAAGTTGGGTTCTCACTTGGTAAAATATTCCAATCAATTAAAGGTCTCTGAATTTTATGCTCACAGTTATAATCATGTAAAGGATGAATTTTGCTCAAACCATGATGACAGTATAGTGAATTAATCAGAACAATGGTAAGGAAAGCGGACAGGAATTGTGTGATATAATAGAAGACAGCTAAGCTCCCAAGGGGCAAGTTCCCTTCTCCAGGGGATCTTCCCAACTCAGAGGTCAAACTCAGGTGTCCTGCATTGCAGGTAGATTCTTTACCATCTGAGTCAGAAGGGAAGCCCAAGAAAAGAGAATAGAAATTGTGTGGTACAGTAGAAAGAGAGCTGACCTACTGGGGCAAGGCAGCAGATAAAACAGGGAAACGAGAGTATGGTATAATCTTGCTGATCACAGGCAGGGATGTAAGTGAGGAGGGAGCTCTGCTGACAGCTGGAGGGGCTGTTCCCGGGGCAGGAGTGCCTGCAGGTGCCCAGACCATGACATTTGTAGGGCTGAAGGAAATGCAAAAAAAAAAAAAAACCAACAAAATACTTGTCATTCTACACAAATCTGCTTCTTTTCTATATAAGACAACGAGGTCTCTACAACCTGAACTGTCTGTTCCGGGAGTCAGTAACGAGAAAAATACAATGCTAAAGCCACAAACAAATGTCTTGGCATCTGGCCGCATTTATTCCTGTTCCTTTTAATTTGCTTTTATTTCTGCTTATCCTGCTTTATTCTGCATTGAATTCTGAAAAACATCTAGAATATTGTTGGAAGCAGGCAAGCTATCATTGGGTGCTACACATTCATAGAAAGATTTAGTGGTTCCTTTAGATGACTGGATTCAAGGTGGTCCACTCAGCAGATCCTACGCTCCCCAGGGTGGAATCCTGGTCCTGTCACTAACAGCTATGTGATGGGGGGGCAGGTGATTGAACCTCTCACCTCTCTGTGACTGGTTTTCTTGTCAGTATCATGGGAATCATAATGGTAACTACCTCAGAGGGAGTCATATGAAGTTAGTGTTTAAGTGAGGTGGTGTGTACCAGGTAGGATGATATACTCCTATGTCATGGTCTGGAGAAGGTGTCCGGAACTGTGGAGCAGGGCGACTCCTAGGCTCTGGGGTCTGAGCCTGACTAACCCCCTTCTGATGATGTGATTCTAGATAAGCAACCTGACCCCCTGTGCCCAGTCCTCCCAGGTCTTCCTACCTCTTCCTTTCCAAGGGATCCTGCTAAGTTTTCAACCTATCTCATGACAATTCTGTTCATTAGGCCATCACCTCTGAAATTATATCAATTAGGTTCAGTTCAGTTGCTCAGTTGTGTCCACTCTGACTCTTTGCAACCGCATAGACTGCAGCACGCCAGGCTTCCCTGTCCATCACCAACACCAGGAGCTTGCTCAAATTCATGTCCATCGAGTCAGTGATGCCATCCAACCATCTCATCCTCTGTTGTTCCCTTCTCCTCCTGCCTTTGATCTTTTCCAGCATCAGTCTTTTCCAGTGAGTTAGTTCTTCCCATCAGGTGGCCAAAGTATCGGAGCTTTACCTTCAGCATCAGCATCAGTCCTTCCAATGAATATTCAGGACTGATTTCTTTAGGATTGACTGGTTTGATCTCCTTGCAGTCCAAGGGACTCACACAATTACCATACAGCATAACCA
>NW_011494609.1:9783763-9790093 GCF_000754665.1 Bison bison bison
GTTCAGTCCCGTTCAGTTGCTCAGTCATGTCCAACTATTTGAGACCTATGGACTGCAGCATGCCAAGCCTCCCTGTCCATCACCAACTCCTGGAGTTTACCCAAACTCATGTCCATTGAGTTGGTGATGCCATCCAACCATCTTTCATCCCCTTCTCCTCCCGCCTTCAATTTTTCCCAGCATCAAGGCCTTTTCCAGTGAGTCAGTTCTTTGCATCAGGTGGCTAAAGTATTGGAGTTTCAGCTTCAACATCAGTCCTGCTGATGAATATTCAGGGCTGATTTCCTTTAGGATTGACTGGTTGGATCTCCTTTCTGTCCAAGCGACTCTCAAAGTTTTCTCCAACACCACAGTTCAAAAGCATCAGTTCTTCAGTGCTCAGCTTTCTTTATGGTCCAACTCTCACATCCATACATTACTACTGGAAAAACTATAGCTTTGACTAGACGGACCTTTGTTGGCAAAGTAATGTCGCTGCTTTTTAATATGCTCTTTAGGTTGGTCATAGCTTTTCTTCCAGAGAGTAAGTGTTTTTAATTTCATGACTGCAGTCACCATCTGCAGTGATTTTTAATCCCCAAAAATAAAGTCTGTCACTGTTTTCCTATCTATTTGCCATGAAGTGATGGAACCACATGCCACGATCTTAGTCTTCTGAATGTTGAGCTTTAAGCCAACTTTTTCACTCTCTTCTTTCACTTTCATCAAGAGGCTCTTTAGTTCTTCATTTTCTGCCATAAGGGTGGTGTCATCTGCATATCTGAGATTATTGATATTTCTCAAGGCAATCTTGATTCCATCTTGTGCTTCATCCAGCCCAGCATTTCTTATGATGCTCTCTGCATATAAGTTAAATAAGCAGGGTGACAGTATACAGCCTTGATATACTCCTTTTCCTATTTGGAACCAGTCTGTTTTTCCATGTCCAGTTCTGACTGTTACTTCCTGACCTGCATACAGGTTTCTCAAGAGGCAGGTCAGGTGGTCTGGTATTCCCATCTTAGAATTTTCCACAGTTTGTTGTGATCCACATAGTCAGAAGCTTTGGCATAGTCAACAAGGAAAAAATAGATATTTTTCTGGAACTCTCTTGCTTTTTTGATAATCTAACGAATGTTGGCAATTTGATCTCTGGTTCCTCTGCTTTTTCTAAAACCAGTTTGAACATCTGGAAGTTCACGGTTCATGTACTGTTGAAAGTATTACCATGGACATTGGCAAACTCTGTTCTCTCCATCTATACCAATGGTTCTTCTTCTTTTTTTTAATTGAAGGATAATTGCTTTACAGAATTTTGTTGTTTTCTGTCAAACCTCACCATGAATCAGCCATAGGGATATATCCCTTACCTTTTGAACCTCCCTCCCATCTCCCTCCCCATCCCACCCTCCTAGGTTGAGACAGAGCCCCTGTTTGAGTTACTTGAGCCATACGGCAAATTCCCATCCGCTGTCTATTTTATATATGGTATTGTAAATTTCCATGTTACTATTTCCATACATCTCACCCTCTCCTCCCCTCTCCCCATGTCCATAAATCTATTCTCTATGTCTGGTTCTCTGTTGCTGCCCTGTAAATAAGTTCTTCAGTATCATTCTTCTAGATTTCGTATGTATGTGTCAGAATGTGATATTTATCTTTCTCTTTCTGACTCACTTCATTCTGTATAACAGGTTCTAGGTTCATCCACCTCAACAGAACTGGCTCAAATGTGTTCCTTTTTATGGCTGAGTAATATCCATTCTGAGTAATACACAAGATGGTCAACACTGAAATCAGATTGATTATATTTTTTGCAGCCAAAGATGGAGAAGCTCTATACAGTCAGCAAAAACAAGACCGGGAGATGACTGTGGTTCAGATCATGAATTCCTTATTGCCAAATTCAGACTTAAATTGAAGAAAGCAGGGAAAACCACTAGACCATACATGTATGACCTAAATCAAATCCCTTATGATTATACAGTGGAAGTGAGAAATAGATTTAAGGGACTAGATCTGATAGAGTGCCTGATGGACTATGAATGAAGATTTATGACATTGTACAGGAGACAGGCATCAAGATCATCCCCTGGAAAAGAAATGCAAAAAAGCAAAACGGCTGTCTGAGGAGGCCTTACAAATAGCTGTGAAAAGAAGAGAAGTGAAAAGCAAAGGAGAAAAGGAAAGATATACCCATTTGAATGCAGAGTTCCAAAGAATAGCAAGGAAAGACAAGAAAGCCTTCGTCAGTGATCAATGCAAAGAAATAGAGGAAAACAATAGAATGGGAAAGACTAGAGATCTCCAAGAAAATTAGAGGTACCAAGAGAAAATTTCATGCAAAGATGGGCTCAATAAACAACAGATATGGTATGAACCTAACAGAAGCAGAAGATATTAAGAGCAGGTGGCAAGAATACACAGAAGAACTGTACAAAAAAGAGCTTCACGACCCAGATAATCACGATGGTGTGATCACTCACCTAGAGCCAGACCTCCTGGAATGTGAAGTCAAGTGGGCCTTAGGAAGCATCACTACGAACAGAGCTAGTGGAGGTGATGGAATTCCAGTTGAGCTATTTCAAATCCTGAAAGATGATGCTGTGAAAGTGCTGCACTCAATATGCCAGCAAATTTGGAAAACTCAGCAGTGGCTACAGGACTGGAAAAAGTCAATTTACATTCCAATCGCAAAGAAAGGCAATGTCAAGGAATGCTCAAACTACCACACAATTGCACTCATCTCACACACTAGTAAAGTAATGCTCAAAATTCTCCAAGCCAGGCTTCACAATACGTGAACTGTGAACTTCCAGTTGTTCAAGCTGGTTTTAGAAAAAGCAGAGGAACCAGAGACCAAATTGCCAACATCCGCTGGATCATCGAAAAAGCAAGAGAGTTTCAGAAAAACATCGATTTATGCTTTATTGACTATGCCAAAGCTTTTGACTGTGTGGATCACAATAAACTGTGAAAAATTCTGAAAGGGATGAGAATACCAGTACACCTAACCTGCCTCTTGAGAAACCTGTCTGCAGGTCAGGAAGCAATAGTTAAAACTGGACATGGAACAACACACTGGTTCGAAATAGGAAAAGGAGTACGTCAAGGCTGTATATTTCATCATGCTTATTTAATTTATATGCAGAGTACATCATAAGAAATGCTGGGCTGGATGAAGCACAAGCTGGAATCAAGAATGCCAGGAGAAATATCAATAATCTCAGATATGCAGATGACACCACCCTTATGGCAGAAAGTGAAGAAGAACTAAAGAGCCTCTTGATGAAAGTGAAAGAGGAGAGTGAAAAAGTTGGCTTAAAGCTCAACATTCAGAAAATGAAGATCATGACATCTGGTCCCATCACTTCATGGCAAATAGATGGGGAAACAGTGGAAACAGCTGCTGCTGCTAAGTCGCTTCAGTCGTGTCCGACTCTGTGCGACCCCATAGACGGCAGCCCACCAGGCTCCACCTGGGATTCTCTGGGATTCGTCCCTGGGATTCTCCAGGCAAGAACACTGGAGTGGGTTGCCATTTCCTTAGACAGAATTTATTTTGGGGCTCCAAAATCACTGCAGATGGTGATTGCAGCCATGAAATTATAAGACGCTTACTCCTTGGAAGGAATGTTATGACCAACCTAGATAGCATATTAAAAAGCAGAGGCCAACAAAGGTCCGTCTAGTCAAGGCTATGGTTTTTCCAGTAGTCATGTATGGATGTGAGAGTTGGACCATAAAGAAAGCCGAGCACAAAAGAACTGATGCTTTTGAACTGTGGTGTTGGAGAAGACCCTTGAGAGTCCCTTGGACAGCAAGGAGATCTAACCAGTCCATCCTGAAAGAGATCAGTCCTGGGTGTTCATTGGAAGGACTGATGTTGAAGCTGAAACTCCAATACTTTGGCCACCTGATGCAAAGAGCTGACTCATTTGAAAAGTCCCTGATGCTAGGAAAGATTGAGGGTGGGAGAAGGGGACGACAGAGGATGAGATTATTGGATGGCATCACCGACTCAATGGACATGAGTTTGGGTAAACTCTGGGAGTTGGTGTTGGACAGGGAGGCCTGGTGTGCTGTGGTTCACGGGGTTGCAAAGAGTCGGACATCACTGAGCGACTGAACTGAAACTGAATATTCCATGGTGTATATGTACCACAACTTCTTTGTCCATTCATCTGTCCATGGTCATCTAGGTGGCTTCCATGTTCTAGCTATTGTAAATAGTGCTTCAATGAACAATGGGATACAGGTCTGTTTTTCAATTTTGGTTTCCTCAGGGTATATGCCTAGGAGTGGGATTGCTGGGTCATATGGTGGTTTTATTCCTAGTTTTTTAAGGAATCTCCGTACCTTCTTCCATAGTGGCTGTATTAATTTACATTCCCACCAACAGTGCAAGAGCGTTCCCTTTTCTCTATACCCTCTCCAGCATTTATTGTTTGTAGATTTTTTGATGATGGCCATTCTGACTGGTGTGAGGTGATATCTCATTGTAGTTCTGACTTGCATTTCTCTAATAATGAGTGATGTTGAACATCTTTTCATGTGTTTGTTAGCCATCTGTATGTCTTCTTTGGAGAAATGTCTGTTTAGGTATTTTTCCCACTTTTTGATTGGGTTGTGTTTCTGGTATTGAGTTGTATGAGCTGCTTGTGTATTTTGGAAATTAATCCTTTGTTAGTTGTTTCATTTGCTATTATTTTCTGCCATTCTGAGGGTTGTCTTTTCACCTTGCTTATAGTTTCCTTTGTTGCACAAAAGCTTTTAAGTTTAATCAGGTCCCACTTGTTTACTTTGTTTTTATTTCCATTACTTTAAGAGGTGTGTCATCGAGGATCCTGCTTTGATATATGACATCGAGTGTTCTTCCTATGTTTTCCTCTAAGAGTTTTATAGTTTCTGGTCTAACATTTAGGTCTTTAATCCATTTTGAGTTTATCTTTGTGTATGGTTTTAGGAAGTGTTCTAATTTCATTCTTTTACATGGAGCTGTCCAGTTTTTCCAGTACCATTTATTGAAGAGGCTATCTTTGCCCCATTGTATATTCTTGCCCCCTTTGTAAAAAAATAAGGTACCCACAGGTGCATGAATTTATTTCTGGGCTTTCTGTCTTGTTCCATTTGTCTATAGTTCTGTTTTTGTGCCAGTACCATACTGTCTTGATGACTGTAGCTTTGTAGTATAATTTGAAGTCAGGAAGGATGATTCCTCCAGCTCCATTCTTCTTTCTCAAGAAGACTGCTTTGGCTATTCAGGGTCTTTTGTGTTTCCCTATGAATTGTGAATTTTTTTGTTCTAACTCTGTGAAAAATACCATTGGTAATTTGACAGGGATCAGATTGAATCTGTAGATTGCATTTGGCAGTACAGTCATTTTCACAATATTGATTCTTCCTACCCAGGAACATGGAATATCTCTCTCCATCTGTTTATGTCATCTTTGATTTCTTTCATTAGTGTCTTATAAATTTCTGTGTACAGTTCTTTTGTCTCCTTAAGTAAGTTTATTCCTAGATACTTAATTTTTTTTGTTGCAATGGTGAATGGGATTGATTCCTTAATTTCTCTTTCTGATTTTTTATTGTTAGTATATAGAAATGCAAGTGATTTCTGTGTATTGATTTTGTATCCTGCAACTTTGCTAAATTCACTGATTAGCTCTAGCAATTTTCTGATACTATCTTTAAGGTTTTCTATGTACAGTTTGATGTCATCTGGAAACAGTGAGAGTTTTACTTCTTCTTTTCCAATCTAGATTCCTTTTATTTCCTTTTCTTCTCTGATTGCTATAGCTAGGACTTTCACAACTATGTTGAATAATAGTGGTGAAAGTGAACACCCTTGTCTTGTTTTTGATCTTAGGGGGAATGCTTTCAGTTTTTCACCATTGAGAATAATATTTGCTGTAGGTTTATCATATATGGCCTTTACTATGTTGAGGTAGGTTCCTTCTATGCCCATTTTTTGAAGAGTTTTAATCATAAATGGGTGCTGAATTTTGTCAAAGGCTTTTTCTGCATCTATTGAGATTATCATATGATTTTTATCTTTCGATTAGTTAATATGGTGTATCACACTGATTGATTTGCATATATTGAAGAATCCTTGCATTCCTGGACTAAACCCAGCTTGATCATGGTGTATGAGCTTTTTGATGTATTGCTGAATTCTGTTTGTTAAAATTTTTCTGAGGATTTTTGCATCTATGTTCATCAGTGATATTGGCCTGTAGTTTTCTTTTTCTGTGTTGTCTTTGTCTGATTTTGGTATCAGGGTGATGGTGGCCTCGTAGAATGAGTTTGGAAGTGTCCCTTCCTCTGCCATTTTTTGAAAGAGTTTTA
>NW_011494609.1:9790298-9791065 GCF_000754665.1 Bison bison bison
GCTTTTGAACTGTGGTGTTGGAGAAGACTCTTGAGAGTCCCTTGGACTGCAAGGAGACTCAACCAGTCCATACTAAAGGAGATCAGTCCTGGGTGTTCATTGCAAGGACTGATGTTGAAGCTGAAACTCCAATACTTTGGCCACTTCATGCAAAGAGCTGACTCAGTGGAAAAGACCCTGATGCTGGGAGGGGTTGGGGGCAGGAGGAGAAGGGGACGACAGAGGATAAGATGGCTGGATGGCATCACTGACTCGATGGACGTGAGTTTGAGTGAACTCTGGGAGTTGGTGATGGACAGGGAGGCCTGGGGTGCTGCAATTCATGGGGTCTCAAAGAGTCGGTCAGACACGACTGAGAGACTGAACTGAACTTTCCCAGGCTTCAAGGTTGAAGTCTTTCTTCCTTTTGGTTTCTGCCCTCTAAGGTTGGTCCAGTGGTTTGTGTAAGCTTCTTTTCGGGTGAGATTTGTGCTGAGTTTTTGTTTGTTTTTCCTCTGATGGTCAAGGTTGAGTTAGGTGGTAATCCTGTCTGTTGATGATTGGGTTTGCATTTTTGTTTTGTTTTGTTTAGATGAGGCATCCTGCACAGGGTGCTACTGGTGGTTGGGTGATGCCAGGTCTTGTATTCAACTGGTTTCCTTTATGTGAGTTCTCAGTATTTGATACTCCCTAGAGTTAGTTCCGGAGAAGGCAATGGCACCCCACTCCAGTACTCTTGCCTGGAAAATCTCATGGATGGAGGAGCCTGGTAGGCTGCAGTCCATGGG
>NW_011494609.1:9791165-9792888 GCF_000754665.1 Bison bison bison
CTTGAGAAGAAGGTGTATTCTTCTGCATTTGGATGGAATGTCCTGAAGATATCAATGAGATCCATCTCATCATATGTGTCATTTAACACTTGTGTTTCCTTATTAATTTTCTGTTTTGATGATCTGTCCATTCACGTGAGTGGGGTGTTAAAGTTTACTATTGTTATGTTATTGTCAATTTCTCCTTTTATGTCTGTTAGTGTTTGTCTTATGTATTGAGGTACTCCTATGTTGGGTGCATAAATATTTACAATTGTTATGTTTTCCCCTTGGATTGATCCCTTGATCATTATGTAGTGTCCTTTCTTATCTCTTGTAATCTTTATTTTAAGGTCTGATATGAAGATTGCTATTCCAGCTTTCTTTTGCTTCCCATTTGCATGGAATATATTTTCCCATCCTTTCACTTTCAGTCTATAAGTGCTTTTTAGGTCTGAAGTGGGTTTCTTGTAGACAGCATATATATGAGTTTTGTTTTTGTATCCATTCAGCCAGTCTGTGTCTTTTGGTTAGAACATTTAATCCATTTACATTTAAAGTAATTATTGATATATTTGTTCCTATTGCCATTTTCTTAATTGTTTGCAGTTGATTTTGTAGATCTTTTTTTTTTCTTCTCTTGTACTTCTTGACTATAAAAGCCATTTTAACATTTGTTGTAAAGCTGGTTTGGTGGTACTGAGTTCTCTTAACTTTTGCTTGTCTGAAAAGCTTTTTATTTCTCCATCAATTTTGAATGAGATCCTAGACAGGTACAGTAGTCTTGGTTGTAGATTTTTCCCTTTCAGTACTTAAACTATATCCTGCCATTCCCTTCTGGTCTGCAGAGTTGCTGCTGAAAGATCAACTGTTAAGCATATGGGGTTTCCCTTGTATGTTACTTGTGGCTTCTCCCTTGTTGCTTTTAATACTCTTTCTTTGTGTTTAGTCTTTGTTAGTTTGATTAGTATGTGTCTTGGTGTGTTTCTCCTTGGGTTTATCCTGTATGGGACTCTTTGTGCCTCTTGGACTTGGTTGACTACTTCCTTTTCCATGTTGGGGAAATTTTCAACTATAATCTCTTAAAAAATTTTATCATACTCTTTCTTTTTCTCTTCTTCTTCTGGGATCTGTATAATTTGAATGTTGGTGCATTTGATATTGTCCCAGAGGTCTCTGAGACTATCCTCAGTTCTTTTCATTCTTTTTACTTTATTTTTCTCTTCAGAAATTATTTCCACCATTTTATCTTCCAGCTCACTGATTCATTCTTTTGCCTCAGATGTTCTGCTATTGATTCCTTCTAGAGTATTTTTAGTTTCAGTAATTGTGTTGTTTGTCTCTGTATATTTATTCTTTAATTCTTCTAGGTCTTTGTTAATTGGTTCTTACATTTTCTCCATTTTGTTTTCAAGGGTTTTGATCATTTTTACTATCATTACTCTCAATTATTTTTCAGGTAGTTTGCTTATTTCCTCTTCATTTACTTGTACTTCTGTGTTTCTAGTTTTTTTCCTTCATTTGTGTAGCATTTCTCTGCCTTTTCATTATTTTTTTTTTAAACTTACTATGTTTGAGGTCTCCTTTTCCCAAAAGACTCTTGATGAAAGTTAAAGAGGAGAGTGAAAAAGTTGGCTTAAAGCTCAATATTCAGAAAACGAAGATCATGGCATCTGGTCCCATCACTTCATAGCAGATAGATGGGGTAACAGTGGAAACAGTTTCAGACTTTATTTTGTTGGGC
>NW_011494609.1:9793237-9793400 GCF_000754665.1 Bison bison bison
GCAGATGGTGATTGCAGCCATGAAATTAAAAGATGCTTACTCCTTGGAAGGAAAGTTATGACCAACTTACATAGCATATTGAAAAACAGAGATATTACTTTGCCAACAAAGGTCCATCTAGTCAAGGCTATGGTTTTTCCAGTGGTCATGTATGGATGTGAGA
>NW_011494609.1:9793534-9802708 GCF_000754665.1 Bison bison bison
CGCACAGAGTTGGACACGACTGAATCGACTTAGCAGCAGCAGCAGAGTTAGTTCTCTGGTAGTCTAGGGTCTTGGAGTCAGTGCTCCCACTCCAAAGGCTCAGGGCTTGATCTCTTTTCAGGAACGAAGATTCCACAAGTGGTTTGTTATGGCATTAAGTGAGATTAAAACAAATATCCAAAAATGAGAAACCAAAGATGAACTGCAGACAAATGGCAGTTAGAAAACTGGCAAATGAGAATTAAAAAAATGAAATATACACATATACATATACACCCATGAGCAAAGAGAAAACAGTCCAACAAAAATAAAGTACAGTAGATTGACCCAGTGAACAAAGAAATCAAAAATTATATTTACCAGTTATAAGAACAAAGCTAACTAAAGCACAAACTGGAAAACAAAACTAAAACAAGGTGCCAAGGGGGAAATAAAGCAATGAAAACAAAAGTAACAAATATGTTGAGAGGAAAGGAAAGAAATAAAAGAAAGAATAGACATGCAAGGTTAAATCGAGGTAGATGAAGAAGATTTATATATATTAAAGATTAATTTAAAGGGGAAAAGAACAGTAAGAAAGCCAAACAAAGGTATAAATGTAGAAAAAATAATAACAGGTTTAAAAAATTTTAAATTTAAAAAAGAGAAAATAAAAATGAAATTAAAAAAAAAAGGAAAACTCCACAGAACTGCAAAAGCCCAACATAGAGGCAGAGGTTTATAACAACAATAGAAAATGTGGCTGAGGGAAAAAAAAAAAAAGCTCAAAAGCTTAATTAGATTTCATAGTGCTGATAAAATCGTCAACTCCAACAGAGAGGGGATAAAAGGGGGGAAAAATCCAAAAAATCTACAGAACAAGTGAAAACATAAAAATAATAAACCTTTTTCTTGAGTCACTGCTGTCAGAGTCCTTTCCTTGGCTTGGAGTCACAGTCCACCTCACCTCCCTAGAATGCCCTCCAACACTGTGCTGATCTCTGTACCTGCTGTGGGGGCAGCTCAGATTCTAATCTGGTCCTTCTCCTGTGTGTTCTTGCCTCCAATGTCCACAGCTATCAGAACTAGTGCGTTTTCTTCTGTGGGAGCTCTCAGTGCCCTTTTATATATTTCATAGACAGAGTCTGCCTAGTCGATTGTGTGGATTTTGTCTGCAGCTTGTACAGCTGGTGGGAAGGTTTTGGGTCTTCCTTAGCCACACTGCCCCTGGGTTTCAATTGTGGTTTTATTTCCACCTCTGTATGTGGGTCATCCACTGAAGTTTGCTCCTGAGTCTTCCCTGGAGGACTTGGGTTTACCCCTGTGAGGGCCAGGTATGGAGGTCGTGAAGCTGCCTGGGTTTCAGGGGTTCTGGCAGCACCAGGTAACTCAGGGGAGTTGGCGGCTAGGGCAGCAGGAAACACAGTGCTCTAGAAGGGTATGGCAACCAGTATTGGTCAATACATTCCAGTATTCTTGCCTGGAGAACCCCCTCCCTGACAGACAAGCCTGGCAGGCCGCAGTCTACAGGGTCACAAAGAGTCAGATGTGAGCAAAGCGACCCTGCGCACATGGATGAAAGACTTTTTTTTTGCCTGTGGCAGCTCTGCCCCAGTGAGAGTTGAACATGAAGGCAGTGCAGCTGCTTGGCTTGAGGCGACCCTGGCGGCACCAAGTGTGCAGGGACACAGACTGCCTCCACCGCAGGAGTTATGGCTCTATCAGAGTCTTTTTTCGAGCCTCTTGTAGCTGGCGATCAGAAGGCCTCTTTGGCCAGTGCTTCTCCATAACTCTGCCCATTCAGACACTTAGAGGGCTCCCTTCCCTGAGGTCCTTCTCTGTTGTTTGGTGCATCAGGCACACAGAGGGGGCCCCTCTGACTGGGGTCCTACTCTGTAAATCAGCGCATCAGGCACTTAAAGGAGCACCCCGAGTGGGGTCCTGCTCTGTAGTTCAGTGCATCAGGCGTTTGACAGGCCAGCCTCTCTATTGTTCAGCTGCTAGTGCTGGCATGTGGGGAGAGAGAGCCTATGGTGATGGCCCCACCCACTACATGTGACTCAGCAGTTTCGCCTTGTTCCTATGGCTGCCCAGTGGAGCAGTGGAAAAGGAATCTTTTCTCCACAATCTCTTACCTCACATCCCCTCAATCCACCTCTCCATAGTCATCAGCAGCCCTCCCCCTGGGATTGCTCCACAATCCCTAAACTTCAGCTCCTAGCCGCTGTGTCTTCCAGAGGACCTGTGTCCCTGTCCGGAGTATGTATGGCTGTGGCAAGGACTGTCTGATTCTCATTTCATTTAGGCTGCCACAGATCAGCTTTTTCACTCTCAGCCCTAAATGTCTCTCCTCTGCCTCAGACAACTAACCCGATGTGGGGATTGGACCCCTGCTTCAGTCCCCCACCCGCCGAGGTCCAGTCCTACTAACACTCCAGTTTTTCCCCGTAGTTCCTTCATGCTAGTGAGTTTTGCATGGTTTTATATATTCTTTTCCACTGGTCAGGTACTCCTGTTGGCTCTCAGCTGGTGTTCCGCATGCACTTCTGTGTCTGAAGGTGTATTCCTGATGTATCTGTGGAGAGAGATGTACTCCACGTCCACCTACTCCTCTGCCAACTTGTTCTCTCCATACCAGTGGTTCTTAATGGGGTGGGGAGTAGGATTATGCCACCCTGGGGACATGTGACAATATCTGGGATGAGTGCTGTTGTCATAGCCAGAGGGAGGGGGGAAGGCTCTATGGCATCCAGTGGGTGGAGGCCTGGGGAATTGCCAAGCCTGCAATGCCCAGTGAGGCCCCCACCACACAGAACCAGCAGGCCCTTGTGGCCATGGGGTTGAGGTGGCGAACCCTGAACTGTGATGTCAGCTTCTTGGGCAGGAGCCACATGTTCCATGTCAGGGTCCCTCCACTGAGTGCCTCACCCCCGGGGGTTCATTGGTGGATGAACGTTTGTCAATAAACTGTCTGGCAGAGTGAATGGGGCTTGGAGAAGGGATGGACCCATAGAGGGGCTATTTCTACCCAACTCATAAATACTGAACAAAGGATATGCCAGGACCAAGTAAGGCATGTGGAACTGAATCTGACCCCCTCTCTGAGCATGCTGCCCACTCCCTGGTGGATGAGGTGTGTGCAGAGACAAGTGACTGAGATGGAGGGAGGAAAATGTGAATGAGCCAAGTGCTCTAGGCAACAAGTAACTAACAAAGAAGGGAGGGTTGGCCTGGCTTTGGGGGAATTGGTGGGATGATTCCAAATGACCTCCTACTCAGGGTTAGGAGCACTCAGTTTCTTTTATCTGCAGTAATCACTTAATCACCCAAACCATCCTTAATTTGGGTGTTGTGGGTTACCCTGTGTTCCCTCAAAGTTCAAATGTTATACTAATCCTAAGAACCTCAGAATGTGACCTCATTTGGACACAGGACCTTTGAGGAGATGACTCATTTAAAACAAGTTCTTTAGAGTGACCCTAATCCAATATGAAACAGCCTCTTGATGAGGGTGAAAGAGGAGAGTGAAAAAGCTGGCTTAAAACTCAACATTCAAAAAACTAAGATCATGGAATCTGGTCCTATAACTTCACGGCAAATATAAGGGGACAATGTGGAAACAGTGACATATTTTATTTTCTTGAGCTCCAAAATCACTGTGGACGGTGACTGCAGCCATGAAATTAAAAGACACTTGACCCTTGGAAGAAAAGTTATGACAAACCTAGACAGTGTATTAAAAAGTAGAGACATCATTTTGCTGACAAAGGTCTGTCTAGTCCAAGCTATAGTTTTTCCAGCAATCATCATGTATGGATGTGAGATTTGGACCATAAGGAAGGAGGAGCATCGAAGAATTAATGCTTTCAAATTGTAGTGTGGGAGAAGACGCTTGAGAGTCCCCTGGACAGCAAGGAAATCAAACCAGGCAATCCTAAAGGAAATCAACCCTGAATATTCTTTGGAAGAACTGATGCTGAAGCTGAAGCTCTAATACTTTAGCTACATCATGCAAAGAATCAACTCATTGGAGAAGACCCTGATGCCTGGAAAGATTGAAGGCAGGAGAAGGGGGTGGCAGAGGATGAGATAGTTGGATGGCATCACCGACTTAATGAACAGGAGTTTGAGCAAACTCCAGGAGATAGTGAAGAACAGGGATCCTGGTGTGCTGCAGTCCATGGGGTCACAACAAATTGAACATGACTTAGCAACTGAGCAACAACAACAATCCAATATGAACGGTGTCCTTTCAAAGAGGGGAATCTGGGACCAAGACACAAGGAGGGAAGGTGATGTGAAGACCCAGGGTGAAAATGGCATCTGCAAGTCAAGGGGAGAGCCTGAGACAGACATTCCCTAGCAGCCCCAGAAGGAACCAGCCCTGCCCACACCTTGATCTTGGCATTTGGTTTCCAGAGTGTGAGAGAATGAATGTCTCTTGCCTAAGCTGCACTGTCTGTGTACTTTGTTATGCAGCTCTAGTCATGGAACACGCTGGGCTAGGAGTGTTCCAAGTGCCAGGGATTAGTGGGCTATTAAGGGTAAGGCAGTTGCAGGGAACCTGGACTGAGTTGAGCAAGGGGTGTGGGCTGTAGGGAGAGATGACACTGACTATTCAGGAGGGTGAGACTCAAAACCCAAATGCAAGGACAGCTATGTCCTGAGTTTTGGTGTTTCCCTGATTTTGAACGGCTAGAGTGCAAAATATATCCTGAAGTTTGTGCTGTGTGTGTGCAAGCGTGCTTACTCACTTCAGTTATGTCTGACTCTGATGCTATGGACTGGAGCCTGCCAGGCTCCTCTGTCCATGGGATTCTCCAGGCAAGAATACTGGAGTGGGTTGCCATTTCCTTCTCCAGGGGATCTTCCTGACCTAGGCACTGAACTCCCACGTCTCTTACATCTTCTGCATTAACAGATGGGTTCTTTACCACTAGTGCCGCCTGGAAAGCCCTGAGTTTTGTGCTGACTGCTGTCAGATGGAAGCTCAACATGTGACACATAAAACCAAGAGAGACAATCCATGTGTCCCCACCCCACCATGGGCACAGCAGGCTTTCTCAGCTCCCCTCGGATGCCCCTAGCCTCTGGCTGAAGTCCAAGACATGCCTTTCTCTCCTGGGACAGACTTGTTGCCTAGTCAGTTTCAGATTCTGCCTGCAAAGCGGGCAGCGATCCCTGGGTTGAGAAGATCCCCTGGAGAAGGAAATGGCAACTCACTCCAGTATTCGTCCCTAGAGAATCCCATGGACAGAGGAGTCCATAGGGTCAGGAAGAGTCAGACACAACTGAGCGACTTTCATTTTCACTTTTCAGCCTCAGAGAAGGCAAACAACCACGCAGGGGAGCTAGGCTTTCTTTTCTTGCACTGATACTTACATCTCATCCTCAAAGCAGATCTTGGCGTATTTGTCCCTGCCACCCCCGCTGAGCAACCTGTAAGCGTAGGTGTCTTCAGGACACGGGGACCAGTGGTCACATTTTTGCCTTTTTGGGGTTGGGGCTGCAACAAACAAGAATGTAACAGTTAGCACCACACAGTACTGATCAGGAGAAACCACTGCTTGGCTATGAATGGCAGTTTGTCTGTCCCAGGACTTCGTATTGGCAAATCCCAGGAGTGGTAGAGGGCTTCTCAGGTGGCTCAGAGGGTGAAGAATCCACCTGCAACACAGAAGACCTCGGTTTAATTCCTGGGTCGGGAAGATCCCCCAGAGGAGGGAATGGCCTCCCATGCCAGTAGTGGTAGAGGAAAACTGGGAAGATGTGAAGCTAACTGAGCCTGCTTTTGTATTCAAATACCAAATATGCAAAAGGAGGGGATGCTGAGTAGGTGGAGCCATTTAAAAGGAGTTGGGAATCACTCTTAATCGTTAAGTATTATGGTGAACCAACCAGTAGCCTGTGGAACATCTGTCCAGCTTCTGAATTTACATACCTAAAACACACACACACACACACACTCCTGACTACTGTTAGTCCTGCCCCCAGGCCACAGGTGCAAGACCTTGTACCAAGGCCAGAAGGAGAGCCCAGAAACAAGGTCACCTCATCGTTGCCAAAAGCCACCCCTTAATCTTCATGAACAGGCTTCCTGACTCCATATTAGGCAAAAATGCCCTTTCCAGTGCTCACCCTAACCAATCAACTAATGCCACCCTTCCAGCACAAATTTTCTTTGTTTTGAGGCTATAAAAATTGGCTACTAATCCACGAAAGGGGTCGGCTCTCCCTGGTCTGTCTGGAGGTATCAGCCTGCTAGCTCGAAGCACCCACATTATCTCTGCTCTTTGGTCTCTATAAACTCACTCCCTTCTGAGATGCTCTGTGTCTGGAAACTCTTTTCCAACCCACGTTCAGATTGCCTCCACAACACCACTCTGGCCCTGGCTGACCTCTCTCCTTTCCCTTAAGCTGGAGACACTGAGGTTTTCTGCCTGGGCTGCTATGTCAGTGGTGGCAGGCCCCAGAGATGTCTTGCCCAGCAATAGAGGGCAGCAGTTGGGGAGGATGGGGTCAGCCAGCCCTGGGCACTACCTGCATCTCCCACTACTGGGTGCCTCGTTGCCATCACTTGTGTCTCCCTCCTTTCACAGGTGCAGCTATCTGTCATCACCCACAGAACCCAGAGTCTTGTGCTGGGCTTAAATTGTAATCCCGAGTCTCCAGAAAAAAATGAAAATCAGAAAGTGCTCCCACTCCTCCAGTTTGAGTGGGGACATGCTGCCTTATGGATCCCTGCAGTGCTCTTCTGTTTCATCTACCTGGATGAAAGCTCGGCCGGCAGGGTGGCTGGGAGGCCCTGCTGTGGGAGTCAGGACTACCCGTGAGTGTTGTGATGGCCAAGCGCCATGGGGCTGAGCTGGACCAGGGCTGAGCTGCTTGGGGATCATGCGGATGCTGGTCCATGCCCAGTCCTGGTGCCCAGGAGGCCACAGAGTTCTTGGGGGGAGTGCACCCCAACATCGCACTTAGCTCTTCATACCTTTCTTCCCCTCACTGGCACTACCCCCATCACTAACCAAAGCTTCAACCCACCTCGCACCGTCCAGCTTGCCCTGTTTTATTTTCTTTTGCTTAGCGCTCATCACTGTTTAACACCCCATAGTTCCCTCTTTAAAAGCTTCTGCATGAGGACAGGATGTCATCTGTTTATTTTCACAGCACCCCCAGCACCTAGTGGGTGTGCAGCACAAGCAGCTGCTCCATCAACATGTTGAACAAATACGTAACGGAGCAGGACCCTATGGGGTCTTCCTGGGCCAGATCCCCACTCTCCCCCTGGCCCCACAGTCCTCTGCCTGCCTCTCGTCTGTAGAAGAGCTTAGTCTCCCAGGACTCCCCAGAGTCACAAAAGCCTGACTCAAGGATTAATGACTGGAAGGTATGTGATTGTATAGTGACAAAAGTAGCAGTTGGGCCAGGAGAACTGGTAACAATTCAAACAGTAAATCAGCCATATGGCAGTGACAGAATCTTTAGTTCCTCCCTGAAGTCCACAGCAGGGCTAACAGTATCTCATGCACATCACTGAGTTGTTTTCCAGGTTCTAAAACCACCACCAAAAGGAAGAGGTTAACTACCCAATGACTACTGTGTGTGTTTTAAGTTGCTTCAGTCGTGTCTGACTCTTTGTGACCCTATGGACTGCATCCCACCAGGCTTCTCTGTCCATGGGATTCTCCAGGCAAGAATACTGGAGTGGGCTGCCATGCCCTCCTCCAGGGGATCTTCCCTACCCAGGAACTGAACCCACATCTCTTACATCTTCTGCACTGGCAAGCAGGTTCTTTACCACTAGTGAGTGCCACTGGGAAGCCACCCGATGACCACTATTAGCATGTATATTCCAGACCTACTGGAGCCTCAGGAGTGATTACGTTAACCCCTGGTACCCTGCCCTGTCACCTCTCTATCAGCCAATCAGAGAACTGTGCACAAGTTGATTATGTACTCTAAGGCTCTCTCCCTCAGGTTGCCTTTAAAAATGCTTCCCTGAAACCCATCAGGAAGTTCTAGTCTTTTGAGCACTAGCTGCCTGGACTCCTTGCTTTGCACCTGGAATAAATGCTGTACTTTCCTGCAGTACAACCCAGTGTCAGCAGACTGGCTTTGCTGCAAGAAGGTGAGCATATCAAGGTTTGGTTCGGTAACAAGTGAATGGACATCTGGCCCTTTGGTGAGGCAGAAACCTTACTTACTTTGGCAGAAAACTCAGAGCCACTGAACCTGCTCCCCCACTACAAAGGGGATGAGCAACCTGGAGTCAGGGCTTTCTGTACATGCGCTACAGCAGCTCTGGTTTGCTTTTAGTAATAACAAAGGACCTTGGGATTTTATCTTTTTTAATCTAATTTCTGAAGAAAAAAATTGAAAGTAATAGAAAGGCAAAAAGAAGGGAAAAAGTCTTATGTATTATTCTAAGTAATCATCACTGTTTTCTCTTTTGGTATATTTTCTTCTGGACTTTTCTATGCCTGCAGAGGACATCTGCAAAGTTGGAAAACATGGATTAACAATATATAAACAGTTTATCTATAACATATATGAACATATATGTTACCTCACTTACATTTTCATATAATATACTAAATACATTTTTTCTTAATCTCCAGTTACCTAAATTTAAAGCAAGTTGTCCAACTATTAACATGCGAAAGTGCTATAAATACAGTATCTTCTCAATGCTTCTCAGTTTTGAACATGAAAGTGTATTTATTTTAGTTTTTTAAAAAATTAATGATAATGCTCATTACTTTGAATTCAGGGGTAGTTTACCTAAAAACACACTGAGCATAATATTTAAAAATGTAACTAACACGCTGCCTAAAGTCTGTTTCCAGACTCTGCTGATATCCTGAGTGTGTACAGTTGGTTCCTTATGATGATTTATCTTTATGATGAACTTATGATGGTTCATCTTTATGATGGTGTGAAAGAAATATGAATTCAGAGAAAACTATACTTTGAATTGTGAATTTCTATCCTTTCCCAGGGCTTCCCTAGTGGCTCAGTGGCAGAGAATCCGAATATTCATTGGAAGGACTATTGCTGAAGCTCCAATACTTTGGCCACATGATGTGAAGAGCTGACTCACTGGAAAAGACCCTGATGCTGGGAAAGATTGAAGGCAGGAGGAGAAGGGGACGATAGAGGATGAGATGGTTAGACAGCATTGCCGATTCAATGGAC
>NW_011494609.1:9802808-9805259 GCF_000754665.1 Bison bison bison
ATATACTATATATAGTATATTCAATGATACCATATTCAATATATTAAAGTATTAATATACTTTATTAATATATTAATGTTATAGTTTATGTATTATATATAATGTTTTATATATAATATATACATTATATATAATATGTATTATATATACATATTTATGGGCTTCCTTGGTGGCCCAGATGGTAAAGAATCTGCCTGTAGTATGGGAGGCCTCAGTTTGATCCCTGGGTTGGGAAGATCCCTTGGAGAAGGAAATGGCAACCCACTCCAGAATTTTCACCTGGAGAATCCCTTGGACAGAGGAGCCTGGTGGGCTATAGTCCATGGGGTCATAAACAGTGCCTAACACTTTCACTTTCATACATATATATTTTATATATATATATATATATATATATATAAAGTTTATTTCTCCTAGAAATAAGCTGTGACACTGAAGTAGCTGGTAGTCACTCCTCACCCTTCTTTTCTGGGTTCTAGCAGCAACAGGCCCTTGAGCCCCAGGTCTGGCCTCTGCGTGCCCCTGCATGACAGGTGCCCGAGGCAGGAGCAGCAGGCTGCCAGCTGAGAGCAGGAAGGAAAGCGGGAGCTGGCAGTTCTCTGAGAAGCACAGCTGCATGACGGCCTAGCGTGCTTGGGCACCAGGGAGTTGGGGTTCCTCCCTCAACTGGCCCTTGTTCCTCCTCCTGCCTGTCAGAAAGAAAAATAAGGTCAGCCCTCCCTCCTCTCTCTGTGGATTCCACATCTTGGACTCAACCAACCAGGAACTGAAAAGATTTTTAAAAATTTCTGAAAGACCCGAAAAGCAAAACTTGAATTTGCGTCTGGCAGGCAATGCTTTACATAGCATTTACATTGTATTTACAACTATTGACATATCATTTACATTGTACTAGGCATTGTATGTAACCTAGTTATGATTTAAAGTATGTAGGAGGGTTGTTAAGACAGCAAATGCTCAGAGTTCTCATCACAATTTTTTTTCTATTTCTTTAACTTTGTGTTTATATGAGATGGTGGATATTTACTAACTTGTGCAAACCATCGCATGATGTATGTAAGTCTAGTCATCATGCTGCACACCTTAAACTTATACTTGGTTGTTTAGTCGCTCAGTCGTGTCCGACTGTTTGTGACCCCATGGACTGTAGCCCACTAGGCTCCTCTGTCCATGGGATTATCCAGGCAAGGATACTGGAGTCGGTTGCCATGCCCTCCTCCAGGGGATCTGCCTGACCCAGGGACTGAACCCATGTCTCTTGCATTGCCAGGTGGATTTGTTACTACTGACCACCAGAGAAGCCTCCAAACATATCCAGTGCTGTATATCAATTATGGGATTCCCTGGTAGCTCAGCTGGTAAAGAATCCACCTGTATATCAATTATATCGCAATAAAATTGAAAGAAAAAGAGATGAAGTATAAAGGAGGATGTGGGTGGGTAACATGCAGAAATTGCGCCATTTTATATAAGGCACCTGAGCATCTGTGCACTTTGGCATCTGCAGAGGTCCTGGAATCAATCTCCCACAGATAAGGGGGATGACTGTAGTTGTCTAAATTGGGCTTGACGTTCCAAAGGTCATTGGAAGCCTGAGAAATGCTCATCACAGCGGCAACTTGCCGCTTTGTGCCTGTCCCACTGGGAAACTTGGGAAGCTGGGAACTGCGCCTGTTGCTGAGGATGGCGGGAGACAGGAGCCAGTTCTGGAAAGCTGTCAGGCTCGACTGAGTCACCTGAACTGACAGGTGCGGTGTGGTTCCACTCCTGGGTATGTAAATACCAAGAAAAGTTTCAGCCATGTCCACGAGGAGACCTGTGGGATGTCTGCTACACAGCATCTGTGTGGTGACAAGCTGGAGGCAACGGGGAGCTGGCCCCCACTCCCAAGAGAAAGAGGAGGAAAATGCGAAGACTCAAGCCCCAGGCACCATGCAGCCTGAGCAGCCTCAGAGGAGAGGCACCCACAGCCAGATAGGGCCTCAGGCATGGCGCTGAGCGACACCAAGAACCAGGTCCTTGAAGCACCGAAATGCACGCCTGCAAAACAGGACAAGCTGGCATGCAAGTAGGTGTTCATCAGAAGGGTGTCATTAGATGCATCAGAGGCCTGGGGGACACTGGGTGATGTCGGAGAGGGAAGTGGGGATAAAGGGAGAAATAAATAAAATGAGAGAGCAAGGAGGAAAGTGGGGGAAAGGATGGATTAGGAGATTAGGATTGACATATATACACTACTGTGTATAAGATACACATTAATAATGTATATATAAAATAGCTGAGAAAAAAGAAGCTGAAGGCAAAGGAGAAAAATATACCCACCTGAATGCAGAGTTCCAAAGAAGAGCAAGGAAAGATAAGAAAGCCTCCTTCAGTGATTGATGCAAAGAAATAGAAGAAAACAATAGAATGGGAAAGACTAGAGATCTCTTGAAGAAAATTAGAGATACC
>NW_011494609.1:9805359-9807461 GCF_000754665.1 Bison bison bison
GGAAAAGACCCTGATGCTGGGAAAGATTGAAGGCAGGAGGAGAAGGGGACGATAGAGGATGAGATGGTTAGACAGCATTGCCGATTCAATGGACATGAATTTGAGCAAACTCTGGGAGATAGTAAAGGACACAGGAACCTGGTATGCTGCAGTCCATGGGATCGCAGAAAGTGGACACGACTCAGTGACTGAACAACAACGATCCTTTCCCACCTAGTGCTGTGGGGTCCAGTGCCTTTGTAATGCTGGACAGTGCCAGTCACAGCTCCTCCCAGTCAACTGCATGATCACAAGGGTGAATAACCGGTATGTGGACAGCCATTCTGTTTTTTTTTGTTTTTAGCAAATTACAGGAGATAATCAACACAATTATAAACAGACTTTGTGATAGATGAATTTGCCCACCTGTAGGCTAATGTACATGTTCTGTGCCCAGTTAAGGTAAACTTGGCTAAGCTAGGATGTTCAGGTGTATTAAATACATTTTTGACCTGTGATATTTTCAACTTATGATAGGTTTATTGGGATGCAACTCTATTGTAAAGTCAAGGAAGCGGGACTTCCCTGGTGGTCCAGTGGTTAAGAATCAGCCTGCCAATGTAGGGGACTAGGATTTGATCCCTCCTCCAGGAAGATCCTACATTCACGGAGTAACTAAGCCTGTAGCCACAACTACTGAACCCACAAGCCACAGTTACTGAAGCTTGCATGTCTAGAGCCTGTGCTCCACAAGGAGAGCAGTCACTGCAATAAGAGGCCCCCACTTGCTGCAACTGGAGAAAGCTCACGAGCAGCAATGAAGACCCAGCACAGCCCTCAAAAAAGGTAAGCCAAGGAGGCTCTGTACTGTCTAGAGAGAACACTCCTAAAGTGGGATCCACACTCATCCTGCCTGCCACCTGTATTTCTCTTCTCAAGGATACAGACTTGCTCAGTGGACCCTGCTCTTCTTGGCAGGACTTCTTTGAGATTCCTCTTCCTCCTGCTCTTGGAGAAAGGCAACATTTCCAGGCCCTCTGCCATCATCACCATGCTGGTGGGTGCCCTGGCTACATAACCCTCTTGTCCTCACCGAGTTCTGGACGTGCAGACAGCTGTGGTGTGACCAGCAAGATGGAAGGTCTAATATGGCCCAGCCCCAGTGTTGCTTAAAATATCCCAAGGTCATGGGGACACTGTACCTCCTGACCCCCAGTGGAAGTGGTAGTTTGGAGACAGAATGAGAGCAGATTAGTATGGGAGGCAGGGCGTGGAACCGGAAATGGTATTTTACTCTATTTTTAAGCCAGCTGGAAAAAGAGAAGCAAACAGGGCCTGGTAACATCACAAATAAGCGGGACAAATATTCCCACAGGGTGAAAGAGGCAGCCTGTCTTCCGGAACCTGGGCAAAGCATCACCCATGCTGCTTCTGAGGGTCCATGGTTATCAACAACGTCCTGGGTGTAACCAACCATGTTCCCAGCCATTAACCCTGTGCTAGCTATCTCCTGAGCAGGCCTGCTCCGTAAGGGATTCCATGACACAGCCCAGAAAGCAGAGAGAAGTTAAACTCAGGTGAGGAATTCAACTTCTGAGTAACAGGGAAGGAGAAGGCCATAAGGCAAGAGAGCCCGTTTTGCAAAAATGTTGGGAAGATTTAAAAAATGGCCTGTCTTTTTATGATTCAGCTAAGGGCTGTGCCTGCAAACATATCAAATGCAGTTTTATGTATTTAATATGATTTCAGTAAGATTCAAATACATTTTTATGTTGAGAAAATAGCAGTGAGTGGTTTCCTTTTTATGGAAGAATAGCTCATAGTTGATTTACAATGTTGTTAGTTTCAGGTGTGTGGCAAAGTGCTTCAGTCATATATACATATATATATATATACGTATGTACACACACACATATATATACGCATATTTGCTGTTCAGTTGCTAAGCCATATTGGACTCTTTGTGACCCCATGAACTACAGTATGCCTGTATACATATACATTATAATAATTAATATATATTATATACATTATATATTATATAACATATTAATGCATATTAATACATAGTATATATTAATATATGTATCTATTAATATATACTTCTACCAGTGGAGCCTTAT
>NW_011494609.1:9807561-9817295 GCF_000754665.1 Bison bison bison
TGTCCAACTCTTAGCGACCCCATGGACTGCAGCCTACCAGGCTCCTCCGTCCATGGGATTTTCCAGGCAAGAGTACTGGAGTGGGGTGCCATTGCCTTCTCCGACTGTATGGATCACCACAAACTGTGGAAAATTCTTAAAGAGATGGGAATACCAGACCATCTTTCCTGCCTCTTGAGAAATCTGTACGCAGGTCAGGAAGCAACAGTTAGAACAGGACATGGAACAACAGACTGATTCCAATTTGGGAAAGGAGTGCCTCAAAGCTATATATTGTTACCCTGCTTATTTAACTTACACGCAGAGTACATCATGTGAAATGCCGGGCTGGATGAAGCACAAGCTGGAATCAAGATTGCTGGGAGAAATATCAATAACCTCAGATATGCAGATGATACCACCCTTATGGCAGAAAGCAAAGAAGAACTAAAGAGCCTCTTGATGAAAGTGAAAGAGGAGAGTGAAAAAGCTGGCTTAAAACTCAACATTCAAAAAACAAAGATCATGATAGCTAGTCCCATCACTTCATGGCAAATAGATGGGGAAACAATGGAAGCAGTGAAAGACTTTATTTTGGGGGGCTCGAAAATAAAAAATCATTGCAGATGGTGACTGCAGGCATGAAATTGAAAGACATTTGCTCCTTGGAAGAAAAGCTATGACCAATCTAGACAGCTTATTAAAAAGTAGAGGCATTACTTTGCTGATAAAGGTCCGTCTAGTCAAAGTTATAGTTTTTCCAGTAGTCACATATGGATGTGAGAGTTTGACTATAAAGAAAGCTGAGTGCTGAAGTATTGATGCTTTTGAACTGTGGTGTTGGAAAAGACTCTTGAGAGTCCCTTGGACTGCAGGGAGATCAAACCAGTCAGTCCTCAAGGAAATCAGTCCTGAATATTCATTGGAAGGCTGATGCTGAAGCTGAAACTCCAGTTCTTTGGCCACCTGATGTGAAGAACTGACTCATTGGAAAAGACCCTGATGCTGGGAAAGATTGAAGGCAGGAGGAGAAGGGGATGACAGAGGATGAGATTGGATGGCATCACCAACTCAATGGACATGGGTTTGAGCAATCTCTGGGAATTGGTGATGGACAGAGAAGCCTGGCATGCTACAGTCCATGGGGTCACAAAGAGTCGGACAGGACTGAGGGACTGAGCACAAACACATGTATGAGATAGATAATTAGTAAGAACCAACTGTAGAGCACAGGGAACTCTACTCAGTATAATTCAAGGAAGGGATATATGTATATATGTGGCTGATTCACTTTGCCGTACAGCAGAAACTAAGGCTACACTGTATTTTTTCCCAATAAAAAATTTTTTTAAATTAATTAGTTAATTAAGTGAGGGCAGCCTGGTCCATGGCAGGTCACCTCTACTCCTAGTCCAGAGGTTCTGACCACTGAAGATGGCTGTCCTCTTGCTCTCTGTCCCTCCCTGGCTCCACCAGTGCTTGCCTAACATCCATCCACTCACCTGCCTGACCTTCCTTCCTACAACACTTGTCCCAGGCCCACCTAGTGACAGTTCTTATTAAAGGGGCAGTGAGGGGCCTGCCTCTCTGCTGGCTTCCCTGGTAACCGAAGAGCCCACCCGGTTCAGTGTCCCCTGTAACTGATAACCTCCCCCTTCCCCCGGGAGCAAAACCTGCCACCAGGACCTGCTCCCTTGGCAGCACAGTGAGTGTGGGTGTCACCCCAGGACCCTGATTCCAATGTGTAAGCCCCCCATCCATTAAACCAATGATGTCTGTGTTGCTGACTCTGGGTGCTTTCTTGGGTCTTGAAACTGGGCAAGTGCAGGGCTTGTAGGCCTGCTGGGGGACAGCCCGACAGGGAGGAAAGGAAGGAGTGGGTCAAGGAGGAGAGACGTGGGAAGCCTTACCCCTCAGGGGGAGGGAGACTGTGTGTTTGTCCTGTCGTGGAGGCGAGCACAGAACCTTCCACAAAGCCCTAATCTCCCCGTGAAATATGAGAAGGGGGATGCAAGGGTTAATAGTCAGTTACCTGTCGCTCTGGGTAAGCCATGAGAAGAACAGCATAGGTAAAGAATATAAGCCAGATATAGCAACTAAGTATAATCTAAACAAAAAGTACATCGGGCTGATTAGCTGGGCTCGTCATGCCTTGCTGAGCTAAGGAGGACCATGGTGTGGACCTTGGAACTCTGGGTCAGCGCAAGTTCAGAATGCTGCTTGTGCACACACTGATGGTTCTTCTGATGTTCCTGCGAAGATTGCTGCCCCTCGGCTGTGTGATGCCCTTGGCACTAGGAGGTAACATAAAAGTACAGAGAAGAGCATTAACTCTGGGATGACTGGGGGCATGGGAAACTTATGTTATCTGAAAACCACATACTTTCTGCGTACCAAGAGCTCAATAAAAGCAATGTGGAATCGGTCAGCAGGGCTCTTGATCCTAGAGGTCATGAGTCCCCTGGTCCCATCTTTAAAACACCAATACAGTATACTAACACATATATATGGAATTTAGAAAGATGGTAACAATGACCCTATACACTAGACAGCAAAAGAGACACAGATGTATAGAACAGTCTTTTGGACTCTGGGAGAAGGCGAGGGTAGGATGATTTGAGATAATAGCATTGAAACATGTAAATTATCATATGTGAAACAGATCACCAGTCCAGGTTCGATGCATGAGACAGGGTGCTCAGGGCTGGTGCACTGGGATGACCCTGAAGGGAGGGATAGGATGGGGAGGGAGGTGGGAGGGGGGTTCAGGATGGGGAACACATCTACACCCATGGCTGATTCATGTCAATGTACGGCAGAAACCACTACAGTATTGTAAAGTAATTAGCCTCCAATTAAAATGAATAAATTAATTAAAAAAAACTTTAATTCTGTCTCTAGTTTCCTTTTTCCAAACTGTGCGTTAACCACTTTCAATCCCTACCTGCTGCTCTGGCCGCAGTAAGTGGTGCCCAATGTGGGGCTCGAAAGTGAAGGATCGCTGAGAGGGAAGCTAAAGTTAAACAATTGTAGCAGGGTCCCGAGGAAAAGTGGGGTGAGGCCTCTGGAAATCCCCCTTTGCAGTAAGTAACACTCTCTCAGGCATTGAAACCGGGGTTAAACATGGGAAATTCAAAAAGCTCGGAACAATACCCGCCGCTGTATGCTGCTAGCTGCTAAGTCGCTTCAGTCGTGTCCGACTCTGTGTGACCCCAGAGACGGCAGCCCACCAGGTTCCCCCGTCCCTGGGATTCTCCAGGCAAGAACACTGGAGTGGGTTGCCATTTCCTTCTCCAGTGCAGGAAAGTGAAAAGTGAAAGTGTAAGTCGCTCAGTTGTGTCCGACTCTTAGCGACCCCATGGACTGCAGCCTACCAGGCTCCTCCATCCATGAGATTTTCCAGGCAAGAGTACTGGAGTGGGGTGCCATTGCCTTCGCTGTATATATGCCTTGTAAGGCAGCTTTTAAGAGGTGAGGCACCGGGGTGGAGGAGGGGACAAAAATCAGTGAGGGCCGGCTATTGGAGCTTTCACCAACCATTGAGAAACATTGCTGGCGGTTCCCTTCTTTAGATTTAGGAACATGGGAAAAGGTAGGTAGTGAATTAGAGAAACTTCTTTGCAAGGGAGTGCCCTTGCCTGCATCTATCAGGTCAATTGGACACTGAAAATCTGCTTTGGAACCTCTTCCGACCCCTAAAAGCTCAGAAGGGAGTGAGGATGAATGTGAAACCCCATCAGAGGGAGGACTTGAATATACAGAGCCCAAGGGGGTAGAACAAGCTGCAGTTCCTTTTTGCCTTTGTTTAAGAAAGGAATTTCCTCTGCCTCCTCTTCCTCCCCCTCTTGTCTTAACTGCTGGAGCAGCTCAAGCTTTTGCTTCTTTAGGACAGACAGCAGTTCTGTCACCCCTCCAGAAAGGTTTTTTGGCGCTCGACAGGAGGGGTGATTTGGAGGTTATGGCTAGGGCGTTTCCATTGACAATACGTGAACGGATAGCTCCTGGGACAGATCCTAATAATCCTAGTGGGGTGTGTGAGGCTATACACAAGCAGATTCAAAATATTAAAGGAACCTAAGCAAGTTGTTCAGAATTATGGAGTAAATTCTCCTTTCATCATGGGAATAGTGCAGGGACTAGCTGAGGGTTCCCTTTTGATAATGGAAGCTCATGACCAAGTCAGGTAGATCCCCATCTCTTCAGATCAATTGATAGGCAGTGGAAATTGGGGGAGAACTCAAGATCAAGTGCTTATGGAAGATCAGGCTATAGAACAGGTGAGGCGATACTACAGAAGAGCCTGGGAGAAAATAGAGGTTAAAGGACAGGCTTTCTTTACTTTAAGAGAAAACCTCACCGCTCCAGAGAGACAATCCCTGCTGGAACATCTTATCAGTCAGGCCACACCTGTCATTAGAGCCCATTTGAACACGCTTTGGTTTATTTTTTAGCTATGAAACAATGACTACAAAAAAGATGACATTTTTGACACTGAGTGGCCAGGATATTCTTTAGACTCCAGAGAAAACTGGTTAAAATAAAATCTTTTTTGAAATTGCAAAACCGGTTCTTCTTGCATGTACAATTAGGAAAAAGTTGACTTGTTAAAATACTTTTTTGGAGCTTCAATTCTGCCTGAGAAACAAAAACAGGCCTGGGGAAAAACCTGAAGTTAACTCTTATCTTGTCCTTGGGATACACAGCCCATTCTATCTGGGACTCCAGCCATGAACAAATTGGTAGAACTTAAACCAAGAAAAAAAAAAAGAAGAGGCAAAGAGACATTTTAAATTTCAAGAGGAAAACTATGAGATCTCTGTCCGTCTGTCTGTCTAAATTTATCTGTATCTCAGTGTGTGTCTTTGTTTTAGGATAATATGAGGTTAATTTATAAATGAGCTCTATTTAATTTCAGGTTCACATGAACTGAGAAATATTCAATATTAACTATCTAACATTAATGTTTTTTTTGTTAAGCTAATTATGTCTTGAGTCATCAACATTGTGTAATACTTTGATTGTGCCTAGGCTTAATGTAAACTAAATCTGTCGACAAGGAAAGTAACTCGAGTGAAGAAACTTCAAAAATAACACACACATACAAATATATATGAGATGAAAACTTTTAGATAAACTCTACTAAAATAATTATATTATAGAAATGTCTATCTAAAATAATCTGAGGACTGGGGTAACTTAAATTTCTAGGGTTGTGCTAAACTAAATGATAAAAGTTTATTACATAGCTAGGTCATTTCCAAACAAATTAAGATTTTGAAACATTAATTACTGAACACTAACAGAGAAACTAAAGAGATTTTGGATTATTAATAAATACGTTTAGTGCCATCCCGAGATGTTCTCTGTTAAGAAAAAATTAAAACTGGTATTTATGTTCACCAATCTACAAAATGCTAATATAAAAGACAGTTTATGGTTTAAGGAAAATGAGATTTATGTTTTTAATAAAAAAAGGTATGAAAAATAAAATTACAGTCTATTAAAAAAGAAGTGAGCCTAAACTTACCGGTGGTTATTTGCTAAATAGATAAATGAAGTGATGAATACAAAAAAGTGTGAAAAAGGTTTGTAGCAAATGAAAGAAGAGTTTTGTGCATGGTACATTTTCTTAAGACATTAAACTGCCTTTGAAGTCTTATTGTTACTTTGACTAAGTAAAAAAGCTATTATTTTACAGTGAATATAAGCTGGTACCAAGCTGGAATTTGGTTTTCTCTTCCAAACAAAGTTTGGAATATGGCTTTTGATAACAGATTATACAAATTTCTTTGTCTTTAAGTGATTCATCAGTTCAGTTCAGTCACTCTGTCGTGTCTGACTCTTTGCAACCCCATGAATCGCAGCACGCCAGGCCTCCCTGTCCATCACCAACTCCCGGAGTTCACTCAAACTCACATCCTTCGAGTCGGTGATGCCATCCAGCCATCTCATCCTCTGTCGTCCCCTTTTCCTCCTGCCCCCAATCCCTCCCAGCATCGGAGTCTTTTCCAATGAGTCAACTTTTCTCATGAGGTGGCCAAAGTACATACTTGCTTATAAAATCTTTTGTTACTTTGATAAAATGAATGAGTGCTATTTCACAGTGATCTATGGAGACTATGGCACACATGGACAAAGATCATTCTGCTTCTACAAAATTAACCCCTCATCAGGAAATTTAAAAAGGATAAACAATGGTTATAAACCAATGGCACCCCACTCCAGTACTCTTGCCTGGAAAATCCCATGGACAGAGGAGCTTGGTAGGCTGCAGTCCATGGGGTCGCTAAGAATCGGACATGACTGAGCGACTTCACTTTCACTTTTCACTTTCATGCATTGGAGAAGGAAATGGCAAACCACTCCAGTGTTCTTGCCTGGAGAATCTCAGGGACGGTGGAACCTGGTGGGCTGCCGTCTATGGGGTCACACAGAGTCGGACACGACTGAAGCGACTTAGCAGCAGTAGCAGCATAAACCAAACAGTCAGGGCTATGGGACGTCCAAGACAGCCACGTGGCTTTTCCTGGGTCCCTTTCAAACCTCACTTTTATTTCATAAGCTAAAGCCTTTCCTGGCTTCAGGGTTGATATCTCACAATAGAAAAAAAAAAAAAAGGTTAAAATGTGTTTTCTACAATCTCCAGTGATTGGGTCATCCACTTTGCTGGACAGGTCATACAGACATTGGCAAAAAACTTCACAAACTTCTTGCAGACTATCATTTTTACTGATGTCCTTGGTCATCAGGCAAGGACCACAGAACAAAGGGATTGGTTACATGAGATTGAACAGACTGCTAAATATGACTAAAGTTTTCATGACTTTTCGTCTGACATATTACTGGCTTCTCATTTTTGTTTTCAGATATAAAAAAGCTCTTCTCCTCAAGTCACTGATGGTTTAAAACAATTTAGTCATTTACACCTGTGGGTAAAATTAAAACATTTTCTCTTTTCTCTTTACCTTGTTCCTCCAGAAACTGGAAACATTTGGGTTGTGAACAGCCTCATCAAGGTAAAAAGGACGGTTTCCAGACATTTACAAAAATCTCAGAGTATACTGAGGATTTCTAAAAGAAATCTCCACCCAACTGATGTCAGGCCTATAACATCTGTTTCACTGAATCTTCAGTTCTAGTTTTGTTAATAAGATCTGTATTTACTAAGGGGGCTTCCCTGGTGGCTCAGATGATAGAGGTCTGCCTGCAATACGGGAGACCTGGGTTCAATCCCTGGGTTGGGAAGATCCCCTGGAGAAGGAAATGGCAACCCACTCTAGTACTCTTGACTGGAGAATTCATGGACAGATGAGCCTGGAAGACTAGTTCCTCGTGGTTATGTTACACTGCTAAGAGGTTTAATTAAGTTATTTAAAAGGACACTCTAAGTTTGTTTCTAAAGATTATATCAGTAACCAGTCTTTGAATGAAGATCAGATGCTCCAGGATCTACAACCAGCAAATTAACAACAGGCCATAGTCATTTAACAAACTAAGTCAGATGACCTGGAGATGTTACTGAGCTATACCTAATGAAAGTTCTTGACTTAAGTTCTTACTTATGATTTTACTATTACTGCTAACTATATTGCTTTCTATATTGCCTGTTTCAAAAAGTGTTGTCCCTTACATTATCAAATGTGTGACTAAGCCACTGATATAATAATGGTATATAGTTCCATATGAAACCCATAGTTATAATGGATATAATTCATATATCTTCCTTTGGTAATCTCTGTTACATACATGTGACTACTGATACATTCTCTCAATTTATATGGACCACTACTCAATCTGGTGAGCCTACAAAATGTGTACAAAGACATTTATATGCTTGTTTTGCTGTTATAAAACTACCAAAACCTCTAAAAACTAATAACGGCCCTGCTTATACCAGTAGAGCATTCCAACAATTTCTTAAAATTTGGTATATAAAACATTCTACTGGAATGCCCTATAATCCACAAGGACAGGCCATAGTGGAGAGGGCTAATCAATCACTTAAACATATGATACAAAAACAAAAAAAGGGGGAGATGCCACAGGACAATAAATAATATTGAAGAAAGCTTTATTTACTCTCAATTTTTGAATATTTCAGCACAAACTACGGAAACTGCAGCTGAGTGACATTTTCAGGCTACATCCACAAATAAAACTAAGCCTGTGATTTGGTGGCAGATCCACTAACAAATGCTGTTACTGGGGAAGTTAATTACATGGGAATTAATTACATTGTAATTACATTGTAATTAATTACATTAATTACATGGGGAAGAGCATTTGCTTGTATCTCCCCAGGAGAAGGTCTAGAACCTGTGTGGATTCCAGCTCGTAGAGTAAAACCAAGCAGAAACAATCAGTGACTCCAGGCAACCTGATCATGGCTATGTTTGCCCTGATAACCATTGCAGTGAGTATACTCCTGACTTTGGCAGAAGCAAAGAATTATACCTATTGAGCCTATGTACCTAATTCCCCCATTGCTAAGGCCTGTTAATTGGGGTGAAGGATCTATCCCTATTTATGTTAATGAATCCTCCTGGATCCCTGGTCCAGAAGAGAAGCGTTTGCCCTTCATAAAAAGGAAAAGGGGACCCCCTACAATAGTACTTTGGATTTTGACCCTTGGCCTGTTTGCCTGGGTGCTGACCAGGGCTGTCTTAATCTATCAATGCGGGCGTGGCTTTCCGTAAATTCTTTGAACAGAAATCACACTAAGGCTCAACAGAATTTGCTTTCTGGATTGAGCTTTGGATATCGAGAAACTAATCAAAATAATCTACCACATCAGATAGACCCATGTGAGAACAGACCCATATGGGCCAACCGACAAGACCAAATACAATGGGATACCTGTCGCGGGACTGAGGGGGTGATCTGACTTAATGGTGCCTATGGAATTGTCCGGGACTGGTCCCCTGAGGGGTATACAGTCTCTAATTGCTTACACCGTAACTCACCCTGCAATCCTTAAAAGAAGTTGCATTGGCATGTATGTGAGTGCAATCACACTACTATTACTACACACTGAGAATACCCCATTATCTGGCCTGGCAGTGGCATGACTTCGCCACAGCCACAGCTCGAATCAGGTAGGGCTCAGACATAAATATGGAAGTTGGCCATAAGCCTGAAGAGATATCGAATTTGGGATGGAAATTATTCTCATTCCACAATTTATACTCTGTCATTCAATACATCAACAAACTGGACGTTTTATACTCAAACTTGTGTTTGGGATCCATATGTGATTATGACTGGCACTATAACTATTAACAAGACAGAAAGGGACCTAACCTGCCAGGATTCCAAACTATATACTTGCTTGATTCAACTGTAACCATTCCTATGTGATGTTGCGCAGATGTTTAGGAGTCTGGCTGCCAGTAACTCAAAGCAGGCCTTAGGAACTCTCCCCTGACATGCATACTTTGCTCACAGTACTAAATACCATTTTGAAAAGATCCAAGCGTTTCATTGGGCTCCTTATTGTCGCCATAATGGTCATTATTGCCATCACTACCACAGTGGCAGTGGCGGGAGTAGCTCTCCATCAGATGGTACAAACCACCACTTTTGTGCAGGAGTGGCATAAAAATGCCAGTTCCGCTTGGGGAGCCCAAACTCATATAGATGAGGAGATTAACAACAGGTCGGTGGATGTAGAAAGGAATCTACATCCTGCAGTGCTACTCTTAGGGGAAGAAGTGCAAAATCTTAAATTACAAATGCATTTAAAGTGTGACTGGAAC
>NW_011494609.1:9817395-9821056 GCF_000754665.1 Bison bison bison
GGAATATAAGCAATCTTAACATACCTGGGAAAATATTAGACAACACTTGCAGGGCTATATGGCTGACAACCTTACTCTAGATATTAAACAAGCAAAAATCATGGGCATGCAGCATGCTTCTCTTAGACTACTACCAGGAACAGATATACTTCAAGGAATAGCAAAGGGCCTTAAATCATTGAGTCCTCTTGAGTGGATCAAAGGTATCAGAAGTGGTCTCATTAAAACATTACACGTGCTTTGTTGTTTCACTATAATCTTCTGTTTAGTCTTCAGAGGCACATGAAAGTCCTCCAAGAACTAATGAAGAAAGAAGTCGTGAGATTGACATATGTTCTGCTACAAAAACAAAAAGGGGGAAATGCAGGGGTTAATAGTCAGCTACCTGTTACTCTGGCTAAGTCATGAGAAGAACACCATAGGAAAAGAATAAAAGTGAGATAGAGCAATTAAGTATAATCTAAAGAAAACATACATCGGGCTGATTAGCTGGGCTCGTCATGCCTTGCTGAGCTAAGGACGAACATGGTGTGGACCTTGGAACTCCAGGTCAGTGCAAGTTCAGAACGCCACTTGCGGAAACACTGATGGTTCTTCCGATGTTCCTGTGAAGATTGCTGACCTTGGCTGTGTGATGCCCTTGGTACTAGGAGGTAACATAAAAACACAGAGAAGAGCACGAACTCTGGGACTTGACTAGGGGCATGGGAACCTTATGTTATCTAAAAACCAGATACTTATGCATACTAAGAGCTCAAAAAAAGTGATGTGGAATTGGTCAGCAGGGCCCTTGATCCTAGAGGTCATGAGTCCCCTGGTCCCATCTTTAAAACTTTAATTCTGTCTCTAGTTTCCTTTTTCCAAACTGTGTGTTGACCACTTTTGATCCCTACGTGCTGCGCTGGCTGCAGCAGGGGGAGGCAGGGAGGCCAGAGGATGAAAACCTGCTGTCCAGGCAGATTCCAACCACTGCCCAGGTTCCTGAGCAGGAGGAGACTGGCTCTAGAAAATAAGCCAAGTCAGCGGGACTTGCCCATGCATGCAAAATCACACGGAATAGTGGGGAGGCTACACCCAATCTACTGACAGATGGTGTGAACCCAGGGAGAGCTGGATTTACAAAGGGAAGGGTCAACTTCGTGGAATTCCAAAGCCATGATCAAGGGCCTCCACAGCTATGTCAAGAAATGGGCCATTTTAAGAGAATAGGTAATGAAGTGGGAAAAGCCAAGCCAGGATGAAGGGGTGGGAGCCCACGGTGGTGGATGCAGATGGTCTCACTCCAGGGCCTTGGCCATAGGGTTTCAGTGCTCAGAGCCCCAGTTTCAAGGTTCATTTTGCTCAGTGCCCGACACTGACCTCACACCTCCACGTGATCTTCCTTTGCTGCTGATTCTGAGTGGATGTGTCACTCACAGTGGCCCGTAGCCTTGGGGACTGAGGAATGTAGGTCAAACTCTGTGTGGAGCCCAAAGTAACAGAGGATTCCAGGGCCCTGAGGCCTGCAGGAGTTGTGCTCTGTCTTTGAACCTGGTCCTGAGGCCAGGAAAGCATCCTCTACCCACCTGTCTGCCAGGCACAGAGGGGCTCTAAAGGTGGCACCTGGACAGGGGGCACCTGTCCCTGGGGAGCATCCATTCCCCCAGCCACACTGTGGATAACAGCCCAGACTAAGTGTGGCCGCAAAGCCAGCCTGACCCTGTGGATGATGCTGTCCCCTTTTAATCTTTTATCCACGTAAGAAATGGAATATTTCCTGCCATATCAGTAAACAAAGATGTCACAGTCATCAGCGATTGCAGCCCTCCTACGAGAGCCAGAGCCGGTGAGCCCTGAGGGAACTCAGGAAGGAAAGAACACCTGCCATCTAGCAGCCGTCAGAATGAAGCCACTTCCTACGGTGAGCTCTGAGGAACTCAGGACACAAAACAGGATACTGGCCCCAGAGAGCTGAGATGCAAATAAAAGGAAATGATTTCAGTGCACCTAGATTCTTGGGTGCTAAAGTGCTAAATTCCTTAACTTGGGATATCTGGTTCTCTTTAATTAACCATCATCTTTTGATGTTCAGACTACCTGCCTTTTGTTGCAAAACTTCTATATATACTGACTCCTCCCCTTGCCTCCTCAGAGTTTCTCTCTCAGAGCTACTTGAGATGCTGTCTCCTGGACCTAAAGTCCTAAAATTTCCCACCAAATAAAACATAACTCTCAACTTTTAGGTTGTGAATATTTTTTAAGTCAACACATGCGAGCATCAGACTACGAATCACAAGATACAACCTCCACACTCTGGGTCCATCAGACTCCTGAGCAGTCATGAGTTCCCCCAGAGCAGAGGCTCCAAGCCAGTAGGATCCAGGACACAGCTGCTGGCTTTCAGCACTACCTTTGGTTCCCAATAACTCGACGTGCTTTGTCACGAGGGAGGGTGACAGGGCCTCCCCTTTCCCCTGGTGGGAATCAGAAACCACATGAACTAGCCCACATAAAAAGATCAGGTTAGAGGCAGCTCCTGGAGGCAAGCCCTCACCCAGAACAGACTTCCCATTTTGTGTAAAATTGGAGAAAATGAGAAAGTCAGCCCTTTGAAAGCAGATCCATTCCCTGAACATTCAGGGTCTCCCCCAGGGTACTGGCCTCATCCATAATCCACATGCAATAAAATCCATCTGATTACAAGCAAATTCACTGCGAAAAATCCTACTTAAAATAAAAACACTTCAGTCATAGTCAATACATAAAAAGTTCTTTTTTTTTTTTCTGGCCACAAAAGGTAATTAAGTTTGAAAAGGAATGATTTTTTATAACATTTTAATATCATTACCTGGCTCTTTATATGTGTGAAAATTAATTTTGTATCATTTATTTCTGTTAAAAATATATCAGCTACCTATTTACAATGAGATTGTGGAAAAAGGTACAGATGATGACTTCAGGGTCTCACACATTTTCCAATGTAACTTTTAGTGGATATTTTGTAATTTCACTTCATCCCCAATTCCAGTGTGAATTTTTAATGCATCCCACATATAAAGCTTGTTTTCCTAACATCACGGCATGCTTGGGGTCTCATGGGGTGTGAGCAAGGCAATGGAGTGGGAACTATGGGAGAGGATTCTTCCTCTTCCTCCTCCTCCTCCTCTTTTTCATCAACATAAATGGCAGTAGAGACCACAGCCCAGTCTCACCGCTGCAGCAGGGCTGCAAGTCCTTGCCTTGACCCCACCGTGGTACCCACCTTTGAGGACGGGCCTCTTGCCAATGCTCTGGATGCTGTAGACGGTGCTGGACAGGTGCACGTCTGGGATGAGTTCTGCCAGCAGGTACCCGGAGTACCAGGCACACAGGGAGGCGAAGATGAAGAACACTGCCTTCAGGGTGCCTGTGGACAGACAGATGACAAGATGCATGTGGGTGCCCCCACCTGCTCTCCTGACCCCATCCAGGCCTTCCTGATGGCACCCTTGAGTCTTAGCAGAATGCCCCATGGGGAATTCCTCAGGACGGTGGGCTGGCGAGGGCCTGGGGCCACTCAGTGGAGCCCATCAGCTTCTGAGCACAGCTGCTGAGGGGAACAGGATTGGGTGAGGTGAGCGGGTGACAGGAGTGGGATGTGAAGGCAGTCGGGCTGAGGTTCCCATCTGCTGCTGTGCTGGGG
>NW_011494609.1:9821156-9826046 GCF_000754665.1 Bison bison bison
CTGGGTCTCAGAGCTTCCTCCCGGGCTGACATCAAGGGCTCGTCAGGCAGCCCTGACAGCCTAAGGACAGACGAGGCCCTTCCCTCCAGAGCCCATGGGACTTAGGAAGCTCCTGGAAGCAAACAGAAACCCAGCGGGTGGCGGAGGCACCCTGGTGTGTTTACCGTGTCACCAGTGCTGAGGGTGGTACCTGTGCCCGTAAGCAGGCAGTCACCCCTGTGACACTGGAAATGGTCCCAGACTGTCATTATCCTCAGACAAGGCTGGAGGGACACTCACGGTTCCTGGCGAAGGATGTTGGTGAGTTCTGCTTCAGGCCACAGGTGCGAGGCTTTGCACAGATCACACGGAAGTGGAAGCAGAACCCCGAATCAAGGTCACCTCTGAAGCTGACTGAGCCCCTTTGTAACCATTGCCAAAAGCCCCCTGATCATTACTAACCAGCTTCCTGACTCCCAGTTAGACAAAATGCCCACTCCAGTAAACACACGTGCTGTGCTTAGTTGCTCAGTCATGTCTTAACTCTTTTCTACCACGCTGACTGGAGCCCGCCAGGCTCCTCTGTCCATGGGGATTCTTTAGGCAAGAATACTGGAGTGGGTTGCCATGCCGTCCTCCAGGGGATCTTCCCAACCCGGGATCGAACCTGTGTCTCCTGCATTGCAGGAAGATTCTTTACCACTGTACTACCTGGGAAACCCTGCATTTGGCTGGTCCTCCTGATTTGTATCCTAAAGGATAAAACTGTAATCACAAATATAGTGGTGCTTGCAGTGTTTCTGTGAGTCGTTCCAGCAAATTACAGAACCCCACCCCCTACCCCGACCCAGGAGTTGTGGGAACCCCCAGTTTTGTAGCCGGCTGCTCAGAAGTGTGGGTGGCCCCTGAGGCTGACATCTGAAGGCAGGGCAGCTTTGCAGAGGGCACTGCCCTTAATGCCTGGGCTCTGGCGCCTCCTGTGGATGGTGGGTGTCAGAGGTGAACTGAATGGCTGGACACCAAGTCCATGTCAGAGGACTGGTGACTCCCCACCCAGAGCCCTGAGCAGAGACCAGTGGGTATTCCCCAGCCCCCTTTCCAACTCTCCAGAACCCAGCCCTGGGTATCCTCTTTCTCTGGCCATGATGAAATGCAAACCTCTGTCAGTCTGGCCGTGTTGAGCCCCGGATCTCAGCTCCCTCCTCCTTCCTAGTACCTAGAGATTCCCTTCTCCTCCGCCCCTCCCCCACCGACCTGTACTAACACGGGGTAGGTTATATCCATCAGTGTTGCAGGTGCTTGGGGAGGGGTGTATCTGGTTAGCTTAGGTAGTCACCTGGTGAAACAGGGCCCTCTGCCTCACCTGGATCATTTAGTCTTTTTTCAAGTGCATAATTTCAACATCAATTCCCTCTTTTTTCCAACCATGCAGTTTCTGAGACGGTTAGAGCATAATGCAGAGAAGGCTTCCTGCTGGAAAATGACTGAGACAGTGTGGTCATTGCAGTTCCTGGCATAGGGACATCTCCAAGCTGGAAAAACCAGCCACAGATAACTCAGTGAGAGGCCAGGGGAAGCCGGCATGCTGTTCCAGAAACCCCTTTGTCTGTTCTGAGCTCCAGCTGCGCTGACCCGCTGCCATGCTGCCCTCTCCATCTGCACCCTGGGGGTGAGTTTGTCCCTCTGCCCCCACGGTGCCCACCTCCAGACCCCTGGCCATCTGTTCCTTCAACGGCCCCCGCGCGGATCTGTGGCCTTCTGGGTGTGGCCTGCACGGCCACCCTCAGGTCAGCACATCGGCGCTGCCCACCATGTTTCCCCTCCAGGTCTGTGCTGCACACCTGGGATGGTGCGAGGGTCACAGGGTGTTCCAAACAGGCTGCTGGATGCGCCCTGAGTGAACCGTGTGATGCGACTGCTGGAAACATGGATTCGGCATCAACAGAGTCTCAGGTTCAAAAACAATAGCTCACTGTGTCCCATGTGTCAATTCACAAACAAGTGTCGTACTTGAAGAAAACTGGCAAAGTGGAGCTTATTCAGATCTTCTCAATGTCACACGTGAGATCTTTGAGCAAAGGGTTGCTGTTTGGTTTGGAGGAGACTGAAAGGGAATGGGGTGCCACCTCTCTGATGCCTTCCCACTCCGAAGGGAGGCATGGTTTTGTTCTCAGGTGAACAAGGACAAACCGGTGGCAGTGACAGGGAAGATAATGAAGAGAGAATAAAGCCCAGACATCCTCACGTGGAGAATCATGAACTTGGAACTCCGGGGGAGGGGTGCAGCTGCTGACCCCCAGGCCAGATTTCCCACAGTGGCTGGGAGGAGCCAGGATCTGCAGCTAGATCCCTCCTGGGGAGGGAGGGCAGACCCACAGCACGCACTGGGACCAGTTTACGGTAAGATGAGGCACGAGCAGGTGGTGGAGCTAGCACCTGGGGCCACGTGGGGAGCATGGCTGAGGATTCCTCTTGGGAAAGGTGGGGGCTCAAGACCAGCCCCGGTGCGGGGGGCGGGGAGGGGGAGGTCTACCCCAGCAGGAGAGGTCCAGCACCTTCAGACGTGGAGGAGGAGACAGAGGAAGTACACAGAGTCCAGGAACTTCTGTGATTCTGTGACCAGGATCTGGCCTTTCCTCCTAAGGCAATAAAGTTGTCATCAGCCCACAGACATGTCCTGAGCACTTCCACCAGCAGTCACCCGTGAGCATTAGAGCAAAGGCCATCCTGGGCACAGGTAGGAAGTTGGAACTTCCTCCTTAGAGACCCTCTGTTAGGGCACATGTGTGCATGCCCTACACTCGCGGCCCTCCCTCAGATTCTCAGGTGTTTCAGGCTGGCACTGACCACTTAGGCTGGAGGACAAAGCCAGTGCACACTAAGGCAGGATACTGGTGAGGAGGGTCTCAGGATCCCCCTGCCCATCCAATCCTGAACCTACAAGAGCACTCTCAAGAGGGATTCCTTCCACATCAAGTGGACTAGGATGCTGTTTGTCACTGGCAGCCTCCCCACAGGGACCCACATCCCCTGGACCCCGGAGCAGCCACACCTGCACTTCTTGTCCTTGAGAGGCTGGGGGTGCTGAGGGGTGGGTGAACCAGACTTGGATTTCAGCAGCTTTGAGGCTCCAGGCCCTGCTAGCCCCAGTGGCCACAACTGTCACAGTCCTGTCAATGAGGCTTTTTGGCAGTAGGGCTGGGAAGTGTCACACCTGAGCATCTTGGCAGGTTTGCAAGGTAACCCACCTTTCAGAGTTCACCCGCCAGTGCCCTTACTTTTAAGGAATTGGGATGACTGCTCCAGGTGGCTGCCCTTCTCCTTCAGTTTGAGTGTCCTTCCTAGATCCTTCCTAGAGCCCTACCTGGGGCAAATCTGGGGCTTGACTGAAGTGTCTAGGGAAATGCTACTTCCACACACTGCCAGATCCTTAGCTAACAAAATCAAAAGTGGCATAACCTTGACCTTTTGTGAGTATTCTCTCTGGCAGCCACACCCAGATAAATGCAAACTCGGTGTGACCTCAAAGCTTGACATGAAAGGACCACATAACTCACAAATGAATCACAAGGACTGCGTGTGAAAAAGTAGTAGGTGGGGGGAAAAGCAATCTAATAATATTCAATTATTTTCCACCCAGTCAGCAGCAAAATCATATGATAAGTATATACCAAATAACATGTTGTGCTCAGATGATTGGTTGTATCCCAGTTTTTGTGACCCCATGGACTGTAGCCCACCAGGCTCCTCTGTCCATGGAATTCTTCTGCAAAGAATGCTAGACTGGGGTGCCATTTCCTCCTCCTGGGGATCTTCCTGACCTAGGGATTGAACCCACGCCTCTTTTGTATCTGGCATTGACAGGCAGATTCTTTACCACTAGCGTCACCTGGAAAGCCCAAGTATATAACGTAGAAATAATGAAAAAAATTCTTCCAAAATGGCTGTAATAAAAGTCAGTGCCCCAAGAGATATATTTTCCCCCAAGCAAATAGGTGCATCTTCTCACATTTATCCGGCAAGCCATGCAAGTTACCCAGAGCAGTACTGTTCGTAGGAAAATGGTTTTGTAGAAAGCACGGATATTTTACACAAATACAATAAAAATCTTAAAACTGGGCTTTCCTACATGTTGGGCATGGAGCAGAAAGGCAGTGAGTGGGACTCTCTGCAGTGTGGTCACACAACCATAAGCCTCTCAGGGAGGAAGGAGATCACCTGCCACCCAAGGATGGAGGGCTGACCTCTAGAGAGTCCAGGAGAATGCTTTTGATCTTTTCATTTCTTCCCACTATGCTGCCATGCTCTGGGAGGAATCTAGATTCCTCAGATTACGGAAGAAACAGGAAAATCGGTTAGAATCGGTTAGAAAAGGGAATGTGTGGCAGGAACCAGAGGTTCACATGGACCCCAGAGTGCCTGAATTCACAGGCAGGCGGGAGGGCGAGGCACACAGAGGCCACTGTTGGGAAAACGAGTGCTAGGAGATGAAATAGTGTCTTTCCTACTTTTCCCCCAAACCTTCTGCAGGCTCAAGTAGTTTGGAGGTGAGGAGTGGGGAGTAGGGAGTCTTATAAAAAGATGCTACCGGAACTGTCATAAAAGGGACAATGGGGCCTTCCTTGATAATGAGCCCCCACTTCCCAACCACCCGCAGACAGGTGACTTAAAACAGTCTCAGTTTCTGCACTTTTCATAATTCCCTGGGTTCGTCAGGTGGACCTGTGGCTCAGGATCCCTGGCTTCAGCCAGAGGGACCCCAAGTGCAGTTCACGACGGCCTCTGACCGGCTCGGGCGGACCCCTCCCCGCTCAGGAGCGAGGGGGCACTTGAGCACCTCCCGCCTAAGGGCTCACTGGGTTCCGCTCCAGCTGCGCTCAGCCACCGCCTGCTTTCCAGGCAAAGCGTCAC
>NW_011494609.1:9826146-9837449 GCF_000754665.1 Bison bison bison
CACAGTCACTGGTTCCCCCCTTTTCTCCGCCCTGCACGCCGCTAGGGCGGTGGGGACAGGCGGGAGGGCGGATGAAACCTCAGCCCACTCGCGCCGCGGCTGGATTCGCTTCGCGCATCTCTGATCCCCGAAGAGAAGACCCTCCTCGTGCCGCCCCCACCTCTGGCTCCGCGTGGCAGGTCCCGGGAAGGGCGAGGGGGCGACTCTCCAGCGCCGGGGCCCCCCTTCCCGCCTCCTTCCGGTGGGGGATTGCACTCACCGGCAGCCACGGGGCGCATTTTCCAGGTGCGGCTCGGGCCCTTCTGACCCTTGGCCGCAGCTCCGGGCGACCGAGAGAGCTTCTCGAGGGCTGGACTGACCACTGGGCGACACGCCCTGGGGGGCAGGCCAGCGGCAAGGAGGGCGGGCAGATGCGTGTGCTGGTGTGCTAGACCGGTACGGGTGGGGCAGGTGAGCGCGGCGGTGCGCTGGCGGCGCCCTGGAGCTCTGGGTCAGCAGCCCAGGCTGACTAGGGGATCAGAGAGAACCAGAGGGTTTTGCTCTGAAGGGAGGACGCCCTCCCTTTATGGTTGGCAGCTCTAGACCCCAATTAACGTCTCTCAAGGTCAAGAGACTGCCAAAATAGCCATATTCTGAGTTTTTAAGATGTTCCACCCGAATCCAGGTTCAAAGTCCAGGTCACCACAGCCACTGTTCTAAGGCTCTTCGCTTCCTCCAGAAGTTTCTGCCCACTGCTGTTTGCACAGCCCAGCCTCCTGCCTCTTGCTTCCTCCTTGACTCCGGCAGTTGATCGTGGAAAACAGAACAATGTCCCAGGCCCCGTGGTCAGGACGGCAGGGCTGCAGGTCCTTGAATTTCCAGGAGGCCAGGCATGCTTGAGCGGGAGGCCAGCAGATGTTGGAAGTGAGCTTCCCAGAAGACGCACCATCTCCAAAGAGAAAGAGCTGCTTCTCACCCACAGATGGCTTGCACTCCGGATATCCATCAGGGTGTAGGGGCTTTTGAAAGTCATGGTGGACTCAGACTCCCAAGGGCAAGTTAAAGCTCCAAGGGCAGTTGGTCACTTTTGCGGAAAAAAGAGTTCCCAAGAGGCAGGGAGCACCACCCTCTGGATCTATTGGCTTCTGAAGTTCTACTCCCTTAAGAAAGCCCAGAAGATTCCAAAGTACCCTGGGTGGTGGTGGGGGGCCAAGGAAGCTTGGCTGTGACCCACCCAGAAGACAGAGGTCTGTATTCCTTCTCTAACTCTTTCTCTGGGACTCCAGCTTCCCTGGTAGTTCAGCTGGAAAAGAATCCATTTGCAATGCAGGAGACCCCAGATCAATTCCTGGGTCTGGAAGAGCCACTGGAGAAGGAATAGGCTACCCACTCCAGTATTCTGGCCTGGAGAAGTCCATGGACAGAGGAGCCAGGTGGGCTACAGAGGCAAACAGTCCGACACGACTGAACGACTTTAACTCACTTCACCCCAGGACTCCAGAAGGGTAACCAGCTTGAGCATGGCACATTTCATTCTGGATGCTTTTCTGAGCTGCTCTATGGTGCTACTCAGAAGTCATTTCCCAACTATTCCTAACAACTACACTAAACACTGTGAATCAGCTCATTAAAGGGAGTGTGGGTTTCATCTCATCTTTGTCTTGAGCTCACCTCATTTCAGAGATGGAGCTTTTATCTCTGAGTTTGTTTTCATTTAAAAAAAATGTGGTCAAAAGTGCTCTTAACATAAAATTTATCACTTTTTACCAAATTAAAATAAATGTACACTTTTAAGCGTACAGTTCAGTGATGTTAAGACTAGTCACATTTTTGTACAACGGAACTCTAGAACATTTTTATCTTGCAAAACTACAACTTTGCTCCTATTAATCAACTTCCCATCCCCTCCCCACTAGCACCTGGTAACCACCATTCTATTTTCTGTTTTCAGACTTTGAGTACTTCAGATATCTCAGATAATTGGAATCATACAGTGTTTGTCTTATTACGACCAGCTTATTTCCCTTAGTATAATGAACCTGAGGTTTATCTGTGTTGTAGTATGAGACAGGATTTCAGTCCTTTTTAGGACCAAATACTATTATCATATGTGAAACAGATCGCCAGTCCAGGTTCGATGCATGAGACAGGGTGCTCAGGGCTGGTGCACTGGCATGACCCAGGGGATGGGGTGTGGAGGGAGGTGGGAGGGGGGTTCAGGATGGGGAACACATGTACACCCATAGCTGATTCATGTCAATGTATAGCTTTGTCAATATTCATGTAAAGTAATTAGCCTCCAATTAAAATAAAAAAATTTAAAAAAGACCAAATACTATTCCATTGTATGTATAGGCTACATTGTCTTTATCTATTCATCCCTTGATGAACACTTGGGTTGTTTCCACCTCTAGGCTAGTGTAAATGATGCTGCTATGAACATAGGTGTGCAAATATCTTTTCAATTCTCTTGGGTATGTACCAGAAGTGGGACTGCTGGATCATATGGTAATTCTATTTTAATTCTTTTGAGGAACTACCATACTGTTTTCCACAGTGGCTGCACCATTTTACAGGCCTAATAAGTCCATTTTACAAGTGTTCCAATTTCTCTGCATGCTCACCAACATATTATTTTTATTTTATAGTAGTCATCCTGAAGGATGTGAGGTGATAGCTCATTGTAGTTGGATTTCCATGTCTCTAATATATCAGTATTGTTGATCATCTTTTCATAGCTTGTTGGTTATCTGTATATTATCTCTGGAGAAATGTCTGTTCAGGTCATTTGCCTATTAATAAATCTGGTTGGTTTTGTTGTTGTTGAGTTGTAGGAGTTCTTTAAATATTCTGGACATTAACTCATGATCAGACATATGGTTGACAAATATTTCCCCCAATTCATAGTTTTAACTGTGAGGACTGTGCCCTTTGATGTGCAGAAGTCTTGTTTGATGTAGTTTTTATTTGGCTCATCTACTTTTCTTTTTGTTGCCTGTGTTTTTGGTATCATACCCAATATATTATTATCAAATCCAGTGTCAGGAAACTTTCCTCCTATGTTTTCTTCTAAGAGTTTTACAGTTTTAGGTCTTGAATCCACTTCAAGTTAATTTCCTTGTACATGGTTTTAGGTAAGGGTCTGATTTAATTCTTTTGCATGTGGACTAATTCTTTTGCATGTGGACTTTCAGTTTTTCCCAACTCCATTTGTTGAAAAGACTTCCTAGTCTGTCGTTATGCCAGTACCACACTTTTTGGATGACTGCTGCTTTATAATAAGTTTTGAAATCAGGAAGTGTGAGCCCTCCAACTTTATTCTTCTTTTTCAAGGTTATTTTAATTGTTCAGAATCAACTCAAATTCCATATGATCCCAAGAATGGATTTTTCTATTTCTGCAAAAAGCAGAAATATTTTGATAGGAATTGCATTGAATCTGTAGATTGCTTTTGTGTAGTATAGGTGACTTGTGTGTGTGTGTGTGTATGTGTGTGTTAATTGCTAAGTTGTGTCTGACTCTTTGAGACCCTATTGTAGCCTGCCAGACTCCACTGTCTGTGGAAATCTCCAGGCAAGAATTCTGGAGTGGGTTGCTATTTCCTTCTCCAAGGGATCTTCCCAACTCAGGGATCAAACCTGGGTGTCCTCAATTGCAGGAAGGTTCTTTACCGTCTGAGCCATCAGGGAAGCCCATGGGTAGCTTAACAATATTAAACCTTCAGATCTATGAACACTGGGTGTCTTTTCATTTCTTCGTGTCTTCTATAGTTTCTTTTGTAGTCTTGTACTTTCCAGTGTACTTAGTTAGGTTACTGTTTGCTTTCAGTTTGCTGTAATCACCGTACTCCAGACCCCACTCCCGATTCTCACACTGTCTATGAGAAACTTCCTCAAGTTCTCCTTAGCAACACAACATAGGTTCCATGTCTGGGGAGCTGTACTAAGGAATTTTCTTTAAAGAAGAAATGCCATGTACACACAACACTGAAAAAGGTAATGAAATCTACGGGAGTGACAAATGACGGAGTTATTGTTCAAATAAATTACTCTGTCACCACTTGTAACGCTATGAAGGAATTTAAAATGATTGCTGTCAGGAGCATTCATTACTTGTAATACACATGAAACATGTACGTGAAATACATGTTAAGTGGCAAAGCAGGAAGAAACAGTGGACACTGGTACATATAAAGAGACTGGAAACACATCAAAGTGAAAACTGTTTCATTTCCTGGAGCAGACTGGAGTGGGTAGCCATTCCCTTCTCCAGGGGATCTTCCCGACCCAGGGATGGAACCCAGGTCTCCTACATTGTAGGCAGATTCTTTACTGTCTGAGCCACCTGGGAAGCTGGTATAAGGCCACATTACTTTTAAAATTTTGAAAATAAATGTGCACTGAAAACTCCTATAACCTCTGCTTCATCCCCACTCCATACCTCATGCTTTCCTGGGCCACCAGCTCATTCTCAAAACTCTCCTCTCACAGCCCCTCCCCACCCAGCAAGTCTGTTTCATAGGAGTCCCCTCTCCTTCACAGGTACTTCCCCCAAGTCCAGAGTTCCCTTCTCAGAGACCACCACTGTCCCAAGCATTTCCTGTAGCCTTCAGAGCTATCTCACCCAAGCCCACATGAGTCCCTCATCCTTTCTATACACAAGCTATAATTTTGTACATGGTATTTCACGACCTACCTTTTATGTTATAACATCTCAGAGAGCATTATATACACAAGCGCACACAGAATTGGCCTGTTATAGTGGATTCCTGTATTCTTTTCTACCGTTGGATTCTTTTGTTGTTTTATTTTTTTCTATTCTTTTTATTGTTTGATGAACCGTCTTTTATTGTTGGATTGTAGATCTTTTAACCATATTTTTTATTGTTGGGTGATCCTTTTCTTTTTTTAAAAAAACTTTTTTGGCTGCCCTGGATCTCCATTGCTTAGCTTGGGCTTTCTCTAGTTGCGGTGATCAGGGGCTACTCTTTGCTGCGAGGCATGGGCTTCTCATTGCAATGGCTTCTCTTGTTGCGGAGCACTGGCTCGAGGTACACAGGCTTCAGTAGTTCTGGTTCCTGGGCCCTAAACTCAGTAGTTTGGCACACGGGCTTAGTTGCTCCATGGTGTTCGGGATCACCCAGGAGGAGAGATTGAACCTGTGTCCCCTGCATTGGCAGGCAGATTCTTATCCACTGTACTACCAAGGAAGTCCTCTATTCTTTAAATAGGCTATGGAAGGGCATTTTGTTTTTTTTTCCCAGGCTTTTCTACTATGAACAATGCTGCCGGAAACACCTTTATGCATCTGTCTTGGCAGACATATAGGGGTGGATTTAAAGTAAATTCCTAGAAGTGAATTACTGAATCAAAGGGTATGTGAATTCTGAATTTTACCAGATACTTCCCACAGCTCAACAGAGAAGTTACACCTATTTACAAGCCAGCCAGCAGCACACGAGAATCCCAATTTTTCATATCCATTCTGACACATTATCCAACTTTTTGATCTATACAGCGTATTGTTGAAAAAACTTAGTATTGTTCCAATTGACTCTCTCATTAAAGTGATGGCCTTTGCATACTTCCATAGGTTTAAAAGCCGTTTGTGATTGGTGCCTGTTTGTTTTCCCAGGAAGTATCTAGTCATATACTTTGCACACTTTTCTATTAAGTTGTTAACTTTTTTTTTCTGATTATGTTAGGAGCTCTGAGAAGTAATTTGTGGACTAGATAATACATGTATATAGTTCAATTTTATTAAAAAAATTTTAAATTGTAGTTATTTATTGTTTTTGGCTGTGCTGGCTGTTTAGTACTGCATATAGGCTTGCGTCCAGTTGCGGCGAGCGGGTGCTACTTTCTAGCTACAGTGTGCAGGCTTCTCGTTGCAGTGGCTTCTCTTTGCGGAACACGGGCTTGGCCATACAGGTTTCGGTAGTTGCGGCACTCGGGCTCAGAAGTTGTGGCTCGCAGCCTCTAGAGCTCAGGTTCAGTAGTTTTGCCACAAGGGCTAAGCTGTCCTTCGGCATGTGTGATCTTAGTTCCCGGATCAGAGGTCAAACCTGTGTCCCCTGTATTGGCAGGTGGATTCTCAACCACTGGACCACCAGGGAAGTTCCCATGGTTCAATTTTTAAAAGTATATTAAAAGGTTGATAGTAATAAATTGCCCCCTTACTCTTGCATCTTCTCTACCCAATAGAAAACCAATAGGTTTTTAGTAGGTTATTAACTTCTTGGGAGTCCTTCCAGAATTTCTTTATACATATTCAACTAAATAAGAATATCCCAAAAGACTGTTCTATACATCAGTGTCTCTTTTGCTGTCTCATATACAGGGTTATTGGACTCTGTGGGAGAGGGAGAGGGTGGGATGATTTGGAAGAATGGCATTGAAATGTGTACAATATCATGTATGAAACGAGTCGCCAGTCCAGGTTCGATGCACGATACTGGATGCTTGGGGCTGGTGCACTGGGACGACCCAGAGGGATGGTACAGGAAGGGAGGAGGGAGGAGGGTCCAGGATGGGGAACACGTGTATACCTGTGGCAGATTCATATTGATATATGGCAAAACCAATACAATACTGTAAAGTTAAAAAAAAAAAAAAGAATATCCCTACCGGCCAACACTTAAACTAACATAGTCTCACTCTGACCCACCTCTTGCCTCTCAAGATATCTTGGAGAGCCTGCTGCTTGCGCACACAGAGATTTTCTTCATCTTTCCACACCTGCAGAGCATCCTACAGCAAGGATGGATCACCGTTTATTAGCTCCCTAACTCAGCTGTTTCTTTTCCACCTTCTTTTAGGACTAATACTCTGTAATGAAAACCTCTCACATAGAACAAGTTTGAAACAACTTGTTTCAAACAAGTGAAGAAAAGTAAATAAATTCCTAGAAGAACTGCTGAGCTTGTCTATCAGTAATCCTGAGATTCTGCCAGAACAGACCCGGATTGGAGGCTGTGTTCACGGACATGTGCCCCTCCTCCCCACCCCCTAGCAGTGTTCGTGCATGGCTCCCTTTAAGGGCTTTTCAAGGAAAATTTTTACTGCTCGATTTTCACCTTCACTTGCTTACTTTGAGAAAGAACTGCTGTTTAAGAAGGGACTTCCCTTAAAACACATTCTGATGTGAAGCAACTAAAATAGCAAGGGGGGAACACCTTGGTTATAGTGCAAAGCCCCCCTTCCTACACAGAGGGACATCTGCTGTACACAGGGATGTAGAATTATAAAGTGTGTATTACAGTTTTTACAGTTTTATATTTATTAGTTCCTTATTGCAGGTAATAAAAAATTTTGTTCCCTGTTTGTTTTTACTTTGGATATCAAATTTTTCTCTTTCGTCAGCTAAAACATGTTTGATTTTTCTTTTCATAGTTTTGTTTAGCTTAGAAAGACCTTTTTCTCCCTCCCTTTCCCCTATATTTTCTTATTTTTAAATCAAAATATTTGATTCCTCTATACTAAGTTTTGATGGAAAGTCAAACTGCAGCTGCTCAGCCAGTTGTTCACTGTTTGGTGAATGGTAACCTTCCTTCATAGATTTGAAATGTCTCTTCCTCATATTAAGTGCCGTGTGTGATAATCTTGTACATATCTGGACTTTGTTCTCTTCTTTCTGCCTTATTTCCTTCCACGTAGGTATTTTCTAGTGATTTGTGCATGTTTACTTTCCACATGAACTTAAAAAATTTGTTTTTAATTTATTTTATATTGGAGTATAGTTGATTAACAATGAATGTTATATTAATTTCTGCTGTACAGCAAAGTGATTCAGTTTTACACATGTATCTCATCTTTTTCAAATTCTTTCCCCATGTAGTTATTGCAGAGTATTGAGCAGAGTTCCCTGTGCTATATAGTAGGTCCTTGTTGGTTATCTATTCTATATACAGCAATGTGTACATGTCAACCCCAGAGTCTCAATCTATCCGCACCCTTCTTCATCCCTGGCAACTATAAGTTCATTCTCTAAGTCTGTGAGCTTTTTCTGTTTTGCATTAATAAATAAGGTCATGTTTACTTTCCCCATGAACTTTGGGTTCAGCTGACGGTTCGTGAACCGTTACTACCCTCCAGCCACGAAGCCTGCACTCTGTTTTGGATGTTTTACTGAGAAATCTTTTTCAAACAGCACAATAGCCTAAAGGGGAGATATCGGAACCATTTTACGGATGGTGAAGTAAAACATCAGATGTCACGAAGTTCATCAGTTAGTGATCGAAGTTTCTCCAGGATTGAAAGTGGCTCCACACATCCTTCCTCGGTAAGTTCATCTGCTTATTTAGCTCATCAATTAAGACAACTCCAGGGCCTCCTTATAATTCTATTTTAATAACTATGATCTCTAAGTTCCATCTACTTGTATCTATGAACATCCTTGCTTCCGAAGTTTCATTCTCCATCTCAAAAATTCACAGCACATAAAATGCCAAGACTTCAAAAAATTCTTTACCATAATGACATTTAACTTCTTTACAACTAAGTCAATTCTGATTTTTCTCGTTTATCGTACAGCTGCTGCTGCTGCTGCTGCTGCTAAGTCGCTTCAGTCGTGCCCGACTCTGTGCAACCCCATAGACGGCAGCCCACCAGGCTCCCCTGTCCCTGGGATTCTCCAGGCAAGAACATTGGAGTGGGTTGCCATTTCCTTCTCCATTATACAGCTGGATGTATTGAAATGCCCCGAAATTTCTGAAAACTAACTTCCCTTCTTCTGCAGCTGTGAGATCTTATCACTGTGTCTCTCCAAAATTGCTCACCCTTTCTCTATTTGTTCTCTGTGTAGCTTTTCCTGACTTTCCCTCCAGTTCACCAATCATATGCTCAGCTCTATCCAACCTGCTGTTAAACCTATTCGTTGTTTGTTGTTGTTGTTCTGTGTGTGTGTGTGTGTGTGTGTGTGTGTGTGTGTGTATTATTTCCAGAAATTCTAAAGGGTTCTTTTTCAAAGCAGTCCTCCCTAGGACTCTTCTTCACTCTTCACTCCTCTATACCTGTTCAAATTCTCTTCCTTGTTTGGGGGAGCTATATACTGTCTGTCTCCTTCAGCAGGATATAAGCTCTACCAAGGCAGGACCTCCTTGTCAGCATCTCTGGGACACTAGCACCTGGAACAGAGCCTGACATGAACGGGTTTCTCCATGAGTTTCTGGTGAACACTGAGTACACGGATAAGGTGTGAACCAGTGATCCCACGGGAAGAGACAGCAAGTCAGGAGTGGGTGGCACCCTGCTACAGGAGCTGGGTTATGAGGCTGGCCTGAGTGAGGGGCAAGAGGCTGGCTCAAGGGGCAGAACCCAGGAAACAAGAGGATCCACAGGATCCTGGGAGGGAATGATCAGAGACAGAGAAGGAAGCATCCAATCAATGGTAATAAAGACCAGCGTCACCAGCCTGTTTCCTTCTGACCACACAGATTACAAATGAAGGATGTTTGAAGCAGAGGATGTTTGCAACCACATCTTCATGTCCTAGGATCAAAACATCCTAGATGTCTTTTTTTTTTTTTTCAATTAACACGAAAATTTTAGAGCGATTTTAGGTTCACAGCACAATTGAGAAGAAGACACAGAAATTGACAATATATCCTGTCGCCCACTCAGGGATAGCCTACCCCGTTATCAACGTCCCCCCCAGAGGGTATATTTGTTAGAACTGATGAACTGACACATCATTACAATGAACTGACACATGAAAGACACCAAAAGCCCACCGTTTATATGAGGCCTTTTTCTCAGTTGTTCAGGCACTGAGGGTTTGCACAAATGGACAATGGCATCTATTCAGCTTTATGGCCTCATACACAGTAATTTCACTGCCTTAACCCCCTCTGCCCTGCCTGGTCATCTTACCACTCCACCCCAACCACCCATCTTTTTATTGTCTCTGCAGTTTTGCCTTTTCCGGAATGTTACGTACTTGGAACCATACAGTGTATGATCTTCTCAGATTAGCTTCTTCTTTTTTTTTTTAACTTAGTAATAGACATTTAAGGTTTCTCCCTATCTTTTATGACTTAATAGCCCACTTCCTTTAAGCACTGAAATGTTCTATTATCTAAATGTACTAGTTTCTTTATCCATTCATGTACATAGGACATCTGTTACTTCCAAGTTTGAGCAATTATTAATAAAGCTGCTGCAAGCAAAGAGGAAGTAAAGAGCCTCTTGATGAGGGTGAAAAAGCTGGCTTAAAAACTCAACATTCAAAAAACTAAGATCATGGCACCCAGTCTCATCAATTCATGGCAAATAAAAGGGAAAAAGTGGAAACAGTGACAGATTTTATTTTCTTGGGCTCCAAAATCATTCTGGATGGTGACTGCAACCATGAAATCAAAAGACGCTTGCTCCTTGGAAGGAGAGCTACGACCAATCTAGACAGCATGTTAAAAAAACAGAGATATCACTTTGCTGACAAAGGTCTGTATGGTCAGAGCTATGGTTTTTCCAGGAGTCATGTATGGGTGTGAGAGGTGGATCATGCAATGTTGAAGATTCTGGTTATTCTAATAAGTGTGTTCTGGTATCTCATTTTCGTTTTGATTTGTATTTCCCTGATGACATATGATATGAAGCATCTTTTATTATGTGTATTTGCCATCTGTATGTCTTCTTTGGTGAGGTGTCAAGGTATTTAATCTTTTTTAACAGGTTGTTTTCTTGTTAAGTTTTACAATTTTTATTTATTTAGTTTTATTTCTTTTTGGCTGTGCTGGATCTTCATCGTTGCTCATGGCTTTCTCTAGTTGTGGTGAGCAGAGGCTACCACTCATTTCTGTGCACAAGCTTATCACTGTGGTGATTTCTCTTGTGGCCCGAGGGCTTAGCTGCGCCACGGCATGTGGAATCCTCCCAGACCAGGGATGAAACTGATGTCCTCTGCATTGGCAGGCAAATTTCTACGCATTGTACCACCAGGGAAGTCCTTGTTTTTAAGTTTTAAGACTTCTTTGTATATTTTGGATAACAGTCCTTAATCAGATTGCTAAAGGTCTGTGGCTTATCATAATTTTCTAGACATTGTCTTTTGCAGGGTAGAGTATTTAATTTTAATGAAGTCTGCTGCTGCTGCTAAGTTGCTTCAGTCGTGTCTGACTCTGTGCGACCCCATAGACGGCAGCCCACCAGGCTCCCCCATCCCTGGGATTCTCCAGGCAAGAACACTGGAGTGGGTTGCCATTTCCTTCTCCAATGCATGAAAGTGAAAAGTGAAAGTAAAGTCACTCAGTCATATCCGACTCTTAGCGACCCCATGGACTGCAGCTGTCTACAGGCTCCTCTGTCCATGGGATTTTCCAGGCAAGA
>NW_011494609.1:9837549-9838062 GCF_000754665.1 Bison bison bison
TAAGTTCATCTGCTTATTTAGCTCATCAATTAAGACAACTCCAGGGCCTCCTTATAATTCTATTTTAATAACTATGATCTCTAAGTTCCATCTACTTGTATCTATGAACATCCTTGCTTCCGAAGTTTCATTCTCCATCTCAAAAATTCACAGCACATAAAATGCCAAGACTTCAAAAAATTCTTTACCATAATGACATTTAACTTCTTTACAACTAAGTCAATTCTGATTTTTCTCGTTTATCGTACAGCTGCTGCTGCTGCTGCTGCTGCTAAGTCGCTTCAGTCGTGTCCGACTCCGTGCGACCCCATAGACGGCAGCCCACCAGGCTCCCCCGTCCCTGGGATTCTCCAGGCAAGAACATTGGAGTGGGTTGCCATTTCCTTCTCCATTATACAGCTGGATGTATTGAAATGCCCCCGAAATTTCTGAAAACTAACTTCCCTTCTTCTGCAGCTGTGAGATCTTATCACTGTGTCTCTCCAAAATTGCTCACCCTTTCTCTATTTGTTC
>NW_011494609.1:9838162-9852299 GCF_000754665.1 Bison bison bison
CTGGAGTGGGTTGCCATTTCCTTCTCCAATGCATGAAAGTGAAAAGTGAAAGTAAAGTCACTCAGTCAGATCCGACTCTTAGCGACCCCATGGACTGCAGCCTACAGGCTCCTCTGTCCATGGGATTTTCCAGGCAAGAGTACTGGAGTGGGGTGCCATTGCCTTCTCCAGTGAAGTCTAGGTCATCAATAAAATTAAAACTTCAAGAAAATTAAAGATATGAAGGGAACATTTCATGCAAAGATGGGCTCAATAAACAACAGAAATGGTATGGACCTAATAGAGGCAGAAGATATTAAGAAGAGGTGGCAAGAATACACAGAAGAACTGTACAAAAAAGATCTTCATGACCCAGATAATCATGATGGTGTGATGACTCACCTAGAGCCAGACATCCTGGAATGTGAAGTCAAGTGGGCCTTAGAAAGCATCACTATGAACAAAGCTAGTGGAGGTGATGGAATTCCAGTTGAGCTATTTCAAATCCTGAAAGATGATGCTGTGAAAGTGCTGCACTCAATATGCCAGCAAATTTGGAAAACTCAGCAGTGGCCACAGGACTGGAAAAGGTGAGTTTTCATTCCAATCCCAAAGAAAGGCAATGCCAAAGAAAGTTCAAACTACCGTACAATTGAGTCGTTTCACATGCTAGCAAGGCAATGCTCAAAATCCTTAAGGTAGACTTCAACAGTACATGAACCGAGAACTTCCAGGTGTACAAGCTGGATTTAGAAAAGGCAGAGGAACCAGAGATCAAATTGCCAACATCTGTTGGATCATAGAAAAAGCAAGAGAGTTCCAGAAAAATATCTATTTCTGCCTTATTGATTATGCCAAAGCCTTTGACTGTGTGGATCACAATAAACTGTGGAAAATTCTGAAAGAGATGGGAATATCAGATCACCTGACCTGTCTCTTGAGAAACCTGTATGCAGGTCAGGAAACAACAGTTAGAACTGGACATGGAACAACAGACTGGTTGCAAACAGGAAAAGGAGTACATCAAGGCTGTATATTGTCACCCTGCTTATTTAACTTATATGCACGGTACATCAGGAGAAATGCTGGGCTGGAAGCAGCACAAGCTGGAATCAAGATTGCCGTGAGAAATATCAATAACCTCAGATATGCAGATGACACCACCCTTATGGCAGAAAGTGAAGAGGAACTAAAAAACCTCTTGATGAAGGTGAAAGAGGAGAGTGAAAAAGTTGGCTTAAAGCTCAGCATTCAGAAAACTAAGATCATGGCATCCGGTCCCATCACTTCATGGGAAATAGATGGGGAAACACTAGAAACAGTTTCAGACTATTTTTCTGGGCTCCAAAATCACTGCAGATGGTGACTGCAGCCATGAAATTAAAAGACACTTACTCCTTGGAAGGAAAGTTATGACGAACCTAGACAGCATATTCAAAAGCAGAGACATTACTTTGCCAACAAAGGTCCATCTAGTCAAGGCTATGGTTTTTCCAGTGGTCATGTATGGATGTGAGAGTTGGACTGTCAAGAAAGCTGAGCACTGAAGAATTGATGCTTTTGAACTGTGATGTTGGAGAAGACTCTTGAGAGTCCCTTGGACTGCAAGGAGATCCAACCAGTCCATCCTAAAGGAGATCAGTCCTGGGTGTTCATTGGAAGGACTGATGCTGAAGCTGAAACTCCAATACTTTGGCCACCTCATGTGAAGAGTTGACTCATTTGAAAAGACCCTGATGCTGGGAAGGATTGAGGGTGGGAGGAGAAGGGAACGACAGAGGATGAGATGGCTGGATGGCATCACTGACTTGATGGGCATGAGTCTGGGTAAACTCCAGGAGTTGGTGATGGACAGGGAGGCCTGGTGTGCTGTGATTCATGGGGTCGCAAAGAGTCAGACATGACTGAGTGAGTGAACTGAACTGAGGTCATCAATGATTTCTTTCATGGAAGGTGCCTTGGCATTGCATCAAAAAAGGCATCACCATACCCACGGCCATTAGGGCTTCTGCTATGTTATCTTCTGTGAGTTTTATAATTTTGAATTAATTTTTGTAAAGGGTGTAAGGTCTGTTTTAATGTGTATGTCCAGTTGTTCCAGCACTATTTGTTGAAGAGACCATCTTTGTCCCATTGTATTACCTTTGCTCCTTTATCAAAGATCAGCTAACTATACTTCAGTTCAGTTCAGTTCAGTTGCTCAGTCATGTCCGACTCTTTGCGACCCCATGAATCACAGCACTCCAGGCCTCCCTGTCCATCACCAACTCCCGGAGTTCACTCAAACTCAAGTCCATCGAGTCGGTGATGCCATCCAGCCATCTCATCCTCTGTCGTCCCCTTGTCCTCCTGCCCCCAATCTCTCCCAGCATCAGGGTCTTTTCAAATGAGTCAACTCTTCACATGAGGTGGCCAAAGTATTGGAGTTTCAGCTTCAGCATCAGTCCTTCCAATGAACACCCAGGATTGATCTCCTTTAGGATGGACTGGTTGGATCTCCTTGCAGTCCAAGGGACTCTCAAGAGTCTTTTTCAACACCACAGTTCAAAAGCATAACTATACTTGAAAAGTGAAAGTGAAGTCGAGTCAGGCTCTTTGCGACCCCATGGACTGTAGCCTACCAGGCTCCTCCCTCCATGGGATTCTCCAGGCAAGAGTACTGGAGTGGGTTGCCATTTCCTTCGCCAGGGGATCTTCCCAACCCAGGGATCGAACCCGGGTCTTCCGTATTGCAGGCAGACGCTTTAACCTCTGAGCCACCAGGGAAGCCCTAACTATACTTAGGTAGGTCTATATCTGAGCTGTGTATTCTGTTCCATTGATGTATTTGCTTTTTCTTTCACCAATATCACACTGCTGTGGTTGCTGTAGCTTTACAGTAAGTACTGAAGTTGGGTAGTGACAGTCTTCTGAATTTGTTCTTCTCCTTCAAAGTTGTGTTGGCTATCTTAGGTCTTTTGCCCCTATGAATAAACTTTAGAATCAGTTTGCCAAAGTCCATAACATAAGAGTTTTGACTGAGATGGCATAGAATCTACAGATCAAGTTGGGAAGAACTGACATCTTGACAGTACTGAGTCTGTCTATAAGCATAGAATATCTCTCCATTTATTTCATTTTTCTTTGATTTCATTATCAACGTTCTGTAGTTTCCTCATATAGATTTTGCAGACATTTTGTTAGATCTATATGTATTTAATTTTGGGGGGTGTTAATTAAATGGTATTGTGTTCTTAATTTCAAATTCTATTTGTTCATTGCTGGTGTATAAAAAAAGTGATAGACTTTAATATCAAGTTAATAAATTTTGTATCCTGCAACCTTGCTCTAATCACTTAGTTCCAGGATCCTGCAACCTTGTTCTAATCACTTAATTCCAGGAGTTTTTTGTTGATTGTTTAGATTTTCCTGTACAGATGATCATGTCGTCTGTGAACAGACAGTTTTATTCCTTCCTCCCCAATCTGTGTACCTGTTATTTCTTTTTCTTATTAGTCTTACTGAATAGATAGAATGCTCAGTACCAGAGTCATGAGAGAGGACATCCTTGATTGTACCTGACATCAGTGGGAAAGCCCTGAGATTCTCACCACTAAGTACGATGCTAGCTGTTGGTTTTTTGGTAGACATTCTTTGTCAAGTTGATGCAGTTCCTCTCTATTTCTAGTTTCCGGAGAGTTTTAACCAAGAACTCTGTGCTGTGATTATGTTGGGATTTTGTCAAATGCATCTATTAATATGATCATGTGATTTGTCTTTTTTAGCCTGTTCATGTGATGGATTGCATTAGTGGATTTTTGAATACTGATTCAGTCCTGCATAGCTAAGATAAAGCCTGCTTGGCTGTGGTATGTAATTCATTTCATATGTTGTTGATTTGATTTGCTAATATTTTGTTGAAAAATTTTACACGTATATGAGAAGTATTGGTCTACAGTTTTCTTGTAATGTCCCTGTCTGGTTTTGGTAATAGGGTAATAACAGCCTCCCAGAATGAGTTAGGAAGTATTGCCTCTGTTTTTACCTTCTGAAAGAGATTATAGAGAATTGGTACAATTTCCTCCGTAAATGTCTGTCAGAATTTCATCTGGTGAATTGACTGGTGAATTCAGGCCTGGTGCTTTCTGTTTTAGAAGGTTATTAATTATCGATTCAATTTCTTTAATTAATGTAGGCCTATTCAAGTTGTCTATTTCTACTGGTGTGAGTTTTGGCAAATTGTGTCTGTTGCAGGGGAAAGGAAAAAGAGGAATGAGTTTTCCTGAGAACGAAGGAGATAAAAAGAACAGTGAGCAGGCCTGAACATTCCTAGTTTCTTTTACTTTAAGTGCTCCTAACTCTGTATGTTTGTACCTAAGTTTGCTTTTCTGCCCCCTAACTCTGCAGGAGCTACATTTTGCACCTATTATCCTTTGCTTACCCTTACAACACTCTCTTAACCTTATGGTTCCTCTTTTTTATAAAACATATCAGAAAGAAGGCCACAGAGCCACTGAACTGCCAGACTCAATTACTGGGTTACTGATGCCCGCCTGTGACTGTCTTTGAACAAGTTTGTAACATTTTGTTCCTCATCTCTGATCCCTGACTTCGAATTCTCATCTTACACGAGCACTAGTGGTAAAGAACCCACCTGCTGATTCAGGAGACGTAAGGGACACGGATTTGATCCCTGGGTTGGGAAGATCCCCTGGTGAAGGAAAAGGCAACCCTCTCCAGTATTCTTGCCTGGACAATTCATGAAGAGAGGAGTCAATCCATGGGGTCAAAAAAAGTCAGACACAATTGAGTGACTGAACAACAACAATGGCTTGAATCTCTGTTGAGATACAATTTATTGGTGACCAAATGATGGGCCCTTTCAAAATTAGAGAAACTAACAAACAAGTTTCTAGAGCACAAACCAAAAAGCCACTGACAACTCCAGCGTCCCTAGGAATTGTGGGATTTTGTCACAAAAGGATACCAAATTTGGGGCTAACTGCAAAGCCATTAGACCATACTTTGAAAGGTGCAGATTCTGAACTTTTGGTTTGGATGGGATACTGCCAAAGGGCTACCCTGGTGGCTCAGATGGTAAAGAATCTGCCTGCAATGCAGGAGACCGGGGTTGGGAAGATCCCCTGGAGAAGGGAATGGCAATCCAATCCAGTATTCTTGCCTGGGGAATTCCATGGACAGAGGAGTTTGGCAGGCTACAGTCTAGGGGTTCCAAAGAATCGGACAAGACTGAGTGACTAACACATACACTGTCAAAAAGCTTACAAAACTCTGAAACTGAAACTCATGACTGCTCTGGTCCTAGGCCTGCCTGATCTCCAGAATGAATTCAAACTATGTGTGCATGAGAGGCAGGGGATGGCCCTGGGCATACTTATAGAACTGGTGGGAGACATTCCCTGACCAGTAGCTTATCTTTCAAAACAGCTGGACACGACAGCTGCCAGCTGGCTCCCTTGCTTACAAGCAGTGGCCACCACCTGTGATCTACAGAAAGGTTCACTTTGCCCATACTGTTAGGGGGAGCACATTGATTGAAACCGCCCACCCTGGCCAGGCACCATAGTAACCATTTGCATGAGTTGTTTTATGACAGGTGGTCCTGGTAAGGAACAGGGAACTAATAAGCCTCCAACAACCAGAAGAGTTTGGGAAAGGTCAAAAGGAGGCACTACCTGTCTGACCACCTCCCAGAATCCGTCTCTCTGGCATCCATCTTGGCTGAACAAGGCGTGCACCACCAGGAAGGACTCTGGGTCAGAATGATTGGCTAAGGACAACCCGGAAACTAATCCCATCACCATAAAGCCCGAGACTGCAAGCCATGTGATAGAGCAGTTCTCCTGGGTTCTCTTATCCTACTGGTCTCCACCCGGGCGCCCTTTCCCAAAAAAATCTCTTGCTTTGTCAGCAGATGTGTCTCCTCGGACAATTCATTTCCGAGTGTTAGACAAGAGCCCAGTTTTGGGCCCTGGAAGGGGTCCCTTTCCTGCAACAATACAACGACATTGAACATCCCACATTAAGTCCTGGTCCTCTTGGAACAAAAGGGTGGATACTGGTTAACGTCAGAGAGGATGGGAAAACATAAGGCAATCCTCCTTGATGATCCCAATGTCACCATTGGAGTGACCAATGTTTTAAATTCTGCTACCCTGCTTCCCTCACTGTCTAAGAAGGAGATCCTCCAGAACTGCCTGGAGGTTTTGAAGACCACTTACCCCAGTCAACTGGATTTGACAGGTAAGCCTCTGAGTGAGGCTGATTGGCACTTCTTTACTGATGGCAGTAGTTTAGGGAAGGAGGGTCAGACGTATGCAGGATACGGAGCAGCTACAGAGTAGCTACGGAGCAGCAGGTAGTTGTCGCAGCAGCCCTGCATGCACTCCCCGCCCCTCCACCTCTGCACAGAGAGCTGAGCTGATTGCTCTAACAGGAGCTCTAATCTTATCAAAAGGAGAAAGGACCTGCCTTCCTGGGCTCTACCCGACTCTCGGGATCCCAGAACCTTTTATAACAAGTAGATAAAGTAAGGAACAAAAAGAAAAAGCCTTCTAAACTCTCCCCCAAGATAAAAGCTTGATGATTGGATCCAAATGAAAACTAAAGTTATAAGAGTTGGTGGAATTTAGATAAAGGTATATAAAATTAATATATTTAAGCTTTATATCAGGTGGTTACAACTCTTATATTGTGGGATAGATAAGGCATATAGATTGCCACTAAGAAAATATTAACATACTGAATAAACCAGTAGAGTTACCTGCGCCATACAAAATAAGTAAAAACTGGAAACTAACATACAAGGGCTAATAAAAATAAAAACAGTAATTCTGCTTTGGTTTAATTTATAAATTCAGAAAGGCCTTTGCCGAATGCCTTATACAAACCGTTGAAGGCATAATCGTTTAAACTCTAAAGTTACAAAATATAGAACTTGTAAAATAAATTTCAGTTTGACTAAAAATTTTGTCACTGACTTTAGTAACTTAAGGTGACAAAACCGTTCGTTGAAAAACTAAACAACCGTCTTTGTCTTGCAAATGTCTCAACCAGAATATGAATACAGGTCATAAGTACCTGATAAACTATTAAACTTATCTTGTAATGCCTGATTCATTACTAAGCTTTTTAGTGAAGCCATCAGATCTCTTGTCTGCCTATTTATGTCTGTGTACCCATTCTACATGAGATTATCTCTATTTCTGAAAGGTAATATTGAAATTAAATTCATAAGGAGCTCTATATAATTGTTTAAGAAAAGATGCTACATTTAAATAAACTGACCAAAATGAATTTCAGGCTCACGTAAACTGGGAAATACCCAATATTAAGTTGATACTGGTATTAATGTTTAAATTTATTGATCTAATTAATATAGGCATGTCATTAAGAGTCATCAAAATTCAATTACATGGGACTGAATGAACTGATACATATGATTTATTACTTTGTGACTTTAGAAAATATACTAGCTTGAATCTCTGTTTTTCAAAAATATCTTTTCTTTTATGCTGTGAGCTACAACAGGTTGATAAAAACAAAGATAAAACATTTTCTCTTCCACCCTACCTGATCCTGCTAGAGTTTAGCTTCTCCAACTGGCTCTCCTATGGACTTGATGGTTTACTGCAACTGAATTATAACTAGTTATATTAATCATATCAGGGCTTCCCTGGTGGCTCAGACGGTAAAGCGTCTGTCTGCAATGCAGAAGACCTGGGTTCGATCCCTGGGTTGGGAAGATCCCCTGGAGAAGGAAATGGCAGCCCACTTCAGTATTCTTGCCTGGAAAATCCCATGGACGGCGGAGCCTGGTAGGCTACTGTCCATGGGGCTGCAAAGAGTTGGACACGACTGAGCGACTTCACTTCAATGTATATATTAATCATTGTTTAATTTGTCCTTTATTTCCAAATTGCTTATGCTTTTGTCTCCCTGTTACACTATGACTTTTTCAGTGTTATTAGCTGCACTACTTAGGTCCTATTTTATAAGATTATTGTTTCTTACTGTACCCAGTGTGTAACCAGTCCTCCAACAAAAATAATGATGACTAGATGACTTAGAGCAGTTGATCAGAAATGCAGTTCCATATAAGGTCAACGACTGTAACAGTATAAGTCTAGATATGGGAAGAAACAACAAAAGGGAATATTTTCCTGGACCACAAGGGCTAGTAAGTACAGGTAGTCCAGAGAATCTTGAATACTGTTTTATGGCCTAGTCCAGTAATAGCACATTGAGTGACCTGTCAACGAAACCTTCACCAGATCTGGGAATGAGCATTCCTAGCACCATGGGACAAAATGGTCATGTAATATCCCCAAACTATGGTCAGATTCATGACCCTGAAGGGGCTCTGCCAACTGCAAGTTGGCAATTGCCATCTACCTCTACAAAGATTAAATCATGGCCACTGAAGCTGTTGACCTTCAATACCCCCTGAAAGGAGTTTAAGATTGAAATTAGGAATGAGGCACTCTGTGCTTTGGAAAAACTGGCAGAAGAGACCTTCAGATAGACACTTTCAGGAGAAGATTTTTATGAGCCCTGATTTTTACATCTTCTCATACCTAGAGAAACATTAACATCATTGATGGTTACAATCACTTTGGCTAACAAGGAAAAATTACAATTAAAGTCAAAATAGAGTAGTTATGGAAATAACTAGGTGACACAATGGTATTTCAGACAAGTCCTATATTGTTAAAAACTCGAGTCTCCTGAGCTGTGTCAGACTTAGGATGCCATCAGCCATTCTAAAAACAAAGTCTGCTAGCAGCTGCTGACTACAACCTTACTTTCTAAAGGTCTCTTTTTGTAGCTATTATATGTTTAGACAATGAAATTGCTCTGGATCATGTGTTGACAAAAACAAAAAAACAAACACATGTGTAATGACCAACAGCCACATTAAAGGTTAAGACCTACTTAGATAAACCCAGACAACTGGCTACCTGGCTACAAGTCTCCTCAATGTTAAGTCTAATGTTAAGTCTACTGTTAAGTCTAAATTAGCATCCGGATAATTTTTTTCTATTTTGTCTATTATTGTGCAGGTTGTCATTCCTCCAACTATTTCCGAGTCCAAATTGCTCCATTCGTTTGGACAAGAAGACCCAAGCACTGAGCCTATCTGAATCACAGTCAAAATTGTCATCAAATGTATCTTGCTTCTTCTTCTTTGGCCTCTAGCTACAATAACTCTTTTACTCATCTATGGCCTCTGTTTTTTTTTTTAAACTGTCTGTTAAGTTTTGTCTCCTCCAGATAACAACAGTTTTACATCAAGATAATGATGATGTAGAGATTACAGTCACTCCCCTAAACAGATCCTGTGGGAATAACCACAAAACTCACCCAGGGGCCCCTTAATAAAACAGGATGAGTGCTCCGTGACCCCCACTAGGTAGGGTCTATGAGTCCCATGCCAGCACTGAAGAAGTTATGGAAGACAGACAGTCTGTCCCTCATCACCCCACTAAAGATTTCTTAGGGTTCATGTCTCTCAAAGGAAATTTGAAGGAGATAGCTGGGCCCCTGCCCTGAACAGCTAGTGATTGTCAAATAGCAAAACTGAGGTTCTGTCCTCAGCCAGACAAGAGCAACACCTATTTCCCTTCCTCCCTTCTTTCTCTTTCCTGCAAACAAAGAAGATAAAGAAAACAGTGAGGAGGCCTGAACATTCTTAGCTTTTTTACTTTAACTGTTCCTTACTCTGCGTGTCTGTAACTAAGTTTGCTTTTCTGCTCCCTAAGTCTGCAAGAGCTACATTTCACATGTATTAATTACCCTTTGCTTAGCCTTACAACACCCTCTTCCCTTTGTAGTTCCTCTTTTTTACACATCAGAAAGAAGGCTGCAGAACCACTGGACTGCCGGACTCAATTACTGGGTGACTGACGTGAGCCTATGAGTGTCTTTGAACAAAATCCTAACACCTTTGTTCCTCATCACTGACTCCTGACTGCTAGCACTCATCTTATATAAGCCTCTAGACTCCTCATGGAAGGAGGACAGTTCTTGAGGCATGAGCCTACTGTATTCCCCTCTCTGCTGGCTGAGAATCAAAGCGACCTTTCTATTGCCTACAAACTCTGTCTCTGTATTTTTTTATTTGTCTTTGGTGTGCAGAGAAAGCCAAGATTTTGGCCAGCAACATGTCTTTTAAGGAATTGGTCCAACTTATCTAAATTAAGAATTTGTAGGCATAAGTTGTTCACAGTATTCTTTTAATACTTTTTTAATGCCCATAGAGTCAGCAGTGATGATTTCAATTTAATTTCTGATATTGGTAATTTGTGTTCTCTTGTTTTTTCTTAGCCTGGCTAGAGGCTTATCAATTTTATTGATCTTTTCAAAGAACTAGTTTTTTGTTTTGTTGATTTCCTATTTTACTGATTTCTGCTCTCATTCTTATTATTTCTTTTTTTCTACTTGTTTTGGATTTGATTTGCTCTTCTTTCACTAATTTCCTAAGGTAGAAACTTTGGGTCTTTCTTCTTTTCTTATATATGCATTCACTGCTGTAAGTGTTCCCCAGGCAATGTTTGGCTGTATCCCACAAAGTTTGATAAGTTATGTTTTCATTTTCATTTGGTTCAAAATATTTTAAATTTTCTCATTGTGCTGGTGGTAAAGAATCTGCTTGCCAATGCAGGAGATGTAGGTTTGATCTCTGGGTTGGGAAGATCCCCTGGAGGAGGAAATGACAACCCACTCCAGTATTCTTGCCTGGAAAATCTCATGGACAGAGGAGCCTGGCGGGCTAGAGTCTATAGGGTCACAGACAGCCAGACATGATTGAAGCAACTTAGCACGCACGCATTCTTCTTTGCCCAGGTTTTATTTAGAAGCATGCTGTTTAATCTCCATGTATTTTTGTATTTTCCAGTTATCTGTTATTTATTTCCAGTTTAATGCCATTGTAAGTCTGACAACAGACATTATATAGCTTCTATTATTTTAAATTTGTTAAACTGTGTTTTATGGCCCAGAAAGCCGTATCTCTTGGCGAATGTTCATGCTAGCTTGAAAAGAATGTGTATTCTGCTGTGGTCTCCAATAAAGCCCAACACACTTAGCATACAATGCAGCAACCCCACCTCAGCACCATCCCCTAGAACATGAACTGCAGGCATTTATGTTGATAGCATCCACAGAAGATTATAGCCCGAACCCACACACAATCCGAAAGTCTATCAATAAGAAAAAAGATAAATGAACTGTGGTATACTCACAGGGTAAAATACTACTCATGGATTAAAAAAAAAAGAAAAAGAAAAAGAAAGCACTGTTGTTAAGTGCAACAACATGGATAACTCTCAAAACCAACATGAATATCAGGACTTCCTGGGCAGTCCAATGTCTAAGATGCAATGCAGGGGGCCTGGGTTCAATCCCCAGTCAGGGAACTAAGATCCCACATGCCGCAACTAAGACCCAGCACAGCCAAATCAATAAATGTTACAAAAACAACATGCATACCATACCGAATGAATGACTGATCACATTCAGACGACATTCAAGAGCAGATAATAGTCACCTGTGGTTCAGAAGACTGAACGGTGGTTTCCTCTGAGTGCAGGGGTGGAAAGATACTCAGTTGGAAAGGAATCGGGGAAAATGTGCGGGTGTGATGGAAAAGTTCTTTATCTTTATTTGGGCGGCGAGTACACAAGAATATTACATAAAAAGTTATAGGGCTATATGTGTACTTTACTGCATAAAATACACATATTGAAGTACGAAGAGTGCTTCAATCATGTACGTTATCAGGAAAAGAAAAAACAAGTGGGCAGAGATGACAGAGCTGGACGGTGCTGCGGAAGCACATTTACAGCTTAGTCCGGCCGATGCAGGGCACGCCAGCCACCTGGTCAAGAGCCAGTTCAGACCCGAGTGGCCCCTCTGAAGCCTGTCTTTGGCTCTGACTGGCTGCACACAGTGCAAGCTGCCTTCATCCTTCTTTGGGGGACTGGAGGGAATAATGGTGGTCCTTTCTCAGCTTGGACACCTCCCCCCTCCACTAAACTGTATCCTACTCTTCCTTCAGGGCCTCCCCCAAGCCTACCTTTCTTTCTGTCTCCCTCCCACATCAGCCCCCACATGCTTCTGGTCACCCCAGCTTCTCCAGTAGAAATCAGTTCACAGGAGGCTGGCCTAGGAGCCACGGCATGGATGTGACTGGGGGTCATGAGTGGCTGCCCAGGTCAGTCATCACTCACACACAGAGAATGAGACCCAAAGTGCTTTTGCTTTTTCTTAATGCTTAGCAAACTTAAGTGATCTGTGTTTTCTCTTTTTCTTTGGCCTTTCCCTAATTTCACATACTGAATGAAACATACTTTTCAAGTGTTAAGATCATCGGATTTAATTTTTTATTTCTTTTGTGTCCTCTTACAGGGCTTTGTCGTCAGTGACCATTCAATTTATACTGCAGACCAGCAGTTCTCAAAGTGTGCTCAGGGGACCCCTAAGGGTCCACATGACCCTTCAGGGATTTTCCAGGGTCCAAACTGATACACTGTAACATGAATTGCCTTTTCCACTCTCATTCTCCCAGGAGTATACAGTGGAGCTTTCCACTGTCTACTGAGAAGGTCTGCGTGACTCACTGAACCAGCATTTTCAAACGAGGGATAAGAAATGATACAAGATCATGCAAGGGCAAAAGACCCACTCCAAGTGCCAGACAGACCACTATATTTCACATAGCAGAGTAAGGAAAATTCATTTTCAGATTCTACATTGCAACTCATCTTTAAGAAAATACCATTTGTTGGGATTTCCCTGGCGGTTCAGTAGTTAAGATTCCCCACGTCCACTGCACAGGGCATAGGTTTGATGCCTGGTCAGGGAACTAAGGGGGCTTCCTCAGGAGCACAGCAGTAAAGAATCTGCCTGCAATGTAGGAGATGCTGGTTTGATCCCTGGGTTGGCAAGATCCCCTTGAGGAGGGAATGGCAACCCCCTTCAGTATTCTTGCCTGGAAAATCCCAGGGACAGAGGAGCCTGGCAGGTTACAGTCCATGGAGTCCAATAGAGTCAGACATGACTGAAGCAACTTAGCACACATGCACACACTGGGAACTAAAATCCCACATGCTGCACAGTGTGGTCAAAAAAAGAAAATGATAGGGAATGATTAAAAAAAAAGTATCATTTGTTGAATTTTGGCATAGGATCAAAGCAGGATAGCCACAGTTATGTAAGAAGGATCTAAGACACTCCACACTGGAACTTCCCTGGTGGTTCAGTGGTTAAAAAAATCTGCCTCGCAAAGCAAGGGATATGAGTTCAATCCCTGCTTGGGGAACTAAGATCCCAGTGCTGAGGGGCAATGAAGCCCACATACTCCAACTACTGAGCCTCTGCACCACAACGAAGATCCCACATGAGGCAATGAAGATCCCGCATGCCACAGCTAAGATCCAACACAGCCAAATAAATAAATATAAATAAAGGTACTCCACACTGTTCTGACTACGTATTCATGTGGCCAGAGTTTTGCCAGTCCTTCCACCAAAACGACACCTTAAAACAGACTGAATACAAAAGGCGCCCTGAGGACCCAGCTGTCTTCTGCTGAGGACATTAAAGAGATGTGCAAAAGTTTAAAACAATGGCATTATTTTCACTATTTTGTTTTGGAGAGTAAAGTTATTTTTCACAAAAATATGTTGACATAAAATGACTATAGTGCTGTTATTCTAAAGTGAATTAACAAATATTTAAAAATTTTCTGTTTTAATTACAAATGCATAACCTACAGGCTTCCCTGGTGGCTCACACAGTAAAGAATCTGCCTGCAATGTGGGAGCCTCAGGTTCAATCCCTGGGTCAGGAAGATCCCCTGGAGAAGGGAACGGCAACCCACTCCAGTATTCTTGCCTGGAGAATTCCATGCACAGAGGAGCCTGATGGACTATGGTCCATGGGGTCACAAAAAGTCGGACATGACTGAGCGACGGACACAGAGACACAACCTACAGAAACAAAAGCTTTTCTGGGTCCTTGGTCACTTTTAAGTTTACAGAGGGGTTCTGAGATGAAAAAGTTTGAGGACTGCTGTTTCTGGCTGCCTGACTAGAATACTGAGCAGACCCTTTAGAAATGGAAGGACCAGATACTGCAGTCAGACAGACCTGTGTTT
>NW_011494609.1:9852399-9856305 GCF_000754665.1 Bison bison bison
AATGTTCCACACTGTGCTGATGGATGTAGAGTACCTAATTTAATATCCCTGACCCTTGAGGTTTATTTTTAATCTGTGCAATGGGAAGAGTAACATCATTTTCAGAGCTGCTGACATTAAATGAAGTAATGTACCAGCACAGACCATCTGCAGCTAGCAGGCATTTGGACATTTCGTTATTTTTGCATGTTGCGCTTGGTCCTCTAGGGCTTTGAGGCAGCCAAGGCCTCAGTTGAATTAGGATTGAAGTTCAGATTCCTGGCTGGCTGGTCAACTACATGGACAGAAAGGCTCTCCATGTCATGTGACACAGCCCAGGATGGTCATAGGAGGGTAGAAGGGCTGACACTTCAGAGCTCTTCCAACGTTGGAGAGGAAGTGTTCACCTTTCGATTCATCTAAACTGAGGTCACCAGGTCCTGGAATGGCGAGCAGAAGTGCACAGGCCCTCACTGACCACACACAGACCGTGAGACCCTCACGCCATGTCTCTCCCTCTTCGCCCGTCTGCCAGCTGATGGTCCACTATTCTATGCGTTCTTCCTGGAATGCAAGATGTGTGAGAAACAAAAGCAAAAACCCAACACCCAAATGCCTTTCCTTGTCGCTAGTTTTCACTCTTCATGAAACTAGTTTTGTTGGCTTTAGTGGCTGAGATTTTAGGAGGAAGAGCATGGAAAATGGATCAGACTGACCCGTATCTCCTGGTGCCGTCCCTCAGTGTGAGCCAGTGTGTGTGGTGGGGGGAATCACAATGCCACCTCAGAGACAGGATGAGAAGATACCTAGGAGGAGGCTGGATGCACAAGAGTTAGTGTCAGTTGCTCACTGGTGTCCAACTCTTTGCAACCCCATAGATTAGCCTGCCAGGGTCCTCTGTCCATGGAATTCTCCAGGCAAGAATACTGGAGTGGGTGGCCATGCCCTCTTCCTGGGGAATCTTTGAACCCAGGGATCAAACCCGGGTGTCCTACATTGCAGGAAAGGCTCCCCATGAAAGGTCGATATTCTCATGGTAATGGGTCATTTTGTCTCTCACTATCATAAGCTATCAAGAGAAAAACCAGCTGAATTTCAGTTTTGATTAAGAAAAATATAAGGGACAACCAAAGAAACACTGTATGACATCTGTCCTAGGATATTCTAAGGAGAAAAAAATGTTTCTTAAAGGTAATCCCTTCAGGAAAGAAAACCAAGAAAACTCAACAGCATATGTATGTAATAGTCCAAAAAAATGTAAAGGAAGAAAACGAAAATATTTCTGAAACTCAGTTTGGTGAGTTGGACTGAGCTGCAGCGTGTTGACAGTTCTCGCGCGTGTAGGACCCCCTTCCCTGTACCCAAACTATCCCCCATCAACCCAAGAGCATGCTGCCGGGACCCCACGTGAACCCCACCCCGCCCCTTTTCTTTCCCATCTTCTGGTAAAGATCGCGGCCCTCCGGACCTCCATCCGGCCTGGGGTGCTTCCAGCTCGGAAGCACATGATTATGAACGCTTTTCCTCGGGGAGTGGTTGGAGAACTGAAGATACAGGGGCTCTACAGAAGTCACCCGCGCACAACCCCCTGGCGTCCTGCCCACCCTCCCTGACTCCTGCGGGTCCCCGTGCCACGCGGTGCTCATGACGTCTCTCCGACAGCCCCCACTGGTCCCCCTACTTCCTGCCACCTTTCCTTTCCAGACATCGTCCACTTTTCCACAACCCGGCACGTGCCGAAACCCCAAAGCCACTGATTTGGGGAACAGCTGGGGTTCGAGGGGGCTCTGATCCCCTGGAGCTCGCCCTCCCCCGCCGCAGCTTCTGGAACCCTCTGCTGGGGGCGCTCGGGTGGGGTCTGGGGGGCGGCCAGCCCGGAGGTCCTAGGCCACGTGGTGTTCTCGCTCAAGGCCCCCTCGGAGGACAAGCACGGAGTCGGGGGTGCAGTCTCTCACGTGCTGAGAACAGCCAGGGAGTTGGACCAGCGAAGCGCAGCCCGGATGTGGGGTATCCGTCCCCGGAAACCAGAGGTGCTGGACACCTGAGGGCTTATTCCTGAGACCCCCAGGCAGGCCCCTCCGACCTCTGTTGGCCTGCATGGCGGCCCGCGGTCTCCATAAACCGCGAACCGGCCCCGCGGTCCCGTCCGGTATCCAGCCCCAAGCCGGTCTCCTCTAGACCAGAACCGGGATCAGACCCCACCCAGATTCCCATCTCCGTTCCGCCCCCATCGCGCCCGGCCCCTGGCCCTTCCTGACCCTGGTTCCCGCCCCGTCTCTTACCACATGGCCGCCTCCGGCCTCTGCGTGTTCTGGACAGCAGGCGCCGCACCCACGCCATCCCCATTCCCGCCCGTCCGCGGACACGTGGCGGAGTCTATGCAGCCTCTCCCGCCGCCGCTGGGGGGCCGCACTCCAATCTGCGCGGGATTTCCCTCCCGGTGAACTCCAGGGGAAGAAAGGTGGTTCTCCACACGACCTGTCCCGCGTCTGTCCCGCAGATGCTGGCGTGGGTGTGGTATTTGGGTCCCTCACCGCCTTTCCTAAGCGCCCCCAACATCTCCCCACGTGTTCCCTGGGCCCGCCGCCGCCTCTCCTGCCTCCTCCCTTTGGGTCCACATCATTCTCCCTACCAGGGAGAGCCCCCCGGGAGGCTCCTAAGGGGGCACCGCTGGTGGCCCAGCCACTACCCTGGGCTTTCCTGGGGTTGTGTTTGCTTAAATTGCCCAAGGAAATGACCCCACTGCAGGCCATGGCCACAGCCAAGTTCTCAAGGCAGAGGAGACTGCATTCAGAAAGGGTAGGCTGTATGTTTCTAGAAAGTTGTCCATTTCTTCTAGGTTGTCATTTGTTGGCATACAATTGTTCATAGTATTTTCTTATAGTTTTTGTATTTCCGTGGTATCAGGTGAGATTATTGTCTTTTCATTCTTTCTTCTGTGTACTTGGTTCACCTTTCTTCTTGGTGAGCCTGGCCGGAGATTTGTCACTTCTGTTTACCCTTTCGAAGAACCAGCCCTTGGTTTTGTTGATTTTTTTCCATTGTTCTTTAATCTCTATTTTATTTATTTACTCACTGATTTTTATTATTTCCTTCCTTCTTCTGACTTTAGGCTTTGTTCTTCTTTTTGGAATTCTTTTAGGTGATAGGTTAGGTCGTTTACTTGAGATTTTTCTTGTTTTTTGATGAAGGCCTGTATCACTATGAAATTGTGGTTGGTGAGGGATGGACTGGGAGCTTGGGATTAGAATATAGGATGATAAACAACAAATTCCTACTGTACAGCACAGGGAACTATGTTCAATATCCTGATAAACCCAATGGAAAATAATATTTGTTAAAAAAAGTATATATGTGTATAACTGAGTCACTTTGCTATATAGCAGAGGTTAGCAGAACATTGTAAATACTGCAATTTAAAAAAATATCCTGTAATAAATCATAATGGAGAAGTAGGTTTTGAAAGATTATATATGTTTATATCATATACATATATATGTATATATACACACACATATATACGTATACATACTAAGTTACTTCAGTTGTGTCCGACTCTATCTGACCCTTTGGACTGTAGTCCACCAGGCTCCTCTGTCCAGGGGAGTTTCCAGGCAAGAATACTAGAGTGGGCTGCCATTCCTTCCTCCAGGGGATCTTACTGATCCAGGGATTAAACCTATGTCTCTTTACGTGTCCTGTGTTGGCAGGCAGGTTCTCTACCATATGTGCCACCTGAGAAGTCCATAAATATATATATATACATATATAATTGAATCACTTTGCTGTACAGCAGAAATGAACACAACATTGTAAATCAACTAGACGCGAATAAAAAGTAAATTCAAAAAAAGGGCTGGATGTTGGAAATGGCCCTGTTCAGGCTTGGTATGTGAGCTTCCTTGGCCAGGCAGCCCCCATTTCATG
>NW_011494609.1:9856480-9860303 GCF_000754665.1 Bison bison bison
GGGGCGGTGGGGGAAGAAGTATGAGGAGCCCTGGTTGAAGTACTTTAGAATTAATCTCCATATCAAAATGTGTCTGTGAAAATGCTCCCCACCTCCCCTTCATTCTCCTGATGCCCCATGCAGGTCTTTTGAGTATTTGCTACAAAGCCAGATGGCTGATGCACCTGCTGGCCTATAGGTTCCTGGTGGGTGAGGACTATGTTTATTCTTTATGTCCCCAGCATCCAGCACCGCTGAGGCACTGAGGAAGCACTCAGAAATAAACTATGTGCTGCATGGATGCCTACGAAAATGCGAAGCGGGTGACAAGCCCAGGTTTCGCTTAGTTCAGCTCCCTGTTAGTCAGCTGGGGCATGCAAGCTTTAGTAATTGTGGTGCACAGGTTCAGTAGTTGCAGATTCCAAACTCTAGAGCACAGGCTCAGTAGTTGTGGCACATGGGCTTGGTTGCTGCATGGCATGTGGAGTCTTCCTACAGCAGAAATCAAATCCATGTCCCCTACATTGGCAGGCAAATTCTTACTCACTATGCCTCCAGCTGCTGCTGCTGCTAAGTCACTTCAGTCGTGTCCAACTCCAGGGACATCCCTAAATCTTACCTCTTTGAAAGCCTGATCTTCAAGGGCCTCAAACTGGATTCAACCTGGAGTAATAATAAGCTTGTATTTTTGTATTTTCATAAAACAGTGCTTTGGCTACTACCTGTAACTGTAGCTGGAATTCAGGCCACAAGATCAGGAAAAAGAGTCATACCTCCAATTAGCTCAGTCATTGGTGTTGACAGCTAAGATATTTGAACAACACAGGATTTGGCTGGAGGAGAGATGTTTCTTGAGAGAAAAAAAAAAACACTAAAATCACTGTTGTAGATTGTTCTTGACGTCATGATGTGGAAAGAAGTCAGAATATCTGGTGAAGAATGCAAAGCAAAAACTCCTTGGTCGCATTGCCTAACAACCATCGTGCCAAGGAACCTGGCTCATTCTTTTCTCATAATGGAAACTTTCCTTTTAAAAACCATGATCTAAAGCTGCTTTTCTCTCACAAAGTCTAACAGTGATCAGCAAGTTGCAAGAATAACAAGTAGTTACACGTACACACATACTCACACGCACACACGTTTTCAAGAGGTGACAAGAAACAATTTTAAAGCCCGTTTAATAAAAGTGTCTGCCTTCTTTCTAAGGAGAGAAACAAAAGCAGCTTTCACTTTTTCATAGGCTCAGTTTCACCTGGTCTTCACCTTCCTCCATTCCCTTCTCCAGCTCTTAACGGAGCAGTGAATGAATGAACAGAGGCTCATTTGGACCTGTGACTTCCATGATGTCATTTCACAGCCACAATAATCCTGGGAGGGCAGAATCGTAGGACCCACTTTACAGATGTGACAGTTGAGGATCAGTTGCGGACCCGTGAGTTCTGGTGACTTGTTCATTGTCACCTGGCTGGTGGGACTGGGGCTGCTGGTCATCTATCATGCTGTATTCCAATGCCTATTCACCTTACATGTCTGACTCTTGTGACTCCATACAGTCTATGGAATTCTCCAGGCCAGAATACTGGAGTGGGTAGCCTTTCCCTTCTCCAGGGGATCTTCCCAACCCAGGGATCGAACCCAGGTCTCCCGCATTGCAGGCGGATTCTTTACCAGCTGAGCCACCAGGGAAGCCCTACTTATGGATAGGACTTGTTTATTGTTTTTTAGTTCCAGAGTCATGTCCAATTCTTTTGCAACCCCATGGACTATATCCCTCCAGGCTCCTCTGTCCCTAGGATTCTAAAGGCGAGAATATAGGAGTGGGTTGCTGTTTCTTCTCCAGGTAATCTTCCTGACCCAGGGATCGAACCTGCATCTTCTATATGGGCAGGTTGGTGCTTTTTTGTTTTTGTTTTTACCACTGAGCCACCAGGGAAGCCCAAGACTTATTTATCCAGTTACTAAAACCATACTTGGCACATAGCAAATTTTCAGTACCTTTTGAATAAATGAATGAACAAATGAACTCTGGAAAGCAATGGAATAAAGTAAAGACTATGTTTAATTTGACTTTAAAAATTCTAGGTCATTTCTAATCAGTTCACCTAATTCTTCCAGCCCTTAGTTTCTTCACCTTTAAGATGGCATGGTGATGATGATGATTGTTAACTACCTGCCTCTACAGTTTTCATAAAGATGAGATGGAAACTCCCCTGTAGGGTTCCTGGAGGAGTTTGAAGCCAGCAGTGACAAACACAAATGCTGAATGGGGCTTCTGGGCTGGAGTGGGAAACCACCTGGCTCCCCGCCCCTGCCATGTGCAAAGGGAGGACATTACACTGAACAGACCACAAAAAGCACTTTGTCTTCGGGCTCCCTACCCCCGCAAATCCCCTCCCCACACACTGGCAGCCAGAGTTAGAAAAAAATGTCTGCTGGGAGTTAGGAATCTAAATTAAGTCCCCATGTCCCAGCTCTCTTCCCCAGCCCACTACTTCCACCATTCCGGTCAGCGCTGGTGAGACTGCTGGCTCTCAGCTGAGGACCCACTTTGGAATCACGAGGCACATCCAAGTGCAGAACCAAGGCCTCACCCCTGAGATGCTGACATCGTCCAGAAGGGAGCCCAGGAGCTGACATTTGTAAAAGAAATCCAGATAGCTTCCATATGTAGACAGAATTAGGTACTACTGAGTTAGTACATAAGGTTTTGGGGGCGTTCTTGTTATTTGGGACCAGATAATCCTTCACTCTGGGGGCTGTCCTGTCCCCAGAAGGATGGTTGGTGGCAGCCCTATTCTCTGTCTACTGTGGCCAGTGGCATCACCCCAGTTGTGAGCACCATAGAACTCTCCCTGGGAGGCAGAACTGTCCCAGGTGAGAAGCACTGGATTTGAGAAGAAAGGATGGCAGGAGAGAGGCTGTCGTGGCGTCGGACCCTCAGTGGGCAACCTAGGACCTGCACCACCAGGGAAGGAGTTTGTTGGAATTGCAGACCCCTGCCAGTCCAGGGGTCTCTCGGAGATGCTCTGCAGGGGATGCTTTGAGAGCACCACCAGGCCACCCGTGCTTCTTTCCTCTGGAAGCACTTATTAACAGAGTTAACTCATTTTTTTTAAATTGGAGGATAACTGCTTACAGTGTTGTGTTGGTTCTTGCTGTACAACAACGTGAATCAGATGTATGTATCCATATATCCCCTCCCTCGTGAGCTCCCTCCCCTCCTCATCCCACCCTTCTCGGTCATCACAGAGCACCGAGCTGAGCTCCCTGTGCTCTACAGCAGCTTCCCATTGGCTGCTTTACACACGGTGGTGTGTATATGTCAATGCTACGCGCCCAGTTCACCCCCCGCCTTCCCCTGCTGTGACCACAGTCCATTCTCTACATCTGCATCTCTGTTTCTGCCCTACAATAGGTTCATCCATGCCATTTTTCTAGATTCCATGTACACGTGTGAATATACGATATTTGTTTTTCTGTTTCTGACTTACTTCACTCTAACAGAATTAGTTTATTAAAATAGCAGTTCACTGGGAGTTCCCTAGTGGTCCAGTGATTAGAACTTTGTGCTTTCACTGCCCTAGGCCCAGGTTCAATCCCTGGTTGGGGAACTAAGATCCCACAAGCTGTGTAACTCTGCCAAAAAATACAAACAAAAGAATAAAATAGCAATTCACCATCCACATCTAGGTGACATTCAATCAGAGCATCAGCGTGGATGGACTTTAAGAATTCACTCCAAGCACCCAGATGAAGCCTCTGGGGGGAGGGGGGCGTGGCCCCTTGTAACATAGCTAGTCAAAGCGTGGCAGGGAGGGGAGGAAAGAGGGTCTACCTGGGGTGT
>NW_011494609.1:9860403-9879095 GCF_000754665.1 Bison bison bison
CAGGGAGCTGGGTCATAGAGACAACCTGTTCCTCCCACCCCTTCCTTCTAGACACCTTGCAAATGACAGTCATGCCCAGCTAATGCTTCCTGGTGTGTGAACTAGAGGCTGCCTCCAGTGGGGTAATGGTGAGCAGGGGGATATGAGAGGGACTGAACTGGCTGGGCCAGTGCCACCAGGGCACAGTGTGGCAGGCACTCCCACCTGGTGCTGGTGGGGCACAGCTGTGCCTGCTGAACCTCCGTTCTGCCTCCTAGAAGGACCAGCCTTGGGGCTCTCTCTGGCCTCTCCCAGAGTTTGTGCAGGTGAGAGCTGGATGGATGGAGCATGGATCTCTAGGGTAGCCTTGAAGGTGGGGGAGCCACAAAAGGGCAGCCCATGGGGTTTTGTGGAAATGGGCCATGGTGATGGGATGGGAGCCATGATATTTATCTAAACCAGCCCTTCCCCTCCCTGTTGCTCTCCCTTCCCCTACTTTTCCTCTCCTCTGCAGCACTGAGTACTGCCCAGCAGTGTTTTAGACATTTTCGGCAGTATTTTCGGCATTTTTGTGTTAACTGGCTTATCATCTGGAGTGTAAACCTCTCTCCACCAGACAACAAGTTCCATGAGGATAGATAGGGTCCCTGACTTGTTCACAGTGGAATCCAAGAGGCCTCGAATAGGGCTAGTCTCAGCTGGCACTCCTTCAATATTTGTTCAATGACTGGACACAACGAATGAGCAAATAGATTGATAAGCCTTGGATTTGTTTTAACGGTAACTGAAGGAAACACCTCTTCCTTCTTCCCCTCCCTGTGATGACTTAATTGACAGTGTATTTACCAGCTTTTAAAAAAGTCTCTTGGGGTTTCCCCAATAAAGCACCAAGAGGAAAACCTCAATGTTGCTGTTCCTGGGTGGAGGGCGAGTTCTGTTGCTTGGGTTCACTTTCTTCTCTTTTAAAGACGTTATTGTTGTTGTTCAGTCACTAAGTCGTGTCCAGCCCTTTGCGACTCCATGGACTGCAGCACACCAGGCTCCCCTGTCCTTCACTATCTCCCAAAATTCACTCAAATTCTTTTCCATTGAGTTGATGATGCCATCCAACCATCTCATCCTCTGTCGTCCTCTTCTCCTCCTGCCTTCAATCTTTCCCAGCATCAGGGTCTTTTCCAATGAGTAGGCTCTTCACATCAGGTGGCCAAAGTATTGGAGCTTCAGCAGCAGTCCTTCCAATGACTATCCAGGGTTGATTTCCTTTAGGATTTACTGGTTTGATCTCTTTAAAATTAGCAAATTGTTAAAATAATAATAATAACGATAATAACATCAGCCAGACAACTGATTTCATCCTCTGCTGAATGGAATGTGAATTTGAATAGCTTCACTGGAAAAGTATTTAAATCCCTGACTCAACAGACCTTCCACTTCATATAACACGGGGATGCTGTCTGCTCCAGCTATCTAATGAGGTGACCAGAAGGAACAAAGGAGATAGTGAAATTGCAGAGAAAAGCATAGAGGTAACAGAATATGTTATTCAAACAATCAAAACATGGACTGGGTACTGTCATGGTTGCCGGGCAGGAATCTGAGATCCTATCCTTACACATTCCTAAGCCGGGACAAATTATTATTCTAGCATGGGTTAGAACTGGTTCTTTCTGAAACTGGGAGCCAGGTTGAATCCCTTCCTCCACTATTCATGCATTCCACTCTCAAGGGGGCAGATCTAGCCAGCCCGCAGCAGCTGGCATGGGCCGGTGTGCATTCTGGTTGTTTGAAGTTTGATGTGTGCCAGCTATTATTACACAGCTTGATGATTGTTCCAGGCATGGGAGTGTGACAGGTGTGCCCTGGAAGAGGTAAAGTTAGGTGAAACTGGGGCTGGTCTTGAGTGCTTGCATATGGATTTTTCTCCTGTGGCTGCTGCAAGCCATGGAAGTGTTTAGGTTGGGAGTGGTCCAGCTCATAGGGAAGGTGGGTTCAGGATGGGAGAGGCTGAAGACAAGGAGACGAATAAGGAAACCAGCTCAAGAGCCCAGGTGGCTGGAACCATCCAGGTGAGTGCAGAGGGGTTTGGGCTCTTTAGGAGGTAGGAACAAAAGCAATTTGAATGGGGAATAAGGAAAGGGAGGGCATGGAATGACTTAGGTTTCCTGCCCAGGCTTCTGGTCGGGGGGAGGGGGAAGGGAAGGGTTGGCCTCCACTAAGAGAATAAAATAAGAACAGAGTCAAGTGTGGAACAGGAAGAAAACAATGCACAAGGTTGCTTTTTCAATAGTTGTTCCTCATTATTAAAAGCAACATATGTTTTGAAAACAGAATTTTCAAAAGAATATTGTAATTAACTGTAGTTCTTTCAGAGATAACCTCTCTGACTTTTTGCTCCATTTTTTTCAGTCTTTGGTCTCTCTTTTTTAAATCCTTCTTTAAAAAAATGTCTTTTATTGAAGTATAGTTGATTTAGAATGTGTTAGTTTCTGGTGTACAGAATAGTGATGCAGTCCTACCTATTGGGTTGGTCAAAAAGTTCATTCTGGTTTACCATAAGATGTTTCAGATTCTTTTCCATTATAGGTTAATACAAGATATTGAGTATATCTGTAGGCCCTATACAGATACAGTAGGTCCTATATAGTAGGTCTGGTACACTAGGTCTTTGTTGTTTGTTTATTTTATATGTAGTAGTATGTATCTGTTAATCCCAAACTCCTAACTTACCCCTGCCCCACTTTCCCTTTGGTAACTATCAATTTGTTTTCTATGTCTGTGTGTCTATTTATGTTTTATTTATAAATTCATTTGTATCTTTTTTTAGATTCCACAAACAAGTTGATGTTATATATTTTCTGAATGTGTTTGTGTGTGTGTTTGCATAAGCGTGGATGTGCATTTAAAATTATCGATTTCACTGCATAGGCAGTTTAATTTTTTTCTTAGTAAGATATATTTTTGGTTTCCAAAATCACTGCAGATGGTGACTGCAGCCATGAAATTAAAAGATGCTTGCTCCTTAGAAGAAAAGCTATGATCAACCTAGACAGCATATTAAAAAGCAGAGACATTACTTTGCCAACAAAGGTCTGTCTAGTCAAAGCTATGGTTTTTCCAGTAGTCATGTATGGATGTGAGAGCTGGACTATAAATAAAGCTGAGCGCTGAAGAGTTGATGCTTTTGAACTGTGGTGTTGGAGAAGACTCTTGAGAGTCCCTTGGACTGCAAAGAGATCCAACCGGGCAATCCTGGAGGAAACCAGTCTTGAATATTCATTGGAAGGACTGATGCTGAAGCTAAAACTCCAATACTTTGACCACCTGATGCGAAGAACTGACTCATTGGAAAGACCCTGATGCTGGGAAAGATTGAAGGCAAGAGGAGAAGGGGATAACAGAGGATGAGATGGTTGGATGGCATCACCAACTCAATGGACATGAGTTTGAGCAAGCTCTAGGAGTTGGTGATGGACAGGGAGGCCTGGCATGCTGCAGTCCATGGGGTTGCAAAGAGTTGGACATGACTGAGCGACTGAACTGAACTGAATGACATAATCATTTCCCAACCTTTAAATTATTAAAAGGAAAGCAGACTTCATTTCATTCCATTTCTTAGATGCTGTGTTTTTCACAAAGTGAATGTTTGTGGACCTCCTGCATCAAGCAAGTCTATTGGCACAACTTTTCTGATAGCGTTTACCTACATCATGTCTATTAGTCACATTTCGATGAATCTTGTAACATTTCAAAGTTTCCACATTATTAATCTATTTGTTATGGTGATATTTGTGATCAGTGATGATCACTGATCTTTGATGCTCTTTCTGCAACTCATGAAGATTCATATGATGGTAAGCATTTTTAGCAATAAATTATTTTTTAACTATGGAAGGCATGGATATTTTTAAAAGACATAATGCTACTTCACACTTAATAGGCTATAGTAAAGTGTAAACATAAACTTGTGTAACTTGCTTTATTGTGATATCCGCTTTATTGTGGTGGTCTAGAGCCACACCTGTAACATCTCTGAGGTCTGCCTGTATATTTTTAATGGTTGCTGAGTATTCCACTTATGAATGTGTGAGAATTACTTTATTTCTGTACTGTTGGACATGTAGGTCTTCCGTTTTTTCCACCTTGTATAGCACAGCAATACATTTGTATTAAATCTTTACCCAAGTTTCAACTAAAGAGTTTAAAAACATTTAAATAAACACACTCAACATTCCTGTAGACAAGACAAAGAAACAAGCAAACGGAAACCTTAAATGATATAAAAATGTATACAATTACAAAGGAAGATCAGGGATTTCCCTGGTGACCCAGTAATTAGGACTCTCAGTTGCCACTGCACTGGGATGGGTTCAATCCCAGCTTGGAACCAAGATCCCACATGCTGCATGGCATGGTCAAAAAATGACAAAAAAGTGAAAAAATAAAAAAAAATCCTAGAAGACCGGAGTTTCAATATGAACATGGTCATGTAAGACGGCAAACACCCTCTGCTTCTCTGGGAAATCACAGATGAGAAACCAGAAAAATAAGGCAAGTGAACCACACTCCCTGAACCTTACATTTTTAGTGAAAATAGGAGGGAGGGAGAAGCTGCAGGTGGAAAGAGTGTGGAGAAGCTTCCAGAAGCAGCTGAGAGAGGGCAGAGGCCACAGGGAAGGAATGGAATGATAAAGGATGACCAGTGATTTCAGGTTCCAGCAGCACCCAACTCAGAAGACACCAAAAAGAGTTCATTTCCCCGCAGAAGGGGCTCACTGTCAAGTGTGAAAGCCTGTCTTTTCTTGTCAACAAGGGAAAAGTGAAGGAGAGGGACCAGAGCCGGGGGTACTCCTGGGAGAAGCAGCACACACACATTCCACATTTCCAGAAAACAGTCCACGTATTTGGTAGCTGAGAAAGAGGGAACATTAGATTCATGAGACCTGGAGGTTGGGTGAAACCTACACTTGCTTCCCCATTGGTACCTCCTGCAAATAGCTGGTCTCCAGTTTCATGGTGAGCGAGTGAGCAATTTAAAAACACAACTCAAGCAGAATTTTGAGCAGCTGTTATTAAAAAAGAGAAATTAAAAAAAGAAAGCAACAAAACTTACCATCCAATGAGGAACACTCACCTGAAAAGGGTCTTTGGAAAGCAGGTAGAGAATGGAAGTACGTCTTTCATCACAATTTTTTTTTAAACCAAAACAATTCACTGAAGCAATTCCTTCCATGAAGAAGGCCCATAAAGAAGACGTGCAAAGATTAGGGGAAATAACAAACTCATTGGAGGAAACAAAATTCAAGCTGATCAAACTCAAGAAAGGCCTGGGGAAAAAAAAGACGGAGTCACTCAGAGAAGCCCTAGAGAAAACAGACGCTCAAGAAAACCTAACAGGAACACAGTAGACAGAAATGAGGCAAATAAAAAAGAGTCAGGATGGCGGAGTAGGAGGTGGTGGAGTTCATCTCCTGCCCGTCCCTGCCCCCACCCCCCACAGATGCATGGAGAAGACATCTACAAATGGGACAATTCTCACAGAACACCCTCTAAACACTAGCAGAGGACCCAAAAGGACAAGAAAGATTCCCACGTAACCGGGTAAGAAAGAAGAAGGGAAGAGAAAGAGGAGGTGAAGTGGGACAGGACCTGTGTCCCTGTTGGGGGCATGAGGTCAAAGAGAGGAGAAGTTCCCTCGTGTGGAGGAGCCCCCTCACTGGTGGGGTGATGAGTCAGGAAAAGAGAGGAGAGGTTCCCTCATGCAGGGGAGCCCCCTCACAAGTTGGGTGATCAGTCAGGACAGAAGGGGAACATCGGGGGCAGTCAGTGGAGAGTAAAGTAATTGGTCCACGGCAGGCAGGACAGGGTGAGACCCACACAGAGGGGCATGCCATGGCCCTGCACACCCCAGTCTGATGTGTTCACTGCGCACAGGGCCAGGTTGGGGGGGCGGTGCTGGTGCTGGAACATGGGGTTTGGAGAGCAGACCCGGGGAGGGCCCTGCTGTTGGCTGAGAAGAGACAGCCTTGGGGGATGGGAATGAGGCGTTCCACAACCAGGAATGCTTGTGGAGAAAGCGCCGTTGTCAACTGATGTGCAAGGAGGAGTGGGGGGGGGGGCGGCGCACCACTGCAGTCTCTGTCCCCACATCCCAGCCCCTGCCTCCCCAGCCACTAGGGAAGTCCCCCACCAGAGCCTACAATCTCTTGCACCTCCAGCCACAGGCTCCCCCACATGACCTATCAGTACTGGAGCCAGCTCCCTCATGCACGTGGCCGCCAGCCCCCCTGCGTGACCAGCCCCTACTGGGACTCTCATGACCCCAGCTGCTGCTGCCTCCTCCTCCACCCCTGTCCCAACCAGAGCTGATGCTCTCTCGACCCTGACCACCACTGCCTCCATGCCCCCTCCTCTCTGGGGCAGACTCCTGTGCTCCATGGCAGCCTTGGGAAGCAGACCTCTGTGGGTGGTCCACATGCAGAGGTGGGGTTACCCACAGCTGAGCCCCAGGGGCCGTGCAAATAAAGAAGAAAAGTTAAAATCTCTTCTCTCAGCTGTGCAAACTGCCACCCCCATGACCAGCTTTATAAACCTAGCACCTATAGAACATCTGCTGGGGAGGAGGGAATGGCCACCCACTCCAGTATTCTTGCCTTAGAAATCCCATGGACAGTGGAGCTTAGTGGGCTGCAGTGCATGGGGTTCCAAAGAGACAGGACTGAGTGACTGAGCACACAGAACATGTGAATGGACAACGAGTAGCTCCCGTGGCCAAGATGGGTCATCTTTAGCAGTTGTAGATGTTATGGGCATGTACACATGGGGTCAGGGCCAGGCCAGGAACTGTGCTGCCCCCATAGTGCCCACAGTGGGTGCAGAGCCATGATACTGCGATCCTGGAATCTGACTTCAGTGAATCTGTGTTGGTGACCTGAGGAAAGCAACTCCTGAGTGTCGCCGGGGCCACTTGCCAGCACAGCCATGATTTAGATCGGGCTGAGAGCTGTGCCAACAACCTTGTAATCAGAGAGCTTGCACAGTGGGTAAAAGGTGACACGACAGAGCACTCCCACAGAGTGCTCCAGAGGTGAAAAAAAAAAAAACTCAACGTTCAGAAAACTGAAGTCATGGCATCCGGTCCTGTCACTTCATGGCAAATAGATGGAGGAAAAATGGGAACAGTGGCAGATTTTATTTTCTTGGGCTCTAAAATCACTGTGGACTGTGACTGAAGCCATGAAATTAAAAGACACTTGCTCCCTGGAAGAAAAACTATGAAAACCTAGTGTATTACAAAGCAGAGACATCGCTTTGCTGACAAAGGTCTGTATAGTCAAAGCTGTGGGTTTTCCTGTAGTCATGTATGGATGTGAGAGTTGGACCGTAAAGAAGGCTGAGCCCCAGAGAATTGATACTTTTGAACTGTGGTGCTGGAGAAGGCTCTTGAGAGTCACTTAGACAGTAAGGAGATCCAACCAGTCAATCCTGAAGGAAATATTCATTGGAAGGACTGATACTGAAGCTGAAGCTTCAGTACTTTGGCCACCTGATGTGAAGCGCTGACTAATTGGAAAAGACCCTCATGCTGGGAAAAATTGAGGGCAGGAGGAGAAGGGGAAGACAAATCATGAGATGGTTGGCATCACCAACTCAAGGGACATGAGTTTGAGCAAACTCAGGGAGATGGTGAAGGACAGGGAAGTCTGGCGTGCTACAGTCCATGGGGTTGCGAAGAGTTGGATACAACTTAGTGACTGAGCAACAGCAACAGGAATACCCAGTGGCTTCTTTCCCTATGGGAGTGCTCCAGTCCCACCTGCCACACACCTTAGATCAGAAACACAGCTAAGAAACAGACCTGAGGGCTTCGATTCCAACAACTAGGGAGCAGATCCTGCCTCTGATAAGGTGGTGACACCCACAAAGCAAAGAAAAGGCCCCGTTCAGTATGCAGCGCTCTGGTCACAAGGTCAGTCACACCTCCTATCAAGGGGATAATGGCCAGCACACACTGAGAAAAGAGGTGGCAGACATCTATACTAAAAATAGCCCTCGTGCCAAAAAGCATGAAACCCACACACACTACAAAGGGATGTTCCCATAGAAAGATAGCCCTCCAAGACAGTCTGAGAGTCTGGCATTGAGGGGAAGAGCCCCTAGAGCATTTAGCCTTGAAGGTCAGCAGTGCTTGAATAAAGAGCCCCACAGAGCTGGGGGAAGCAGAGAACCCATTCTTGGAGGGCGTGCACAGGTCTCACGTGCACTGGGACCCAAAATAAGCAGTACTTCCATGGGGACCTGGGCTCTACCTCCCTAAGGACAGTTTCCTGGGGAGGTGAAGGTCAACAATAGCTCACTGTGGGGGCAAGGACGCTGGTAGTGGAAGACACAGGGAATATTGATTGGAGTGAGGTTTCTCAAAGGTCCACATTTTGGTACCAAGACCCGGACCCACCTGACAAGCTGCAGGCTCCAGTGCTGATAAGCCTCAGGCCAAACAACCAGCAGAGGCCCATGCATCAGCAGACAGTCTGCACGGAGTCATCCTGAGTTCACTGTGGGCAGGAGGAGAAGGGAACGACAAAGTATATGATGGTTGGATGGCATCACCAGCTCAATATATTACTAAAAGAGGTGTGTGGGTCTGGCTGCTCACCTCTCAAAAGCCAAGAAACAGGCCAGACTGATGGAAAGGAAAGTTGGCTTTATTTCAGATGCCAGCACCTGAGGGGAAGGGTGGTGGACATCTGTCCGAAGGCTGACTCCTCCCTACCCTGACAAACGGGATGAGAGCTTTTATAGACAGATTGGGGGAGGGTCTACATGCAGACACAACACAGTCATCTCTAAGTCGTCTTCAAATCAGTCATCAGTGCTCTGACCAACACCATCTTGGTTGTTTTAGGTACAGTTGATATTCAGTTCCAGGGTCCATTTGTTCTCATTTCTTTGCAGCCAGTTCTTGGATGTGTGGCAGCTCATGTCCTGGGTACACTCTTGTCATCATGTAGTTAAATTCTCCACCTGGTGTTTTGGTATCTATAGGACAGCTCACAGGACATGGCTCAGAATATTATCTATGAAAGTGAAAGTCGCATAGTCGTATCCGACTCTTTGCGACCAGATGGGCTATACAGTCCATGGAATTCTCCAGGCCAGAATACTGCAGTGTGTAGCAATTCTTTTCTCCAGAGGATCTTCCCAACCCAGGAATTGAACCCAGGTCTCCCAAAATGTGGGAGGATCCTTTACCAACTAAGCTACCAAGGAAGCCCATCTATAGCTCTTGAGAAAAAATTAAAGGTTTTTGACTATGCTTAATGACTACACTATTATTATTTAGTCTCCTTTGATTGTTTTCCTTTGTTTCCATATTTCTCAATTCTCTGATTAAAATTAATCTCTGGCTAAAGTTTTCCATAGATGAAAGGCAGGCAGAGGACATGGAGGAAAGGGAAGGACCATAGGGTCCTGCTGTATTTCAAATGGATATGTTCAGTCGCTTCTGTGACCCCTTGGACTGCAGCACACCAGGCTTCCCTGTCCTTCACCATCTCCCTGAACTTGCTCAAACTCATTGAGCATTGAGTCAGTGATGCTGTCCAACCATCTCATCCTTTGTCTCCCCCTTCTCCTCCTGCCTTCAATCTTTTGCAATGAGTTGGATCAAAGTATTGGAGCTTCAGCATCAGTCCTTCCAATTAATGTTCAGGGTTGACTTTCTTTAAAATTCATTGGTTTGATCTCTTTGCAGTTCAAGGGCTTCTCAAGAGTCTTCTCTAGTACCACAGCTCAAAAGTATCAATTCTTTGGTGCTCAGTCCTCTTTATGGTCCAACTCTCACATCCATACATGACTACAAGAAAAACCATAGCTTTGACTGTAAAGAACTTTGTTGGTAAAGTGATATCTCTGCTTTTTAATATGATCTCTAGCTTTGTTATAGCTTTTCTTCCAAGGAACAAGCATCTTTTAATTTCATGGCTGCAGTCACCATCCACAATGATTTTGGAGCTCAAGAAAATAAAACCTACCACTGTTTCCATTTTCCTCCCATCTATTTGCAATTAAACAAGGGGACTGGAAGCCATGATCTTAGTTTTTCTGAATGTTTAGTTTTAAGGCACCTTTTTCACTGTTCTCTTTCACTTTCATCAAGAGGCTCTTTAGTTCCTCTTCACTTTCTGCCGTAAGGGTGGTGTCATCTGCATATCTGAGGTTATTGATATTTCTCCTGGCAATCTTGATTCTAGCTTGTGATTCATCCAGCCTGTCATTTCACATGATATAATCTGCATATAGGTTAGATAAGCAGGTAACAATATACAACCTTGATGTACTCCTTTCCCAATTTGGAACCAGTCTGCTGTTCCATGTCTCGTTCTAACTATTGCTTCTTGACATGCATACAGGTTTCTCAGGAGGCAGGTAAGATGGTCTGGTATTCCCATCTCTTTAGGAATTTTCCAGTTTGTTATGATCCACAGTCAAAGGCTTTAGCATAATCAATGAAGCAGAAGTAGATTTTTTTTTTTTTTTTGGTAATTCCCTTGCTTTTTCTATGATCCAACAGATGTTGGCAATTTGATCTCTGGTTCCTCTGCCTTTTCTAAATCCAGCTTGTACACCTGGAAGTTCTCAGTTCATGTACTGTTGAAGTCTACCTTAAGGATTTTGAGCATTACCTTGCTAGCATGTGAAACGAGCTCAATTGTACGGTAGTTTGAATTTTCTTTGGCATTGCCTTTCTTTGGGATTGGAATGAAAACTGACCTTTTCCAGTCCTGTGGCCACTGCTGAGTTTTCCAAATTTGCTGGCATATTGACTGCAGTACTTTCACAGCATAATCTTTTAGGATTTGAAGTTGCTTAACTGAATTCCATCACCTCCACTAGCTTTGTTCATAGTGATGCTTCCTAAGGCCCAATTGACTTCCCATTCCAGGATGTCTAGCTTTAGGTGAGTGATCATACCATTGTGGTTATCCTGGTCATTAAGACCTTTTTTGTACAGTTCTTCTGTGTATTCTTGACACCTCCTTTGAATATTTTCTGCTTTTGTTAGGTCCATACCATTTCTGCCCTTTATTGTGCTCATCTTTGCATAAAATTTTCCTTTGGTATCTCTAATTTTCTTGAAAAGAGCTACAGTCTTTCCCAGTCTGTTGTTTTCTTCTATTTTTGCATTGTTCACTTAAGAAGGCTTTCTTATGTCTCTTTGCTATTCTTCGAAACTCTGCATTCAAATGGGTATATCTTTCCTTTTCTCTTTTGTGTTTCGCTTCTGTTTTCTCAGCTATTTTACAAATGGCCTCCTCAGACTACCATTGTGCCTTTTTGCATTTCTTTTTCTTGGGGAGGGTTTTGATTGCTTCCTCTTGTACAATGTTAGGAACCTCTGTCCATAGTTCTTCGGGTACTTTATCTATCGGATCTAATCCCTTAAATCTTTTTGTAATTTCCACTGTATGTCCATGCAAGTCTGTGTCTGCCCCACCAGCACAGGCCTCTTGCCTTCGCTGCTCCATCTTCACCACTGGTGGACACAGCAACTGTTCTCCTGGATGATGATATTGCCACGCTTGTGGTCGACAACGGGCTCCGGCATGTGCAAAGTCAGCTTCGTGGGTGACGATGCTCCCCAGGCTGTCTTCCCCTCCATTGTGGGGTGCCCCTGGCACCAGGGCACGATGGTGGGCATGGGCCAGAAGGACTCCTATGTGGATGATGAAGCCCAGAGCAAGAGAGGCATCCTGACCCTCAAGTACCCCATTGAGCACAGCATCATCACCAACTGGGATGACATGGAGATCTGGCACCACACCTTCTACAACGAGCTGCGTGTGGCCCCTGAGGAGCACCCCGTGCTGCTGGCTGAGGCCCCCCTTAACCCTCAAGGCCAACCATGAGAAGATGACCCGGATCATGTTCGAGACCTTCAACACCCCTGCCATGTACGTGGCCATCCAGGTTGTGCTGTCCCTGATGCCTCTGGCCACACCACCGGCATCATGACGGACTCCGGTGACGGGGTCACCCACACGGTACCCATCTATGAGGGGTAGGCCCTCCCCCACGCCATCCTGCGTCTGGACCTGGCTGGCTGGGACCTGACAGACTACCTTATGAAGATCCTCACGGAGCATGGCTAGTAGCTAGGAGCATGTAGCTTCACCACTACGGCCGAGCGGGAAATCGTCTGTGACATCAAGGAGAAGCTCTGCTATGTCGCCCTGGACTTCGAGCAGGAAATGGCCACCGTGGCCTCCAGCTCCTTCTGGGAGAAAAGCTACAAGCTGCCGGACGGGCAGGTCATCACCATCAGCAATGAGCGGTTCCTCTGCCCTGAGGCTCTCTTCCAGACTTCTTTCCTGGGCATGGAATTCTGTGGCATTCACGAAACTACCTTCAGTTCCATCATGAAGTGTGACATCGACATCCATAAGGACCTCTATGCCAACACTGTGCTGTCTGGCAGGACCACCACGTACCCCAGCATCACGGACAGGATGCAGAAAGAGATCACTGCCCTGGAACCCAGCACGATGAAGGTCAAGATCATCGCACCCCCTGAGCGCAAGTACTCCGTGTGGATTGGCAGCTCCATCCTGGCCTTGCTGTCCAGCTTCCAGCAGATGTAGATCAGCAAGCAGGAGTACCACAAGTCTGGCCCCTCCATCGTCCACCGTAAATGCTTCTAGGCGGACTGTTAGTTGTGTTACATCCTTTTTCTTGACAAAACCTAGCTTGTGCAGAAACGAGATGAGATTGACATTGCTTTATTTGTTTTGTTTTTGTCTTTTTTAATTTTTAATTTTTTTTTTTTTGGCGCTTGACTCAGGATTTAAAAACCGGAACGGTGAAGGTGACAGCAGTTGGTTGGATGGAACATCCCCAAAGTTCTACAATGTGGCAGTGGGCTTTGATAGTACTTTTTTTTTTTAATAGTCATTCCAAATATCGTGAGATACATTGTTATAGGAAGTCCTTTGCCTTTCCAAAAGCCACCCCACTTCTCCCTAAAGAGAAGGGGCCATTCCTCGCCCGAGTCCACACAGGGGAGGTGATAGCATCGCTTTTGTGTAAATTATGTACTCCAAAGAAAAATTTATTTTTAATCTTTGCCTTAATACTTGTTCTTTTTGTTTGTTTTATGTTGAATGGTCAGCTATCATGGCCCCCTTTTTTTGTCCCCCAACTTGAGATGTATGAAGGCTTTTGGTCCCCCTGGGAGCAGGTTGAGGTGCGGAGGCAGCCAGGGCTTTCCTGTACACTGACTTGAGACCAGTTCAATAAAGTGCACACTTTTAACACACACACACACACACACACACACACAAATTTTGATTTGGATTTGATTTAGGTCAGACCTGAATGGTCTAGTGGTTTTCCCTACTTTCTTCAACTTAAATCTGAATTTTACAATAAGGAGTTCATGATTTGAGCCACAGTCAGCTCCCTGTCCTGTTTTTGCTGACTGTATACAGCCTCTCTATCTTCGGCTGCAAAGAATATAATCAGTCTGATTTCAGTATTGACCATCTGGTGATGTCCATGTGTAAAGTCATCTCTTGTGTTGTGGGAAGAGGGTGTTTGCTTTGACCAGTGTGTTTTCTTGGCAAAAGTCTGTTTTGCCCTGCTTCATTTAGTACTCCAAGGCCAAACTTGCCTGTTACTCCAGGTATCTCTTGAATTCCTACTTTTGCATTCCAGTCCCCTATGATAAAAAAGACATCTTTTTTTTTTCTTTTTCTTTTTTTGGTTCTAGAAGGTCTTGTAGGTCTTCATAGAACTGTTCATCTTCTTTGGCATTAATGGTTGGGGCATAGACTTGGATTACTGTGATATTGAATGGTTTGCCTTGGAAGCCTAGCAAGATCATTCTGTCATTTTTGAGATTGCAACCAAATACTGCATTTTGGACTTTTTTTGTTGACTATGAAGGCTACTCCATTTCTTCAAAGGGATTCTTGCCCACAGTAGTAGATATAATGGTGATCTGAATTAAATTCACTATTCCCATCCATTTTAGTTCACTGATTCCCAAAGTGTTGATGTTCACTCTTGCCTGTTTGACCACTTCCAATTTACCTTGATTCATGGACCTAACATTCCAGGTTTATGCAATATTGTTCTTCACAGCATCGGACTTTACTTTTACCACCAGACGCATCCACAACTAAGTATTGTTTCCACTCTGGCTCAGCCTCTTTATTCCTTCTGAAGCTATTTCTCCACTCTTCTCTAGTAGCATATTGGACACCTACCGACCTGGGAGTTCATCTTTCAATGTTGTATCTTTTTGCCTTTTCATACTGTTTGTGGGGTTCTCAAGGCAAGAATGCCAAAGTGGGTTGCAATTTGGGGGCCCAAGGAAAAGCTGATGTTGCAGCTCGAGCCTGAAGGCAGTCTTGAAGCATAGTTCCCTCTTTCTCCACGGACTTCAGTCTTTTTCTCCTAACACCTTCAACTGATTGGATCAGGTCCAATCACATTACTGAGTGTAATGTGCTTTACTCAGCATTCACTGTTAAATGTTAGTATCACCTAAAAAAGAGAACCTCTTGATGAGGGTGAAAAAGGACAGTAAAAATCTGGTTGAAACTCAAGATTTAAGAAACAAAGGTCATGGCATCCAGTCCTATCACTTTATGGAAAATAGAAAGGGAAAAAGTGGAAGCAGTGACAGATTTTCTTTTCTTGGGCTCCAAAATCATTGAAGATAGTGTCTGAAGCCATGAAATTAAAAGGTACTTGCTCCTTGGAAGGAAAGCTATGACAAACCTAGACAGCATATTAAAAACCAGAGACATGACTTTGCTGACAATGGTGCATGTAGTCAAAGCTATGGTTTTTCCAGTAGTCATGTATGGATGTGAGAGTTGGACCATAAAGAAGGTTGAGTGCTGAAGAATTGATGCTTTTGAATTGTGGTGCTGGAGAAGATTCTTGAGAGTCCCTTGGATAGCAAGGAGATCAAACCCGTCAATCCTAAAGGAAATCAGCTCTGAATATTCATTGGAAGGACTGATTCTGAAGCTCCAATACTTTGGCTACCTGATGTGAAGAGCCAACTCATTAGAAAAGGCCCCGATGCTGGGAAAGACTGAAGACAAAAGAAGAAGAGGGCAACATAGGATGAGATGACTAGAGAGCATCACTGACTCAGTGTACACGAATCTGAGCTAACTCCAGGAGACAGTGAAGGACATAGGAGCCTGGTGTGCTATAGTCCATGGGGTTGCAAAGAATCAGACATGACTTTGTGACTGAACAACAACAAAATCACCTAAAAATACTTTTGCAGAAACACTTACACACAAAGTTAATCATCAGAGATGGATACTTCCTCAACATAATAAGTTGTATCTTTCTCTGCCACTGCTGCTAAGTCGCTTCAGTCGTGTCTGACTCTGTGTGATCCCATAGACGGCAGCCCACCAGGCTCCCCTGTTCCTGGGATTCTCCAGGCAAGAACACTGGAGTGGGTTGCCATTTCCTTCTCCAATGCATGAAAGAGAAAAGTGAAAGTGAAGTCACTCAGTCATGTCCTAGTGTCTGTTTTTAAAGTTGGGAACAAAATAAGGGTACCCACTACTATTTAGCCCTCTACTAAAAGTACTAGATTTGTAATCAGAAGAAAGGAACTAGAGATGTAAAATTGGAAAGAATAATGTGATACCATCACTAATTTTATATCTGCAAAATATCAAATACTCAACTGAAAGGCTCAAACAAAAGGATTCATGAAGATAGCATCATGCAAAATTAATACACAAATTATCAGCTTTCATATTCAGAAAAAAATCAGCCAGTTAGGAGAAAATGGGAGAAAAGATCTCTTTTGCAACAACAAAAAGACTAAATACCTAGAAATAAATTTAATAAGAAATTGGAAAGACTTTTATCGAGGAATTTTCAAAATGTTCTGAAGGAACAAGAAGATGTAATGAACATAGAGGAACATTTTCTCTTCTTGGATAGGCTATCTCAATGTTAGAATGGTGTCAGTCTCCCTCTGTTAAATTATATGTGATCTCCACCAAGTCCTGATATGTACTTTGTGGGCATCAATATATGCTAATTCAAATGTTGATATGAAAAAATAAGAGCAGCCAGGAAAACTTTGAAAAAGAAGGGTAATGTGAGTGATGTAGCCATGATGAATATTAAAACATAGGATAAAGTTTTAAAACCCTAAATAGCAGAGTTCTCACAAGCAATGGGACAGACCAATGGAGGATAAACATAAATGGAAAAAGAAAGTTCAGAAACAGACACACACACACACACACACAACAATTAAGCATGTGATGTCATTTTAAACCAGTGGAAAGGATGAACTAGTTAATAGCGTTGATATAACTGGGTAAACCATCCAACAGAAAAACCATATCCCCCATCTTGCACAAGCATATATTCCATATGGATTAAAGACTGAATTTTTTTTTAAGAAAAAACAACAAGCCATAAATGCACTAGAAGAAAACATATTTCTTTATAAAGTTGCAAGTTAGGTCAGTTCAGTTTAGTTGCTCAGTCGTGTCCAACTCTTTGTGACCCCATGGACTGCAGCATGCCAGGCTTCCCTGTCCATCACCAACTCTAGGAGCTTGCTCAAACTCACGTCCATTGAGTCGGTGATGTCATCCAACCATCTCATCCTATGCCGCCCTTTCTCCTTTTGCTTCCATCATTCCTGGCATTAGGGTCTTTTCCAGTGAGTCAGTTCTTCGCATCAGGTGGCCAAAGTATTGGAGCTTCATCATCAGTCCTTCCAAAGAATATTCAGGATTGATTTCCTTTATGATTTACTGGTTTGGTCTCCTTGAAGTCCAAGGGCCTCTCAAGAGTCTTCTCCAGCAACACAGTTCAAAAGCATCAATTCTTCTGTGCTCATCTTCCTTTATGATCCAACTCTTACATCCATACATGACTACTGGAAAAAGCATACTGGAAGTTGGGTAGGCTTTTCTAATAGACTCAAATCCAAAAGACATAGTAAAAAATGTTTAGTAAGTTTGAATATGTGTGTATGCGCTTGTCTTAAAAGCAAAAACAGAAAGGAAAAAAAAATGGACACAAGCAAAGCCAGAAGACATGACAAACTGGAAATAAAAATTGCAACTGTTAATTTCCATTAATTATCACATATGGTTTTTCTAATGTGACAGACATTAACCTGAGCACTTAAAAAGCTTAGTTTAGTTAAGCTGTATACCAACCCTGTGATGCAGAATAATCACTAACTCCATTACACAACTGGGAAATTCAGGCTGGAAGGGTTAAGTAATTTGCTGAAGTCGCAGAACTAGCATAAAGAGACCTCCATATATGAACCCTGTAACATGACGCCAAATACAGGATTCCCCAGAAACTGACCAGAAACCCAGTAGAAAAAGGGGCAAGAGAGTTGAAGAATTCATAGAAAAAGAACTCCAACTGGCTCTTACACATAGGAAAAGATATCTAAAGTTGCTCATAATAAATATATGCAAATTAAAACTTCACTGAATCATTTGCAGGAGATGCAAGAGATGCAGGCTCGATCCCTGGGTCAGGAAGATCCCCCATAGTAAGAAATGGCAGCCCACTCCAATATTCTTGTCTGGAAAATTCCATGGACAGAGGAGCCTGGTGGGCTATAGTCAATGGGATCTCAAAGAGTCGGACATGACTGAGCATGCAGGCAGAGATGCAGAGAAATCATTTTCCACTATTGAGCCTGGCAAAAATTCGAAAGCTTAATACTCAATTTCCTGATGAGAGAACAGGGAAAAAGGTCATCAGTCATCAGTTACTGATGGGAGTGTCAACCGGACTAATCCCTAGAAAGGGCAGTTGGACAGTGCTTGCAAGAATGACAAAGGTAGTGTCTTCAGATCCAGCAGTTCCCTTCCTGGAAATGAATACTAGATGGACCCTCCCACATAGTGATGTTTGTATAAGGTTATTCACTTTCTAGGAGCAAAATGGGAAAGAGCCCAGATACTGTCAACATGGGAACTGGTTACACACAGAATGAGGCATCTGGAAAAACATCTGGTGCACATCGCCAAAGTAAACTAGGTGAATTTTTTCTTTCTTTTGGAAGAAAGCAGCTCAGTGTTTGTAGTTTGCTACTTTTTTATGGAAAAAAAGATGAAACATAAGAATACACGCCAATCTGTGCCTAAAGATAAGTTGGAAGGCTACATGGCAAATTCTTAACAGGTCGCCTTGGCAGAGGTGGCGGGGGCAGCAGGCAAGTTGTTGAAATTAAGCAGATGAGGTGTCAGGCATGGGAAGAAGATTTTTCACCATTTATTGTTTTGAGTTTTGAACTTTGAGAATGTATAACTTATTAAGAATTAAGTTAAAAAAAACTGGCTTAAACATTGTGCTATATGCCACAAAAGGCATTTAAAAAGAAAATGTAAAAAAAAAAAAAAAGGCATCGATATTAGAAAGGAGATAAAATTCTGAAATAGATGGGAATACCAGACCACCTGACCTACCTCTTGAGAAACCTATATGCAGGTCAGGAAGCAACAGTTAGAACTGGACATGGAACAACAGACTGGTTCCAAATAGGAAAAGGAGTACATCAAGGCTATATATTGTCACCCTGCTTATTTAACTTATATGCAGAGTACATCATGAAAAATGCTGGGCTGGAGGAAGCACAAGCTGGAATCAAGATTGCCAGGAGAAATATCAATAACCTCAGATATGAG
>NW_011494609.1:9879559-9884698 GCF_000754665.1 Bison bison bison
GAAGAATTGATGCTTTTGAACTGTGGTGTTGGAGAAGACTCTTGAGAATCCCTTGGACTGCAAGGAGACTCAACCAGTCCATCCTAAAGGAGATCAGTCCTTGATGTTCATTGGAGGGACTGATGCTGAAACTGAAACTCTAGTACTTCAGCCACCTCATGCGAAGAGTTGACTCATTGGAAAAGACTCTGATGCTGGGAGGGGTTGGGGGCAGGAGGAGAAGGGGACAACAGAGGATGAGATGGCTGGATGGCATCATCGACTTGATGGACATGAGTTTGAGTGAACTCCGGGAGTTGGTGATGGACAGGGAGGTCTGGCATGTTGTGATTCATGGGGTTGCAAAGAGTTGAACATGACTGAGTGACTGAACTGAACTGAACTGAACTGAAGATTGCCATCACTTGCAGATGATACTGTTTTCTTCTTGGAACCCCCCAGAAAATTAAAGCAGGGAAGAAAACTTGCTAGAAATAATAGTTTACTCGTGTGGTCAATTATTGGACATAGAAAAAAGGCATTTTCAGATATATTTGCAGATACATGTTTTCATATATATATTGTGTGCTCAGAAGCTCAGTCCTGTCCAACTCTTTGCAACCCCATGGATTGTAGATGACTGCCAGGCTCCTCTGTCCATGCGATTCTCCAGGTAAGAATATTGGAGTGGGTTACGATTTCCTCCTCTAGGGGATCTTCCTGACCCAGGGATCAAACTGCGTCTCTTATGTCTCCTGCATTGGCAGTAACCAATTTTAAAATGTTATAGAAAAAAATATCCTCATAATGATAATAGAAAATCCCAAACCTTGGGAATTAAATTATCAAGCAATAGGCATGGATCTACATAAAATAAACTTTACTCAGGTATGTGGCCAATGACAAAGATTACACCATTCCATTGAATTTGAAGGCTCAGTTTTGTCACAATGTAAATTCTCCATAAATTTAGCATGATTCCAAAAACATATCTCAAAAGAATGATTTAAGAAATATTACCCAGTATTTCCAGAGGATATCTAGGAAAATATATACTTGATAATGTTACATGCAAGGAGAACAAACCAGTCAACCCTAAAGGAAATCAATCCTGAATGTTCATTGGAAGGACTGATGCTAAAGCTGAAGCTCCAATATTTTGGCCACCTGATATGAACAGCTGACTCATGGGATGATGCTAATGAAGACCCTGATGCTGGGAAAGATTGAAGGCAAAAGGAGAAGGGGACAGCAGAGGAGAAGATGGTTAGCATCACTGACTCAATGGACATGAATTTGAGCAAACTCCAGGAGATAATGGAGGACAGAGGAGCTTGGTGTGCTAGAGTCCATGGGGTCACAAAGAGTTGGATGTGACTTAGTGACTGAACAACAACAATGTTAGTGAGATGACTAACTGAGAGATGTTACCTATTGAACTGAAAGTGAAAGTCACTCAGTTGTGTCCAACTCTTTGTGACCCCATGGACTATACAGTCCATGGAATTCTCCAGGCCAGAATACTGCAGTGGGTAGCCTTTCCCTTCTCCAGGGGATCTTCCCAACCCAGGGATTGAACCCAGGTCTCCTACATTGCAGGCAGATTCTTTACCAGCTAAGCCACAAGGGAAGCCCAAGAATACTGGGATGGGTAGCCCATGCCTTCTGCAGCGGATCTTCCTGACCCAGGAATCGAACTGGGGTCTCCTGCATTACAGGCAGATTCTTTACCAACCGAGCTATCAGGGAAGCTCTATATTACCTAGTAATCATATATTAATATTAATTAATTATATTGGGCTTCTCTGGTGGCTCAGACAGAATCCACCTGAGGAGACCTGGGTTTGATCCCTGGGTTGGGAAGATCCCCTGGAGGACGGCCTGGCAACCCACTCCAGTATTCTTACCTGGAGAATCCCCGTGGACAGAGGAGCGTGGCGGGCTACAGACCATGGGGTCACAAAGAGTCGGACATGACTGAGCACAGAACATTATATATATGTATTAAAACCATATCAACAGTGACATAACTAGAACAGTAGACACAGATGTGGGAGCAGATATGTAGAATCAGAAAGGGGCAGCGATGGCCCTAGTAAATGTCAGAATTCAGAAAATGTTCAGGCTGGCCATGATCCAATCAACAGAATCAGCTCTGATCATGTAACAAACCTAGCATGAATACATCATTTATTGATAAAAAACAAGGAAGTAAATACCAGGGCAAACAAGACTGAGGGCTGCCTCTGCACAGCAGGATCTAAGGGTGGGCAGGGGTGAGGCAGGTGACCACTGGTTTTTTTTTTTTTTTGATTACCTGCATTTTTAATAGCGATGTAAATGTGTTACTTGAATAAAAAAGTTTAAAAACCCATAAGCTGTCCCTTTTCATCCCGGATCCTCACTTCTTGGGGTGACAGGTTCATGTGGATTTCATGTACACACTGGATTCATATTTTATCCTCTCACATTCATCTATTTCTCTTTAAAATGGATGTCATATTAGCATATTATTCCACAAATTGCTTTCTTGCTCGCTGTACACTGCTTCCTGGTCTGTTCACACTGCTGTTTCTTTAGAATATGTTTCTAAAATAAGTATTGATTCAGTGATGACTGGGATGTTTAGGGCTCTACCAAATTTTTTTCTTCCAGTTTGTACTTCTCATCAAAGAGGAGACAGTCACCTCTTAGGCAGCTGTTTGTCGTTAAGAACTTGTTTGTTTGATTTTTAGGTACTGAACCGTTTTGCATACATCATTAAACCTGAACACTCATGTTTCTTGACCACTCTTGTCAGCTTTTGGTCATAGGTTTTGCATGTTTCTCTCTCAGGGTCTCATGTTCCTCTTCTTTGGTATTTAAGGCTATCTGGGGTTTGTTTTAATGAGTTAAGACACGCAGCAGCAGAAATGACTGTCGTGAAGGAAGAAGTTTGTTTTGCTCGCATCTCTGAGACAGGAGGCACAGCATTCCATGCGGGCCAGGCAGGAAGCACCAGGACGAGGCAGGGTGTGCAGAGAGGCAGAAGGGAGAGAGCAGGAGCGTTTATTTGTACCGGAAGGAGTGTGCAAGGCGGGGTGAATAGGTTTAGGGCTGCCTAGACTTAAGTTCAGCAGGCTCTGGAGCACTGATTGTCCTTAATCCTGTGGTACCCAACCCAGGAGTGACTGGGACAGTGGTGGTGGCCCAGAGTATGAGAGTCCATGAAGGATAAAGGAGACCTTAGGGGTGCAGGCTCTGGTTGCTCTGCGTCTGAGAGACACACACCCAGGTGAGTTGTTTGCTTGCAGCTGAGTTGCTTGCTCACTCTGGGAGTTGGCCAGCCCCAGAAGTCCAGTCTCTCCAGGTCAACAGGACACAGATGTCAAAGCATCAGAATATCTGGATTATTTGTATGCAGTTTTTACATGCGAAGGACCTTTTCAGTTTTATTTATTTACCACTTTGACATCTTCAGGTTTGAGATCTCCCTTTCTCTGTCCCCTTTGATTCCTCTGAATCTGTGCTCTCTGGGCTCCCTGCCTTCCAAGCCAGGGTTTAAAAGATATTTTGTAGTGACAATGTGTACCTGTTGGGGCCCATTCTGAGGATGAAATGTCATAATGCACCTAAGATGCCAGAATTTGCATTCTATAAATGTTATTTTCTGTCCTTGTATTTGTGACAAATATCTTCCCCAATATTTTCCTTGGTAGCAGTTTTATCTTAGCATATATCCTTTTTAAATTTAAAATAAAAATAGCTTTCATGGGAATTCCCCGGAGGTCTAGTGGTTAAGACTCCACACTTCCATTGCAGCGGTGAGGGTTGGATTCCTGGTTGGGGAACTAAGATCCTGCATGCTTCGTGGCAGGGTTAAACTTTTTTTTTTTTTTTAAAGAGCAACTTTCCATATTGAAAAAAAAAAAAGGCGGGGGGCGCTTCCCTGGTGGTTCAGATGGTAAAGAATCTGCCTGCAATGCGGGAGACCCAGGTTCCATCCTTGGATCGGGAAGATCCCCTGGAGAAGGGAATGGCAACCCACTCCAGTATTCTTACCTGGAAAATCTCATAGACAGAGGAGCCTGGAGGCGTACAGTTCATGGGGTCTCAAACAGTCAGACACGACTCAGCAACTAACATTGCAGTGGCCACCGTTCAATTCCTGGTCAGGGAGCTAAGGTCCTGGAGACCTTGTGGTGTGGTTAAAAAAAAAAAAAAAATTAAAAGAGAGTAACTTTCTATATTAAAAAAAAATAGCTTTCCTTTTAATTTCCAATTTTTAACCTTACAAAGACAGTAGTTATGTTTGAGATCATGGCTCTGGTAATCAGACAAGCTGTTCTTTCCAGTCTGGACTCAGCCACCACAGTGAGGACCTGGGGACTTTTTAGCATCTGCCTGATTGAGTTTACTTTCCTGTGACTCAGCCGAGCAAACCGGCCACAACTGGAGGTATCTGGACACTGCCCCCAAGATTGATTACACATCTAGCCAGTATACTTGGCAGGTTCTATGTTGGAGAAAAATGGAGGCGTGGACACTCTTGATAGTTGCTGTATGTAACTTAATCACAGACACACTGGATAAAAGTTGTCTGTGAAAGCCCGCCAGGATGAAAGGAAAAAAAAAAGCACAAAACGTCATTCCACAAAGTTTCACAACATTGCCACCTAGTGGCAAGTATGCAAAATGTCATTTGCAGTGCCACCCTCAGCTGAGAATGGCAAAACTGATAAACCTAGGACACCCGCATCGACAACAAAAGTGAAATTTGAACTCTAATCATCTGCTTTATTATGAGATATTAAACCTCCTATTCTGTTTCCCCAGTAACTATTGCTTCCCCTCCTAATGATTTGACCCTACCCCCCTCTTTTTTCCACTTGCCTGGGTGATGGAAATTCTCCATGGAATTCCCCAGGCCAGAATACTGCAGTGGGTAGCCGTTCCCTTCTCCAGGCGACCTTCTCAACCCAGGGATCGAATCCAGGTCTCCCTCATTGCCGGCGGATTCTCTACTAGCTGAGCTACTAGGGAAACCCAAGAATACTGGAGTGGGTAGCCTATCCCTTCTCCAGCGGACCTTCCTGACCCAGGAATCGAACCGGAATCTCCTGCATTGCGGGGATATTCTTTACCAGCTGAGCTACCAGGGCAGCCCATCTACAGTCCTTG
>NW_011494609.1:9885107-9958538 GCF_000754665.1 Bison bison bison
GAGTATTCCTGGTCCGGCCATTTTCAGTTCCCACATGACAGCCCTGTTCAATCCTTGAGATCATTTAAATGTATTTGTTGGGGGTATTTTCTACAGGTGGTTTCTCTCCACCACTCCCCAGGATGGTTCTCACATTCTAAAGTATTTCATTCTTCTCCAATTTCCAGCATATTTTACACCTCAAGGGTTGGACATGGACCCTCCATTCAACTCTATCTTGAACATTTTCTAGGAACCCCTATTAAAGTAGTGCAGGTAAGCAGACCATGACATGTTGCCGACAGTAACTTCAGAAATGTGACTTGAACTGAGTGTTAAAAAAACTCCAAACCCAACAAGTTGGAAGTAGTAGTTATTCAAACAAATCAGCTCTTTTATTTCCTTTTCAATGGTGCACATCTCAAACTGGTGGAACAGACAGGTAGAAAAATAAGATTATTATAGAAAATTCCACTTTTGAGGTGTATAACAATTTGGAAACTGATCAGTAACTAAGATAACCTCTTTTCAGATGACATAAACACCTCGACAGTCCTGCTCCTGGTCCTATGGTGACACAGATTTAAATCAACATGATATATTAAAAATAGAGGAATATTCCAAAAGGGAAATGTAAATAACCTGAAGCATTTCCAGAAATACAAGTGACACATATGAATTGTGTATTGAAGGATGAAAATCTGAGATACACACATAAAATACATTTTCTGAAGCACTACTTTTAGGACTTTTTTTTTAAAGAATACAAGGCTTTCAACTCTTTAGCCAAAACATAAACACTGCTAGTGCAGAAAAGTCACCCTTTTTGAGAAAAAATCAGTGGCTGCTTTACATGATTGAACATAGGGATTTTAAACTTTAAGTATATTTAATGGTGCAAATTAACAGACATAGTAGGAAATACATCATTCTAGAACACAAAACTTCATCTTTTATTAGCACATGGTAAATCTCATCCATTTTCCCCCCCTCTCATTATGCTAATTCCAACCCTAAATTTCCAGTCTCATTGATAAGGATGTGTAAAATTATATCCACAGTCAGGAAAAAAAAAATTAAACATTCCAAGTCACCACTAGCGGCAAAGAACACCAAATTGTAAAAGAAACTGGGGTTACCAAAGTTTATTTTTGGTGATTCTCATTACAAGTGAATAGATTCTTAATTAGCTTTGCTTATTTTTCTTTAACTCACAAAGATAATTTTTGAAAAGTTTTCTTAACTCTCACTCAGAAGTGTTACTACCAGAAGGTGAGGTGCAGGTGAAATTTTATTCTAACACATGAAATGAAGCAAGCTAAAACCTTAGTTATATCAGGAAACTTTCAACTACCTCTGCACCTAACATTTAAAAAACCGGAAAAAATAAGCCCTTTTTAGACACTGGTTTCTCATGTAATTCTGATCCATGCGTGCATCATGAATAAAAAAAGTAAAATTATTCCAACGGGAAGGAAGGAAGTTCTATGGAAAAATATCAATGTCAAATTAGGCTAGGTTCCAAAGATTTTCAACATTTCAAGTTTCCTTTTAATGACATCATCAATATGACAGCTGAGTTTGTATTCAAAAATCTATTTTATAAATCTATAATTTGTAATTGTATAAGTTATAATTATAAATCTACATTGGCAAAATATTCTACTTATATAGATATGTGTGGGGCACACCTGTGTGTTAGGGCTTCCCAGGGGGCACAGTGGTGAAGAATCCACAGCCAACGCAGGAGACACAGGTTTGATCCCTGGGTCAGGAAGATACCCTGCAGAAGGAAATGGCAACCCCATTCATACTTAATACCAGTAACTAGAGGTTTTGAAGATACACTGCATCACTAGGAGGCCTGGCTTTGCTCTCACGACCACATCCCACAGTGTTGCTGACTTGGGGCATCAGGCCATCTCCGCTCGCCCCCGGGAAGGTGTTCTTACCAAGGCTGAAAGCTGGGTTTGTGTACTAGCATCTCCTGAGTCCAGAGCTGCCCGAATTCTGACAAGGATGTGTACGTTCAAAGCCAGTGTGGACCTGTGAGGATGCTGGTGTCCAGGTACCCTGAGGGAGGTTTCTGCTGCCCCCAAGCCTTTCTTCCTGGTCATGTCGCTGACAGCAGGTATCGCTGGAGAAGGAGTGTGCTCATGAAGCTGCAGGATTCTGAGTCCGTGAACTGGCCGGCAGGGCTGGGTTGACATGGCCGGATGCTCAGATCCTAAACTTCACCAGCTCCCTTTGGCTTCAGACTCTTGACCATGTCCCATGAACTTCCTAGGGCATGACCTTGAACCTGCAACCTAAGGATCATGTCCTGCTTGGGAGTTCAGATCTCTCCAGTTGTGTTAGAACAGAGGCGATGGCTCCAAAGCAAGTTTCTCTTTGACAAATTTGTACATCCTGAGAGGTTCCTTTGGAAAATTCCTAAGAAAGTAGGCTGCACCCCAAACTTGGGGGAAATGAGTTTCCTACGACATCCTGGGATGTTCTCAGTTCATCCAGACGTTGGCCATCATCTACTGACCAAGGGATATGACCTCTTATTCCCATTGCCCTTCCCAGGTTCTAGAATTCTCCTAGTCCCAACCAGCACCTACTCCCTGTTCCTTGGATGAACCAGTCTTCACCTGGATCAGGTAATGCCAAGCAAGTGTAAGGGGCCACGTTTTCTGTGTTTCTGTGCTGACATCTAACACGTTTCCAGTTTGAATGTTCTTGAAATTTGGAGTTTTCAGCTGTGTGAAATACATGACATCTCCCATGGCTTCAGCAATGTTAAGAGTAAAAGAAATCTGCTGATTCCTGGAACTGAAGCCATTTTCCAAAAGAGCTAATTCCGCTTATTTTGTTAGCATACTTTCGATTGTATTTGTATTTTCCCCTCCTCACTTTCAAAATGTATTTTTCCATCTTGCTATTTAATTGAAAAACTGCCACAAGTTCAAATCTGAAATTCTTAAAACCCACGGAAACTGTACACAACAACTTCTGTTGTGTGGAGTTTTCTTGGCCCCAGAAATCTAAGTGTCTCTTTTGGCAAAACTCATCATTTTACATTTTATGGTTGGTGTTTAGTTGTTTTGCCTAAAAGAGATAACACCCTCAGTGGCAAGTATTCCCTCTGAACAGTTCTGTTATCAACTCTAGTAAGTTTATGCAAGAGAAAAATGCACTGGGACTCCACTCAATTATTTGCTTTCTGCTAATAAGGATGAAGTCTGTGAAACTCAATTATTGTTGTTTATGGAACCGGCTGTCAGGCAGTGATTTATTTCTAATGACATCAGGTGACACCAGGCTAGAACTTGGCACTAAACCATGCCTGGCAACTCCCCCAGTGGGGATCTGGTAAGAGGAATTTGACAAATTTCTATTTGAGAGGAGACCCTATTAAATGAAGAAATAGTCCTTCTGCTTCTCTTGAAGGAGATAATGGAATCCCCAAAGCAAAACTGCTTTGCAGAATCTACAGCCCAAAGCTCTGTGAAGTTGTTAATACCTCATTGCTGGGAGTTACTTTCACAGTTTTGAACTGTAACTGACCCCAAATTTATTTCGGACCAAAAAGTCTGCATTTCACAGAAGCAGGTAAGAAAAATCCTTACAAAAGTCTGGGAGAGGGCTGTGTTCAGGGAGACCGTCCCTGTTGTCACACACCAGGAATCTATTTCTTTAACACCAGGTCCCTGTGTTTTGGCTCATAAGAAACACAAAATAGTTCACCATGGTGATCACACACCAGTCGGTTGCAGTTCTTCTAAATTCCAGAGGAAAAAATATAATCAATCCCCATCTCATTGCTATTTTTGATAAACAGTTTCAGGTTCTGAAGACAGGGTTTCATTTCAGGCTTCTGAATAACTCATCAAGAATATAAAGCATCAGCCTATTTAAAAAAATACATTGTTCACGTAAAAACATCCTTTTTCTATCAGAGAGTTGACAAGGTTTTGACAAAAACCTGATGCTAATTTGCATCTTTCAGGAGAGGACCATCTTCCAGCCCCTTCCACAGTGTGCTGCCTGATAAAAATGATACCCCCAAAGGGCTGCTATCTCCTTTCCTGTTCAAAGCAAGCCTGCTTGAAGGTTTGCCAAGCGAAGGATCAATTTACATAACTGGAGGAGGTGCGTGTCACTAACAGGGTTTTGACTCAAAGTCCAAATTTCAGCAGCAAGGCATGCCAGGAAAACGTCCCAATTTCAATTGTCTATTTCATTCTTGTTGCTAAGTTATGCTTTTGTAATTTCAGTATTTCCATTAAAATGTCACATCCACTGACATCTCAGATGAAAAGGTAGAGGAAATTTGATAGGAAATACACAGCATTATAGCAAACTTCATTCAAACACCCAAGCCTGAAATCTAACTTGCTATTATCAAGTATTCTGGGAACCATGCCTGCTAGTTGGTGGCAGGAGAGACGGTCTCCAGCTCAGAAACCAAACACGGGCAAATGAAACAGAAGATGCCCGAGTAAAGCAATAAGCAGCAGAATTAACCGGGTCGTATATACAATCACCTCCTTTTATTTCAGGAGTTTGGGTTTTTCAGAGCAAGGGGAAGGTACTGTCAAGAGGTGTCACCTTCACGTCCAGGTAAAGTGGACCACCAAATAGGAACCCATGAAAAAGCCAAGAGGGCAAAAAGAGAATTGGACTTCCCAGGGATTTCTATCTCTGAAATGTATTTTGAAATTATTACCTCTCAACTAGCTGAGGCCGGAAATGGCAATGAACTTCTGATGACAATGTCCTGTTCTCATCCCATTTCAAGAGGGCCCCATTCTCACCACAGCCACACCTGAAGGCATCTTAAAGAACACAGAAGATCCATGTTCTAAGATGTAACTCGGTCCTTTGCCACAAGACTGAGTGGCCCTGGGGCCCACTTAGTGTCCGCGAGGACACTAAGACACACATCAATGGCCCTGCATCTCTCCGGCACAGTTGTCTTTGGCAGGGTCATCTATTTCTCAATATGGACGTGACTTGGGGAGACAGTGAACCAGGCAGGTGACTGAAACATCCACAGGAACACGAACAACATCCCAGCCAGAGGCGATGCTTCAGTGAGCCCTTCCGGGTTTGTAGTGTGTATCTGACCCACCCCAACAGTGATGCAAAGGGACCCTTGAACTTGGCACACAGCAAGAGAAAGGATATTGCCTTTAAACCCTTCTTGTAATGACCTCAAGTTAAAGGCTTCTGCTTTTCTTTGCCAAAGTCCTCAAATAAATGCTAGCAAGTGTGGAGTTCCCCAAACAAGGAAACCACCGCACACCTGACTCATCACCAAAGACTGAACATGCCAAAGGGAAGAAGCATGTAGGTCAGCTGCTTGTCGCACCTGGTCAAGCTGTTTCAGCTGGGTGTGCTTGAGCCTTGGCGGTTCTGCGCACAGAAGCTCATGGTTCCAAAGCACAGGAAAAAGTAGACATTCCCTCACATCCTCGGAGAGCTGGTCAGGGATATGGGCACTGAGCCATGTCTCTATTTCCCAAAAGAATAATCAGCAACCTACCTTCAGGGGAGACCTGGAAAAGAAACAGTTAAGCTATTGAAAGAGAATCTGTTTTTCTCCTTCATACGGTGTTTATTCATTTTGGGTAAGAGTAAGCGTATGTGATGATAACCAGCTCCGTGACAGAACATCTCCAGGTTGATCTGCAGTTCAGCACCTATTGCGTTTCTCCTGCTGGAAAGAGGATTCTTTAGGTGGGGGCAATGGCTGGAACCAGGCTGCCTGTACCCTCAGCAGGCACAGGACCCTGGGCCAAGTGTTGACAGAGGTAGTTTTTACTTTCATACCCATAGTACTATGCAAGTATTGAGTACAAAGAGTAGGCTTCCTTTGCATTTGAAGGCTTTCTGTCTTCAGAAGAGGCTGGTGGAGACTTGAGTGATCATCTCTTCCTAGTAGAGTCCAGCTCGCCTTCAGATCACAGGGAGACCCAGGACTTCCCGGGTGGTGCTAGTGGTAAAGACCACCCCTGCCAATGCAGGAGATGCAAGAGCCTTGAGTTCGATCCCTGGGACAGGAAGATTTCCTGGAGGAAGTCATGGCAACCCACTCCAGTATTCTTGCCTGGGGAACCCCGTGGAGAGAGGAGCCTGGCGGGCGACAGTCCATAGTGTCACCAAGAGTTGGACACAACTGAAGCAACTGAACACGCAGGCAGAGCCCAGAGAGACCCAGAAAAGGGGCCTGATGCTCTCCTTCCAACTCAGAAAGGGGCAGGATGTTTTTTTTATCATCAGGCCCCAGACGACTACTCCCACTGTCATATTGCAAACCTTTTTGTATCACTTTGACGCAGATGGATCCTGGTACAAAATACCCTTAAATGTGATCAATACAAAAAGCTTCCCATTAGCTAAGAAGAGTTATAAAGTATATGCACTTATTTCTCCAGACATAGAAGGGAAAAGAGAACAAGCCAAGGCTTGTGTGGTTTTTTTGGGGGGGAGTTGAGGGGGTGGGGGGTGGCACACCCAAATAGTTTGGCATAACCAGCTACATAAAGCCTGAAGCCCAATTCACTCTGTTTTGATTAAGAATGAGGTGCTTTTTTATTATCATTTTCCTTGGAAGTAGGGGAGAAAGAGGAAGCTGTAAAGTCAAGAATCAAAATACAGTGAATCTGGAAGGCATCTGGAAGCAAAACAGAGATTTAAGACTAGTGCGCACAGGAAGAAGCCTTGCCTTAAAACCCCTGCCTGCTGCACTGAATCGTCTTAATTGTCGAGTTCACGGTCACTAGGCTTTTCTCTTCATTTCCAGCGATGCCGTACGAGCGAGGACTCATCGTTGACCACCTCGGGATCTCGGGGGTGATGCCTACACCGGACCGGAAGTAGCAGCAGGGTGATTAAAACGAGAAGGATGACTCCACACACGCTCATGAGAGTATAGGAGACGATCCACAAAACGGGCTCGTTCAACGGCAGGGCAGGGACGCAGTTGCTGGCTATGTCCTCTGTTGAGAAAGGCCCAGAAATTTCAGACACTGGAGCACCTGCGATTTCTGAGGAGACAGAAGGGGGAAAAGCCACAGCTATGAAACGAGCAGTCATCTCTATCACATGACACAAGAGACAACCGTTTGCTTTATCAGCCACAGTCAAGTCACATTGGCTCTCATCTTCCAAAGGCCCCAGAGTCTGAGCGCACACCAGGGAGGTCTCGGTGGCCGTGTGCCTTCAGAGGGTCCAGTCCCCTTCTTGCTGGAGTGACAGTGTGTCTCAAGGTCTGCAGGTGCTGAACCCACATGGCAGAGAGCAATGTGTGGAAGGACACTGAAGCATCAGGTCCTTCACGACAGAACGGAGCACCAGGCAGGTGAGCATGTACCACTCAGAGCCCGCTTGTGAGTCGCGTGGCTGTGTGCCCTCAGTGGAGATGGGCAAGGAAGAGTAAGAAGCATCTAGCACAGAAAACTCAGCTGCACCTGCCAGAATCATGGGGATTTACCCTGTGGAGTCACCCTGAGTTCCTGCTCCGTGGTCGATTCCATAGTAGGTAACATGCCTACATCAGCCTGACCCACACTCCTAATGGGTTCCAAGACCAGTGGGGTCAGCCTGGCCCAGGAGACTTTTCCCCACCCCACACTTGCCCCACACTTAGACTTGTACACATCTCCAGTGTACACAGTGCCCAGAATCAACAGAGGTAAATGAGGGACTTCCCTGGTGGTTCAGTGGTTAAGACTTTGCACTTCCATTGCAGGGGGAGTGGGTTCAATCCCTACTCAGGGAACTAAGATCCCACATGCCCTGAGGTGAAAAAAATAAAATAAAAAGAGTGTTAAATGAGTATACCAGTGGATTTAGGACATAGTTGGTAACAAGGAAAAAAAAAAACAAAAACAAAACAGCTACAATTCTACCCATTACTTTGCAAACTGATTCCTGAGAAGCATTCTCCCTGGAGAAGGACTTCCCAAAGCAGGTTTGGGGATCACTAGTATTTCATTTGTCTGTACTAGACTGATCTGCTCCTTTCCAAGTATAGAATTTACTTGGCATCCCAAGTTTTACTTGGAAAAAGGAAAAGGCCTCATTTAAACTGACTCATTTAAACCCATTTAAACTGACTGCTAAGCATTTAATTTTCCTATAGGTAAAGCCTCAAGATCCTAAGGCCTGCCCAGTAAGATCTTTTTTTACTGAGGGAAGAAAAAGTCAAAACAATAATGGAATCACAGCCTTTAAAGGTATGGTCTAAAGTGAGGGAAAAGACAAATGTGAATAATTTGCAAAGAGGTTGCTTTTTCTTACTACAGATGTGGATTCTGTTAACACGGATCCATGGCTTTTTCTCTTCCCAGGTGGCGCTAGTGGTAAAGAACCTGCCTGCCAATGCAGGAGACATAAGCGAAGTGGGTTTCATCCCTGCATTAGGAAGATACCCTGGAAGAGAATATGACAACCCGCTCTGTATTCCTGCCTGGAGAATCCCATGGAAAGAGGAGCCTGGAGGGCTACAGTCCACAGGGTCACAGAGAGTTGGACATGACTTAAGTAACTTAGCATGTAGCATGCCTGACTTTTTCTAAAAGTGATGGGAGAGAAAAGCAAGAAACAGAACGTGAAAACATCTCTGAAGAGAGGGATGCGGACCTTCTGTTCGTCTAGACGCTCAAGTGCCTACAGCCATCCTCAGCTAACGACAGAAAGAAAAGTGAAGTGTTAGTCACTCAGTTGTGTCAGACTTTTTGCGACCCTGTAGACTGTAGTCCGCCAGGCTCCTCTGTCCATGGGATTCTCCAGGCAAGAATACTGGAGTGAGTTACCATGTTCTCCTCCAGGGATCTTCCTCACCCACGGACTGAACCTGGGTCTCCTGAATGGCAGGCAGATTCTTTACCATCCAAGCCATAGGGAAGCCCTAGAGCATTTAACAAACATTACATAACAAGGGCTTCCCTGATGGCTCAGTGGGTCAAGAATTCACTTACCAAGCAGAAGATGCAAGACACACAGGTTAGATCTCTGGGTCAGGAAGATCCCCTGGAGAAGGAAATGGCAACCCACTCCAGTATTCTTGCCTGAAGAATCCCATGGACAGAGGAGCCTGGTGGGCTACAATCCATGGGGTCACAAAGAATTGTATACGATGGAGCATACACATTGTTACATAACAAAAATAACCTTTATTACAAAGGGATAGTATGGTAAAAAATTGGAAACTGTAAGTAAACAAGGAAATAAAAACACGCTCAAAATTTACCACTCAGAAATAGCCAATACTGACATTTTTGGATATAATCAAAGGCATCAATTTTTTAAACAAAGACGGAATCATGCTGTTCCATACACTGTATTTTCACTTTATATGTGATATGTCTTTTCATATCATTTAATTTTCAACCATGCTGTTTTTATGATTATACAAAAACCATATTATAGATGTATCAAATCTGCTTACCAATCTCTGAGTCCATTTAAGTGGTTTTTAATATTTCCACCACTGTGAACACTGACATATGAAACATCATGTACCTAAGTCTTTGCCCTTATTCATAGTTTGTTTCAGAATGAATTAATAAAGTACAACTATGGGTCAAGGTACGCTCACTTTTAGGCATCTAGATATATGCTGACAACATACACACAAGAAAGGCTGAGACTACACACGTGCCCATCAACACAAGCTGGGGTGCCACTTCTCACACTCTTACCAACATCAGCATCTGTAAGGAAGAACGATGGTTCTCAATCCAAAACCATGTCTGTAGTTCTTTGATTACTAGTTGGGGGCCCATTTGAAAAATACCCTCATTGACCATTTCTATTATAATTCCTATCTTTTTCTCATGGATTTGTAAGAGTCATGTATATAGTAAAAAAACTTTCTTTTGTTGCAAATATCCTTCCACAGTAGGCCATTTGTCTTTTCAAAGATTCATTTCCTTTATAAATAGAGAAGCTTTAACAAGCAATTATGAGAATGAAACATGCTTAGTGGAAAGATAATATCTTAATAGAACAAAGCACCAAGAAATGAAAAGTCACTTGAAACCACTTCTGTTTCCAGACAAGATGGAAGAGGGACAAGATTTACCCTTCCACTTGAAACAATTAAAATAATAGACCAAAAAAATATGAAAAAGATTCTGAAGATATTAAAATGTGGGTAAAGAGACACAGTAAACCCTGAGGGATGGAAACAGATGGAGCCAGCCTCCCACGTACCCTTCTTCCTACACTGAGAGAGTTTCTGGGCAGTGGAACAGTCAAGGGTGTCACCCAAGTTGGGGGGACAGAGGCAGAAACCCAGAGAAGCAAAGGCTCTTGGGGTTTGCAGGTAGCAAGATGCAGAGGAGAGAGTGAAACCCCACACATCCCCAGAGGACTTCCCCGGAGCCGTCAGCCCAGCGCTGACCTTAAAATGAATGAGGGCCAGTGAAAGAACCACTTGGAAGGATGAAAAGAAACTGTGCTTGGAGCTCACACAAGAATCATGTGAGCTCACACAACAATAATAATTCTTATGCTCACATAAGAATAATGACTGTGGCCAGTTATTTCCTGTTTAACTGCTTCCCATAGTGAAAAACAAAAACCCAGAAAAACTCACTCTTTAAGGGTACTTAAAGAGTACTAAAGGTCTTTCCTTTGTAGTAGGAAAGATTATCCCTAGACTAACACTACTCTGATGCCTCTGATAAAGCTTAAAAGCAAGACAAAAAAGGATCAAACTCTTTATGAGGAAATTAATTGTGACCCAGAACAAATCTCAAGAGTATTTTAAAGAACACAAAAGTATTCAGCACCCAACAGGGTAAAATTCACAATGTTTGTCATCTAATACAAAATTACCAAAGTGCAAAGAAACAGAAAAATTCATAACAGGGAAAAATTAATAAATTAAACTTTAGGAAGAAATAACACAGGTGATAGGATTATTAGAAATTATATTAAGTCAGTTATTATTACTCTATTCTACTTAGGAAATGATAGACAAAATATTCAGTTCAGTTCAGTTCAGTCACTCAGTTGTGTCTGACTCTTTGCGACCCCATGAATCACAGCACGCCAGGCCTCCCTGTCCATCACCAACTCCCGGAGTTCACCCAAACTCATGTCCATCGAGTTGGTGATGCCATCCAGCCATCTCATCCTCTGTCGTCCCCTTCTCTTCCTGCCCCCAATCCCTCCCAGCATCAGAGTCTTTTCCAATGAGTCAACTCTTCGCATGAGGTGGCCAAAGTATTGGAGTTTCAGCTTCAGCATCAGTCCTTCCAAAGAAGACCCAGGACTGATCTCTTAGTCACATTACATAGAGACATGTGCTCAGTTGTGTCCACCTCTTTTGTGACCCCATGGACTATAACCACCAGGCTCCTCCGTCCATGGGATTCTCCAGGCAAAAATACTAGAGTGGGTTGCCATTTCCTTCTCCAGGGAATCTTCCCAACCCAGGGATTGAACCCACGTCTCCTGTGTCTCCTACATTGGCAGGCAGATTCTTTACCACTGTGCCACCTGGGAAGTCCTAAAATACAAACTATAAAAAAGACATAAATCAAACTTCTAGGGATTAAAAACTACATGACATGAGATGAAAAATATACTGGATGGTGTTAATAGCAGGTTACACATTGGGAAAAAAAAGATAAGTGAACTTGAAAACACAGCAATATGAATGACTAAAATGAAACAAAGTAAAATACTGAAAAAAAAATAGAAAATCAGTCACCTGGGCAACCACCCAAATAAGAGGAGAGGATGGGAGGCAGAAAGAGTATATGAAGCAATAGGAACCAAAAATTTTCCAAACGGGATAAAAACTATAAACCCACAGATCCAAGAGACTCAGAGAACCCCAAGTACAAGAAACACAAATACACTAGTGAATTGCTGATAACCAGTGTTAAAGAGAAAATCTTTAAAGAAGAGAGGAAAAGAAATATTATGTACCAAGCAACAAAGAAAAGGATTGTAGATGATTTCATGTCAGAAACTATACAAGCTCTAAGACAGTGGAGTGATATCTTTAGAGTACCAAGGGGAGAAACCCAGCCAGCCTAGAATTCTATCCCAAACAAAAGTATTTATGAAAAGTGAAGATAAAGCAGTGTTTTCAGACATATACAAGCTGAAAGAATTGACCATAAGCAGACATACACACACATACACTCATGTATTCATATTGAAATATTATTCAGTCTTAGAAGGACATCTTGCCATCTGAGCAACAAGGATGAGCCTGAAGAATACTGCTAAGTGGAATAAACCAGGCACAGAAGGACAAACACGGCACGATCCATCTACATATGAAATCTAGAAAAAGTCAAACATAGATTCAGAGAGTACAACAGTGGTTGCTGGGGGCTGGGGGTACAGGTAAGGGGAGATACTGGTTAAGGGAGGCAAAGTTTTAGTTATGCAAGATGAGTAAGTCTGGGATTTAAGGTACAGCATGGTGACTGTAGTTAACAGTACTGTAGACTTGAAATTTGCTAAGAGGGTGTACTTAAGTGTTCTTACTACCAGCAAAAAAAAAAGGAAAAAAGGATTATGTGAGATGATGGATATGTTAACTACTTTGAGTAATCATTTTACAGTGGGTTCCTCGGGAGCTCAGTGGTATAAAAACAGCAACAAAAAAACCTGCCTGCCAATGCAGGAGACGTGGGTTCGAGCCCTGGGTTGGACAGACCCCTGGAGGAGGGCATGGCAACCCACTCCAGTATTCTTTCCTGGAGAATCTCCATGGACAGAGGAGCCTGGCAGGCTACAGTCCATGGGGTCACAAAGCATTGGACATGACTGAGCAACTAAACAACAATAAATCATTTTACAACGTACATGCATATCAAAACATCAAGTTGTACACCTTTAATATACATAGCTTTTATTTGTCAATTATACCTCAATAAAACTGAAAAAAAGAAAGAAAGCATTACCTCAGATCTGAACTATCAAATGCACTAAAGGAAACCCTTCCAGCAGAAGAAAAATGAGATCAGGTAGAAACAGGGGTTTACACACAGAAATGAACACTAGAAATGGTAACTATGTAGGCAATTGTAAAATCTTTATTTCTAACTTTAAATATTTAAAAAGATAACTGACTGATTCAAGCAAAAGTAATCACAATGTACTCCAATCTTCAATTGGAGAAATGTACACAATCTCCAATGCAGGAGACATAAGAGATGTGGGTTCGATCCCTGGGTCGGGAAGAACCCCTGGAAAAGGACATGGCAACCCACTCCAGTATCCTTGCCTGGGAAATCCCATGGACAGAGGAGCCGGTGGGCTACAGTCCATAGGGTCACACAGAGTTGGACACAACTGAAGTGACTTAGCATTCACGCACAGGAGATTTGTAAAATATATATGATAGTAATATTCTAGAAAGGACAGAAGGCAAGAAAGGGAAGGGCGGTTTGTAGGTTTGTTTACTACAGGAAGCGGTAGGCGTGATAAAGTAAATGGATACTATAAACCCTAGAGCCACTAAAATAACACAGCCAAGAGTCATAGCTAGTAAACTAGCCGAGGAGATAAAAATACTCAATTCAAGAGAAGATGGAAAAAGAGAAAAAAGGAACAGCTGAGACAGAGAAAACACATAGCAAGACTACAGACTCAAATCCAACCGTATCAATCATCTCATGAAATATAAATAGTCTACACTAGGGGTTTGTGAACTTTTTCCATAAAGACCAGACTGTAAACATGTTAATTTTGGGGGTCACACATGGTTTCTATCATATATTCCTTCTGATTTTTTAACAACCATTTAACAATGTAAAAACCATTCTTAGTTCACGGGCCATATGGAAGCAGGTCACATGCCAGATTTAGCTACTGGCTGGTGTTTGCTGATGTCTGGTCCAAGCACTGCAGTTAAAAAATGGGGATTGTCAAACTGGATAAAAAGCAAGACCCAACTATACGCTACCTACAAGAAACCCACTTTAAATGTTACTACTCAATTATGTTGAAAGTCATAGGATTTAAAAAGATGTATAGTGCCAGCGCTCATAAAAAGAAGCCCAGAGTACATATAATAATATCAGACAGGAGATCCAGAGCAGAGTACTATCAGACAAATACAGTAATTTCATAATGATAAAATGTTCAGTTCATAAACATGGCATAATACTAGATGTTTTTATACCTAATAACAGAATTTCAAAATACATAAAATAAGAATGGTAAAAGTGTAAGGAGGAAGAAACAATTTTACAAAGAGAGTAAGAGATTTCAAATTCTTTTTCTTAAAAATAGATAGAAAATAACAAAGGACATAGATGACCTGAACAATTCTCTCACCTAACTTAACAATTATAGAATACTCCACCCACACAACAGAACATGCAGTTTTCAAGAGCACTTGGAATATTTACCAAGATAGACTATTTCCTGGGCCACAATACAACTTTCAATACATTGAAAAGGAGTCAACTTATAGTAAGTGTGCTCTCTGGCAATGGTGGAACTAGACTTAGCAACTGAAAGATGACTGGAAAATCCCTAAATATTTGGAAACATTTCTAAAACTATAAAATGCTTAGAAAAAACATAGGAGGAAATCTTCATATCATCAAGTGGAGCAACAAATTTCTTAGCTATAACACCAAAATACACAATTTATAAAAGAAAAACATCAATTGAGTCTTATTTCATAAAAATTAAGAATACGTCCTCTTCGAAAGACAATGTTAAGAGGCTGAAAATATTGGGAGAGAATATTTGCAAGTCCCATTTTTGACAAGAGATTTGCATTCTGAATATAAAAAATTCTGACTCAAAAATAAGAAAACAAGTGTGTGTGCTAAGTTGCTTCAGCATGACTCTGCAACCCTATGGCCTGTAGCCTGCCAGCCTCCTCTGTCCATGGGACTCTCCAGGCAAGAATATTGGAGTGGGTTGCCATGCCTTCCTCCAGGGCATCTTCCTGACCCAGGGATCTAACCTGAGTCTTTTTATCTCCTGCGACGGCAGGCGGTTCTTTACACTAGCACCACCTGGGAAGCCCAAGAAAACAGCAACTTAGTATAAACATGGGCAAGAAAACCAGAAAAGATACTTCACCAAAGAAGATGCTGCTGCTGCTAAGTCGTTTCAGGCGTGTGCGACCTCATAGACGGCAGCCCACTAGGCTCCTCTGTCCCTGGGATTCTCCAGGCAAGAACACTGGATTGGGTTGCCATTTCCTTCTCCAATGCATGAAAGTGAAAAGTGAAAGTGAAGTTGCTCAGTCGTGCCAGACTCTTAGCGACCCCACGGACTGCAGGCTACCAGGCTCCTCTGTCCATGGGATTTTCCAGGCAAGAGTACTGGAGTGGGGTGCCATTGCCTTCTCCGAAGAAGATGGGTGAATGGCAAATAAGCACATGAAAAGATGGGAAAGCCTATTAGCCATTAGGGAAAGGCAAATTTAAACCACAATAAGACACCACTACCTACCTACTAGGGGCTTCCCCAGTAGCTCAGTGGTAAAGAATCCACCTGCAATGCAGGAAACATGGATTTGACCCTTAGGTTGGGAAGATCTTCTGGAGCAGGACTAAACAACAGCAGCAGCTACCTATTAGAATGGAAAAGACTGGCCATATCAAATGCTGATGAGTATGTAGATGCACTGAAACACTCAATCACAGCTGGTGGGAATGGAAAATGATGCAGTCAACTCTGAAAAACAGTTTGGCGATTTCTTAGGAAGAAAATCACGTCCCCTTGATACGACTCAGCCATTCCACTTCTAGGCATTTATTCAGGAGAAATGAAAATTATGTCCAAGGACTTCAACACTAATTTTCAGAGCAACTTAATTTATAACAGCCCTCAAACCCAGAAATAACCCAAATATCAAAAGGTGAAAGGGGGTAAACCAATTATATCTGTGCAACTGAGTAGGCTGCAGTCCAGGGGGTCGCTAAGAGTTGGACACGACTGAGCGATTTCACTTTCACCTTTCACTTTCATGCATTGAAGAAGGAAATGGCAACCCACTCCAGTGTTCTTGCCTGGAGAATCCCAGGGACGGGGGAGCCTGGCAGGCTGCCATCTATGGGGTCACACAGAGTCGGACACGGCTGAAGCGACTTAGCAGCAGCAGCAACTGAGTACTGCACAGCATAAAAGTGAATGAACTAGTGATACATGAAACAAAAAGAAGTCAATCTTAAAACAATTACGCTGAGTGAAAGAAGCCAGGCAAAAAGGAATGCATGCTATGATTCATTTATATGAAATTCTAACAAGGGAAAAGGAATCTGTAGTGACAGAAGGCAGAGCAGGGGCTATCTGGGGTTGGGGTTGGGGGCAGCAAGGTCTAGGGGGTAGATAGAAAAGTACAAGGAAATTTGGGGGCTTGATGGAAATATTTATCATCTTATGTAAAACTTTTCAAATTGTACCCTGTAATGTGAACGGCTCATTTCATATCTCAACAACATTTTTAAAAAATCAAAAGAACAAGGCAGTCAAAAAATGCATCAAAGAATAACAGATGTGAAAATGATTGCATTCAGGATGAAAAAGAAAAAACAAAACCAACCCCAGATCTGTTAGGTTGCTAGCAATTGATTTTAGCATTGTTCTTTAAGTGGAATGCCCAAGCTTATACACTTTTTCATATCACACACACACCTTCCTAGACTTATGATGGGGTTACATCACAATAAAAGCATGGTGAGTTGAAAATATCACTAAATCAAAAATGCATTTAATACACCTAACCTACTGAACACCCTGGCTTAGCCTGGACTATCTTAACTGAGCTCAAAACACCTACATTTGCCTACAGGTGCGCAAAATCAGGGCTTCCACTTAGCTCAGTGGTGAAAATCCACCTGCCGTGTAGGAGACCTGGGTTTGATCCCTGGTTCAAAAAGATCCCCTGGAGGAGGAAATGGCAACCGACTCCAGTATTCATGCCTGGGAAATCCCATGGACAGAGGAGCCTGGTGGGCTATAGTCTACGGGGTTGCGAGAGTCGGACACGACTTAAAGGCTGAGCATGTACACATGGGCAAAATCATCTGAGACAAACCCTATTTTATAACACTGGGTTGAATCTCTCCTGTAATTTATTGAATACTGTATTGAAAGTGGAAAACAGCACCTGTGGGTACCGAGTAGTTCTAAGGATATCGGTTATTTACACTTGTGATCACCTGGCTGACTGGGAGCTGTGGCTGCCACAGCCCAGCACCCCACAAGCATCGGACCACGTATCGCCAGTTCAGTGAAGGATCCAAATTCACACCTCGAAGTAAACTTTTTACTGAATGCATATGGCTTTCACACCATTATAAAGTCAAAAAATCTCAAGTCAAACCATCGTTTAAGTCTAGGACCATCTGTACATATATATAAATACAATAAAAATAGTAAAAAAAAAAAAATCATCCAACTTTCTTTAATGTACGTGTGTCGTTCTTATAATCAGGAAAGTTATGTATCTTTTAAAAAGTTTTTGAGAACTAGCACCCATTTAAGGTTGTCAGACATAATGTATCATCTGGAGACACCAGACTTCTCATTTACTAACTAGCTACTCAACATGAAGGGCTTTCCAGGTGGTAAAGAACTTGCCTGCTAATGCAGATGTTAAAGATGCAGGTTTGATCCCTGAGTTGGGAAGATCCCCTGGAAGAGGAAATGGCAACCCACTCCAGTATTCTTGCCTGGAGAATCCCATGGACAGAGGAGCCTGGTGGGCTATAGTCCATGGGATCACAAAGAGCTGGACATGATTGAGCATCTGACCATAGCACTCAACACTAAAGGAAAGTTGATTTTCAATTACATCTGGGACTTCCCTGGTGGTCCATTGGTGACCTGCCAATCTGCCTGCCAATCCAGGGAACATGGGTTTGATTCCTGATCTGGGAAGATCCCACATGCTGTGGGGCAACTAAACCCACACACTACAACTACTGAGCCAGTGCCCTAAACCTATGCTCCAGAACAAGAGAAGCCACCGCAATGAAAAGCTCGCACACTGCCACTAGGGAGTAGCCTCTGCTTGCTGCAACTAGAGAAAGCCTGTGTGTAGCAGCTAAGACCCAGTGCAGTCAAAAATTATTTATTTAAAAATAAATGAATAATAAATAAACAACATCTAGAGGATATTTTCTAGAAATGCCACTCACAGAAAAGCCTGCACATATATTCAGTTCAGTTCAGTTCAGTCTCTCAGTCGTGTCCAACTCCTTGCACATATATTACACATACTATTAATTCTTTGGTCTCAGAACTTTTAACTTCATTTGTTGTTTAGTCGCTAAGTCATGTCCAACTCTTCGTAACCCCTGGAATGCAGCATGCCAGGCTTCCCTGTCTTTCACTGTCTCCCGGAGTTTGCTCAAACTCCATGTCCACCAAGTCGGTGGTGCCATTCAACCATCTCATCCTCTGCCACCCACTTCTCCTCTTGCCCTCAATCTTTCCCAGTATCAGGGTCTTTTCCAATGAGTCGACTCTGCATCAGGTGGCCAAAGTATTGGAGCTTCAGCATCAGTCCTTCCAAAGAATATTCAGGGTTGATTTCCTTTAGGATTGACTGGTTTGATGTCCTGAGAAGCCATAGTATACTGTAGCTAAAAGCATGGTCCCTGGGGTTCAAATCCTACTTGTCACTTACGAGCTGTGTCATTTTGGTCAAGTTATTTAACTTCAGTGCCCTGCAGTTTCCCATCCGTAAAGAGAAGATAATAACAGCACAGTCCTTGTTGTGTGGGTTATCAAGTGAACAGGAGTTAAGTACTTAGCATGGCGCCTGGAGTAAGGCCAATGTTTACGGAATGTCAGCTGTTAACACACTGTTATTCTAAATCCTTTCACCAGAGTCTTGGGTTAAAATTTTAATCATGCATTTTTCATCTTATCGCCTAGGAGGTGAGGACCTAGTTGATAATGAATGTCTGAAGAAGATATCTCCTTTACCAACTATAACATTTATCATGGTCAGGTCCTTTCCATCACAGTGTACGAAACAAAGTGACTTGTCCCCTTTGATGGATGGAGTAGTCAGTACTGAGATGTGCTCTGAGTGGACATGGTTTACTAGAAAAGTGTCCTGGGTTACAGGACAGGTGTAATGGGTTTGGTACCACCTTGCTCTGCAACTACCTGAAGTCGTTTACTATCCCGAAGCCTCGTTGTTGTTTTCTGTAAAGTGAGGAAGCAGGGCTGCCTAATCTATGTCTTTGGGGGCCCTTGGCTTTGGCATCATTTGGTTGTACTCTAAGTAAATGTCAGAGGCGTATCTCTGAGACTCTGTTCTTAAGCTAACTTTCCTATTTTTAAACATGAACCAGAAGATCCAATTTCAACCTGCAGCAAAGAAAATTCACAGTGAAACGACTGCCACAATCCATGATGTGTCTCAGATTTTCTAAGCTGAAATCTATACAGCTCTTGGGTGGTAAATGTCTCAATCTATAAAAAGAGATGGGTGGTATTTCAGAAGCTTTGGATACATTAAGAGAAAGTTGTCAATTTTAGCACTTTATTATTTTCCTAGCTTTAGGACACTTGGCCCAGGCAACAGAGAGGCAGTTGAAAGTATTGCAGTGCCTCATACCTATTCCAGGCACGGGAGACTGTGCTGAAGACCCCGGTTGGCCCGCTCCATGATTCACTGTGACTCCTGCCTTGTTTATCTGATCTGAGACTAGAATAGTGACTATCCGTAGGAGTGGAGGGTGAGTCGAGGAGAAGCAGGGGCAGCAGAACAGAAGCATCTTGGGGTCTTTTTCCAAAATACCCATCACCCTCCCACCCACCACCATTCTGATACAGCGTGGCTACAGACGGAGGTGAGGCTATGGAGCATGCATATTTTAAAAAGCTCCCCAAGAGGTTATAATCCAAGAGCTCCTACTCACTGCTCTCCTTCCTGCCTCAGCCCATCCCTTATACAGAAGTCTAATCCCAGAAACTAAGTGGTGTTTGACAAACACAGATTATTATGAAAACCAAAATAAGACCCAGGGCAGGGGAAAGGGGAGTTCCCAAAGATTTTTCAAGTGCTGGTTGATGCAAAGGTAGAACTTTCTCCTGCCATAACATAGAAATGAGAATAAAACAACGCTCAATTTAAAATATGCAGCTGAAGTCAGAAACAGACCCTAGTGCTGCAGTTTCAATACCCAGAAAGTAGGGGGCAGGGTGGTGGTGGTGGTGCCTGATGCCAGCACCAAGGAGAGATGTACTAGAGCTGAGATGCCAGTGAAAGTCTGGCCCATTGGTACAGGGAGCCAGAAAATCTCTAACAATAAGTAAGCCTGACTCTCTCTGAGGTTTGAGAAGGGGTAGAAGTTGAAGGGAAGAGAGATTCTTCCATGAGAAATGGAACCTCCAAACCAGTACCTCAAGCATGGCTGACATATAAATTTATACAACTTGGTATAGAAACCCTATATTTGGTTTGAAAACACCCAACAGAAAAATGCAAAATTGCTTTATAGGAACATTTTTACAAACCAAAGTGCGCTGAAGTCTCTCAGATGGGAAAATAAAAGCACTTTCACCAAAGATGAACTTCCCTGGTGGCTCAGACGATAAAGCATCTGCCTATAATATGGGAGACCCGGGTTTGATCCCTGGGTCAGGAAGATCCTCTGGAGAAGGAAATGACAACCCACTCCAGTACTCTTGCCGGGAAAATCCCATGGACGGAGGAGCATGGTAGGCTACAGTCCACGGGGTCACAAAAAGTTGGACACGACTGAGTGACTTCACTTTTCACTTTCACCAAAGATAAGTTCACAACAAAAAAATTACGAACCAAGTGAGAAAACAAATCCACCATGAGAGAACAATCAGCAGACACGAAACAGGGAGATGAGCTCCCCTTCAACGTTAGAAAATACAGCGATCTGCTTAAATTATACAATAGCTGCGTTTAAAGGGATTAAAAGCTCACTAAAACATCAACAAGATTATTTTTTGAACTGAACAAGCTGATTCAAAAGTTCATAAAGGAAAAGAAAATTAAGAATAGCAGAGAAGTTTTGAAAAAAAGAACAAAAGGAAAATAATACTCTACAACATATCAACTGAACAAAATAGTAAGTTCAGAAATAAATATATATTTCTCAAGTATTTATTTGAATTTGGTATGCAATAATAGTGGGACTTCAAATTAGTCAAGAAGAGATAGATCATTTGATAAATGTTATAGAAACAATCTGGTAGTCATCTTGGGGGAAGATATTTAATCTATACATTCTATGCCAGGGGAAACCAGATGTAAAAGTACTTAACTCACAGAATAATTTTAGTGAGGAAGATAATTTGAAATGGAACATTAAGCCCAAGAACCTTAGAGCAAAAGACTGATATACTTAAATGCATAAAAGTAAATAGTTTTTACACTAAAATTCATCAGAAGCAAAGTTTAAGAATAATTTACAATTGAGATACGAATTTTAGTGTTTTTCGCCCCGTCCAGACAAATGTACACATAAAGAGCTCTTACAAATTAACACAAAAAACTAAAAACCCAACAAAAAACAAATGGGGAAAAGATCAGCGTAGATAGTTCACAGAAAATGAAAAACAAATGCCTTTAGATACATAAAAAGAAACTCAACCTCACCTATATAAAGCAATACAATTAAAACTACACTGAGATAATCTTTTCCACCCATCAGATTGGCAAAATTCCCCAAGGTCACCATGTTGGTGAGTCTGACTGGAGAAACAGGCCATCACATACATTGCTAGAGAACTACTATAGCCAGGTATAAACAAGCATAACCTGTTAGGAAAGCAATGTGACAACATCCATCAAGATTACAAATGCTACACCCTTCAACCCAGTAATTTTACTTCTAGTAATCCAACCTGGAGGTATACTTTCTTATGTGTGAATAGACATATATAAATGGTGTTCATTGTAGCATCATTGTAACAACAAAAGTTTAGAAATAATCTAAATATCTATCAATAAGGATTAAACAAATTAGGAAACACCCATACAACAGATCATGATGCTCAAAAATTAATAATAAGGGAAGATTTTATGTACTCTATATGATTGACTTTGGGCTTCCCTGGTGGCTCAGACAGTAAAGAGTCTGCCTGCAATGCAGGAGACCCGGGTTCAGTCCCTGGGTTGGGAAGATCCCCTGGCAGAAGAAATGGCAACCCACTTCAGTATTCTTGCCTGGAAAAATCCCATGGAGGTAGGAGCCTGGTGGGCTACAGTCCAAGGGGTAGCAAAGAGCTGGACACGACTGAGCGACTCATTGGATTGGATAGAAAAGTAAACTAGTACATTTGAGAAAATACAAAATAGCATTTCTGGAAATGAAATATACAGTCAATGTAGTTAAAAACTTACAGAATAGGTTAAACAGATTAAACACAGCTGAAGAGAGAACGAGGCTAATACAAGATGTATCTCAGGAGCCCACACAGAAATCAGCAAAGATGAGGAGAGAAAAATATGAATAAAAGGTCAAGGGATATGTAAGAAATAATGAGAAATCCCAAAATTTATTTTATAGAAGACTAGAAGAAAATAGGAAGAATGGATATGAGGCAATAGTGGAAGAGATATTACTGAGAATTTTCTAGGGTTGATGATGAAAAACATAAATTATCAGAATCAGAGAGTACAATGAGTTTTAGCAAGCTAATAAAATAACCTACATCTAGATATATCATGGTGAAAACTCAGAACACCAAAAATATAAAATTAAAAGAACTCTCAACATTGTCCAGGGAAAAGAAAAGATTACCCTTCAAGATGTAACAATGGAAACGCACTGCCAATTATGATGGCAGGAGCATAATGAATAGCATCTTCAGAACACAAAGGGAAAACGGTCATCCTAAATTCCATACGTAGCTAAATTATGATTCAAGAAATGGTGAGGACTTCCCTGCTGGTGCAGCGGATGAGAATCTACCTGCAAATAAAGAGGACATGGGTTCAATCCGTGGTCCAGGAAGATTCCACATGCCACGGGGCAACCCAGCCCGTGCACCACAACTTCTGCATCTATGCTCTACGGCCTGCGAGCCACGACTACTAAGCCTGTGTGCAGTAAGTACGACAGCCCAAGCACCCTAGATGTGCACAGCGTAACTACTGAACCCATGTGCTCAGCTGTTGAAGCCCGCGTGCCTACAGCCTGTGCTCCCCAATAAGAGAAGCCACCGCAGTGAGAAGCCTGTACACTCCAACTAGAGAAAGCCCGTGGTCCAGGGCAACCAAAAATAAATAAATGAAATTATTAAAAAAAAAATAGAAATGGTGAAATAAAATATACCTTTCACAAATTTTAATGAAAGAAATCCTAAAGTACATTCTTCAGTGAAAAGAAAAACGCTAGGGTTGCAGAGTTGGACATGACTGAACGACTTCGCTTTTAGTGTTACACTGAGTGGAAAGATGACCATTTGCTTACCCATTCTCTTTTGTAGGAGGCTGTTCTTAGTTAGAAGGAAATGATAGTTTTATGGAACGACTAAATGAATGCAGTACTCTTGGTCGGTTTTATGAATAAAGCTGTTTCTGGTCGTCTTTGAGTGGACATACATCTTTCTTTCTCCTAAGATGAAATTGTTGAGTCATTGAGTAGGAGTCTGTTTAACATTAGTAGAAATGTTAAACCACCATTGTCAAGTGGTTTCTTTCATTCATACTAAACTACTGGAAACCCTTAACTGAGGATTAGTAGGGAATTCCACAAACCTATCCCAAATATTATGCTCAATGGTAAAAAATAATAATTACTCCCATTAAATTAAGGAAAAATATTCATTACCATTTCTATTCAATATTGCCTTTAAAAGCATCACAAAATAAAAACAAAATATAAAAGATTAGAAATGACAAAAATGTACTATTTGAAGATCATATAACTTTTCAAAGAAAATCCAAGTGACTCTAATAACTATTTTAAAAAAGGAGAATCCAGCAAGGTGGCTTAATAGAAGATTGATATACAAAAAAAATTGAATGCTTGTATACCAAACAACCCATTAGAATGTACATTTTTAAATAATCTCATAGCAATAGAGAGGTAATAAGTATATATGTTAAGACCTGTTTAGAGAAAACTACTGAGCATTGGTGTAAGACATGAAAGATTACCTAAACAAATGGGATTTAGCACATTTATGGGGAAATGACTCATACAGTAAAGATTTGATTTCTTCTTAAGTTAACCTACAAATTCAGTATGGTTCTGACCAAAATCTTGGTATGATTCTTCAGAGATTTTGACAAATAAAACAACAAAGGTAGACGGTACAATTTTAAAGAAGAATAAGGAGAAAGAGTCGAACCCCTACAAGACAGTGAGTCTTCTTTTAACTACAGGAATTAAAACCATATGTTATAGCACAAGAATACAAAACTGCCCCTACTGGGACAGAACAGAATTCTCAGAAATAGACCCAGATATATATACATGGCAAAGATGCTATTAATGTTTAGTAGGTACCTTGCAAAACATATTTAACCTGAATCTAATCAAGCCTTTAGACTGAAGTTCAAGTATACAGGAAATTTGAATTTGATGTCAAACAAACATTAAATGATACCATCAAGAAATACTCCAATAAATTTGAGTATGATCCATTCTATAAAACAACTGGCCTTCAAATGGGGAAACTGGACTATGGTTTAGATATTACATGATATTAGGTAAGTACTGTTACATTTTAGGTTTCATATTGATATGATTATGTAGGAGGATATACTTATTTTTGAGATGAATAATGAAATATTTAGGGGTGAAATACCAAAACATTGCAACTTATTTGCAAATGGTTCAGCAAACCATGCTGCGAAGTCACTTCAGTCGTGTCCGACTCTGTGCGACCCCATAGATGGCAGCCCACCAGGCTCCCCCGTCCCTGGGATTCTCCAGGCAAGAACACTGGAGTGGGGTGCCATTTCCTTCTCCAATGCATGAAAGTGAAAAGTGATAGTGAAGTCCCTCAGTCATGTCCAACCCTCAGCGACCCCATGGACTGCAGCCTTCCAGGCTCCTCCATCCATGGGATTTTCCAGGCAAGAGTACTGGAGTGGGTTGCCATTGCCTTCTCCCAGCAAACCATACATACACACATATACACATATACCAATATGTGGCAAAATGTTAAAATTAAATCCAGATGGTTGGTATGCAGAACATTATTTTATTACTTTTACTCTTTTTGTATATTGAAAATTTTCACAGTGAAATATTGAAAAAACTGTTTGGAAAAGCATATAAGCAAAAAATGATGCTGAGAAAATTCAATGGCCTCAGAAAAATTAGATTCCTACTTCACATTTTAGAAGAAGATGAAACAAAAGTATATCATATCTTTAGAAGAAAAATAATTTCTATTTTTTTAGAGCAAGAAAGAATTTCTCAAAAAAGGTACAGAATAAGAGCCTTAAAAAGGGATTAATAAATTCTATTTCACTAATTAAAAAGCATAAATAAAAGAGACCAAACCCAAGAAAAGCCAGAGGGATTAGGAGAAAATAATTGCCATGCACATAACCCAGAAAAATAGCTTCTCGAATATAGAAAGAACTTAGGCATGTCAATAAAAACTAAATAGAGAAATGTGCACAAATTGCTACCAGAAAAATTCACTATCAGATAAAAAGGTTAAACAGTCCATAAACATATCAAAAGTTATGTAATTTTAGGAGGAGTTAATTTAAATGTGACACTATTTCACATACGTATTGACAAAAATAAAACGAAATGAATATGGTAATATTTTGACAGAATGAAAATTCTTGTATAACTCTAGTAGTCCAGCTGCTGCAAAGAAAAATATGATAGCACCCAGTAATCCTGAAGGCTGGCATACAAGTCACCTACAAATTCCATTTACAGAAGGTCTCATTCATGTGCACAAAGTTCTGAAATATCAGAAACAACCCAAGGGTTAATCAAGGTAGGACTGGCTAAATGATCTGGGTATACTCATATAATGGGAAACTGCACAGCAGTCACAATGAATGACCTGTACTCATTCAAACTGGAAAATCTAGCAAACATGATCAGAGAAAGCGTTGGCACCCCACTCCAGTACTCTTGCCTGGAAAATCTCATGGATGGAGGAGCCTGGTAGGCTGCAGTCCCTGGGGTCGCGAAGAGTCGGACAGGACTGAGCGGCTTCACTTTCACTTTTCATTTTCATGCATTGGAGAAGGAAATGGCAACCCACTCCAGAGTTCTTGCCTGGAGAATCCCAGGGACGGGGGAGCCTAGTGGGCTGCCGTCTATGGGGTCGCACAGAGTTGGACATGACTGAAGTGACTTAGCAGCAGCAGCAGGCAGCTTCTAGGCTTCCCTGGTAGCTCAGATGGTAACGAATCTTTCTGCAATGCAAGACACCTGGGTTTGATCCCTGGGTCAGGAAGATTCCCTGGAGAAGGGAATGGCAACCCACTCCAGTATTCTTGGAGAAGGAATTCAAGGGATTAGATCTGATAGATAGAGTGCCTGAAGAACTATGGATAGAGGTTCGTGACATTGTACAGGAGGGGGTGATCAAAACCATTCCCATGGGGGAAAAAATGCAAAAAGGCAAAATGGTTGTTTAAGGAGGCCTTACAAATAGCTGAGAAAAGAAGAGAAGTGAAAGGCAAAGGAGAAAAGGAGAGATACATCCATCTGAATGCAGAGTTCCAAAGAATAGCAAGGAGAGATAAGGAAGCCTTCCTAAATGATCAATACAAAGAAGTAGAGGAAAACAACAGAGTGGGAAAGACTAGAGATCTCTTCAAGAAAATTAGAGATACCGAAGGAACATTTCACGCAAAGATGGGCACAACAAAGGACAGAAATGGTAGGACATAACAGAAGCAGAAGATATTAAGAAGAGATGGCAAGAATACACAGAAGAACTATAGAAAAAAAGATCTTTACTACCCAGATAATCACGATGGTGTGATCACTCACCTAGAGCAAGATTCCTGGAATGTGAAGTCAAGTGGGCCTTAGTAAGCATCACTATGAACAAAGCTAGTGGAGGTGATGGAATTCCAGTTGAGCTATTTCAAATCCTGAAAGATGATGCTGTGAAAGTGCTGCACTCAATATGCCAGTAAATCTGGAAAACTCAGCAGTGGCCACAGGACTGGAAAAGGTCAGTTTTCATTCCAATCCCAAAGAAAGGCAATGCCAAAGAATGCTCAGACTACCACACAGTTGTACTCATCTCACATACTAGCAAAGTAATGCTCAAAATTCTTCAAGCCAGGCTTCAAAAGTATGTGACACGTGAACTTCCAGATGTTCAGGTTGGATTTAGAAAAGGTAGAGGAACCAGAGATCATATTGACAACAGCCACTGGATCATCAAAAATGCAACAGAGTTCCAGAAAAACATCTAATTCTGGTTTACTAACTATGCCAACGCCTTTGACTGTGTGGATCACAATAAACTGTGGAAAATTCTTCAAGATATTGGAATACCAGACCACCTTACCTGCCTCCTGAGAAATGTGTATGCAGGTCAAGAAGCAACAGTTAAAAACAGACATGGAAAAGTATACTGGTTCAAATCTGGGAAAGGAATACATCAAGGCTATATATTGTCACCCTGCTTATTTAACTTCTATGCAGAATACATCATGCAAAATGCCAGGCTGGATGAAGCACAAGCTGGAATCAAGACTGCCAGGAGAAATATCAATAACCTCAGATATACAGATGATAGCACCCTTATGGCAGAAAGCAAAAAGGAAACAAAGAGCCTCTTGATGAAAGTCAAAGAGGAGAGTGAAAAAGCTGGCTTAAAACTCAGCATTCAAAAATCAGGTCCCATTACTTCATGGCAAATAGATGGGGAAACAATGGAAACAGTGAGAGACTTTATTTTCTTGGACTCCAAAATCACTGCAAATGGTGACTTCAGCCATGAAATTAAAAGACACTTGCTCCTTGGAAGAAAAGCTATGACCAACCTAGATAGCATATTAAAAAGCAGAGACATTACTTTGCCAACAAAGGTCTGTCTACTCAAAGCTATGGTTTTTTCAGTAGTCACGTATGGATGTGAGAGTTGGACTATAAAGAAAGCTGAGCACCGAAGAACTGATGCTTTTGAACTGTGGTGTTGGAGAAGACTCTTGAGAGTCCCTTGGACTGTAAGGAGATCCAACCAGTCCATCCTAAAGGAAATCAGTCCTGAATATTCATTGGAAGGACTGACGCTGAAGCTGAAACTCCAATACTTTGGCCATCTGATGTGAAGAACTGACTCACTGGAAAAGACCTGATGCTGGGAAAGATTGAAGGAGGGAGGAGAGGGGACGACAGAGGATGAGATGGTTGGATGGCATCACTGACTTGGTGGACATGAGTTTGAGCAAGATCCGGGAGTTGGTGATGGGCAGGGAAGCCTGCAGTGCTGCAGTTCATGGGGTCGCAAAGAGTTGGACATGACTGAGCAACTGAACTGAGCAGGCAGCTTCTAAGATGACCTGCTGTGATTCCCGGCTGCTTAATATTTATTCCATGTAGTCCTCTGCCAGGTTATATAGTACCAAGGTGGTTCTGTGTGACCAAGAGTGTAGGCATATGTGATAGATTAAACAATAGATTAAAAAATGACACAAACTTCTAAGATTAGATTATAAAAGGGCCGTGGTTTCATGTCAGGGACTCTGTTTGCTCTTTCTCTCTCTCTCTCTCTGGGGTCATTGTTCTGGCGTGATCAGTGCCCTGCCTTGTGAACATTTGGGCTGGTTAGTGATGAGCTCCACATGGCAAGGAAAGAGGGCTCTGGCCAACAACCAAGTGAGTGAGCTTGGAAGCGCCCCTCTAGACTTCAGGTTTCTGCAGCCCCATAAGAGACTCTGGGCCAGGACCACCCAGCTGAGCCCCCTCTCAATTCCTGACCTTCAGTACCTGCACAAGGCCGTGAAGCGCTGCTAAATTTGCGGGTAACTATTACACAGCAATCAATAACTAATCCACGATACTTACAGCCATATAGTGAAGTTATAAACATGCTATAATTATGAAAAGAATATACACAAATTTCAGCATAAGGAGTAATTCTGGGAAGGCAGTGGGATAGGGTGTTGGCTATATTTATCTATTTCTACAATGAATTTCTGAAGAAAATATGACAAAATGTTAGCATTTGTTACATCTGGGTGTTCCCAAGTATGTGCATAATATATGGCTCCTTGCAACTGAAAAAATTTCATTTCAAACGTGTTATTACTTAAACACTTTAAAAAATAAAAAAGGCAGCATATCTCTTCCACTTACTATGGCACTTTATTCCACTGTCTGGCTCCTAATTGCTGCCCTGAGGGATGTAATTACTTTAATGGCTAAACAATTTGCACTAAAGAGGAGACAAAGAGTATATTCCCACAGCCAGTAAAATCTAATGTTTAAGTACCAAGAACTTAAATACATTAAAAAAAAATAGCAACAAAACTTGTATAAGAACACCTAACAAAGAATGCATGGTGAAATGCAGGGAAGAATGTAGCTCTGCTTCAGTTCAGTTCAGTTCAGTTGCTCGGTCATGTCTGACTCTCTGTGACCCCATGGACTGCAGCACGCCAGGCCTCCCTGTCTATCACCAACTACTGGAGCTTGCTCAAACTCATGTCCATCGAGTCAGTGATGCCACCCAACCATCTCATCCCCTGTCGTCCCCTTCTCCTCCCGCCTTCAATCTTTCACAGCATCAGGTCTTTTCCAACGAGTCAGTTCTTCGCATCAGGTGGCCAAAGTATTGGAGCTTCAGCTTTAGCATCAGTCCTTTCAATGAATATTCAGGACTGATTTTCTTTAGGATGGACTGGTTGGATCTCCTTGCAGTCCAAGGGACTCTCAAGAGTCTTCTCTGACACCACAATTCAAAAGCATCAATTCTTCAGCACTCAGCTTTCTTTTTAGAAAGAAAATCCATACATGACTACTGGAAAAACCATAGCCTTGACTAGATGGTCCTTTGTTGGCAAAGTAATGTCTCTGCTTTTTAATATGCTAACTAGGTTGGTCATAACTTTTCTTCCAAGGAGCAAGCATCTTTTAACTTCATGGCTGCAGTCACCATCTGCAGTGATTTTAGAGCCCAAAATAATAAAGTCTGTCACTGTTTCCCCATCTATTTGCCATGAAGTGATGGGACCAGATGCCATGATCTTAGTTTTCTGAATATTGAGTTTTAAGCCAACTTTTTCAATCTCCTCTTTCACTTTCATCAAGAGGTTCTTTAGTTCTTTTTCACTTTCTGCCATAAGGGTGGTGTCAAATGCATATCTGAGATTATTGATATTTCTCCCGGCAATCTTGATTCCAGCTTCTGCTTCATCCAGTCCACTTTTTCACATGATGTACTCTGCATATAAGTTAAATAAGCAGGGTGACAATAAACAGCCCTGAGGTACTCCTTTCCCAATTTGGAACCATCTGTTTTTCCATGTCCAGTTCTAGCTGTTGCTTCTTGACCTGCATACACATTTCTCAGGAGGCAGGTAAGGTGGACTGGTATTCCAATATCTTGAAGAATTTTCCACAGTTTGTTGTGATTCACACAGTCAAAGGCTTTGGCATAGTCAATAAAGCAGAAGTAGATATTTTTCTGGAACTCTCTTGCATTTTTGATGATCCAGTGGCTGTTGGCAATTTAATATCTGGTTCCTCTGCCTTTTCTAAATCCACATCTGGAAGTTCATGGCTCATGTACTTTTGAAGCCTGGCTTGGAGAATTTTGAGCATTACTTTGCTAGTGTGTGAGATCAGTGCAATTGTGTGGTAGTCTGAGCATTCTTTGGCATTGCCTTTCTTTGGGACTAGAATGAAAACTGACCTTTTCCAGTCTTATGGCCACTGCTGAGTTTTCCAAATTTGCTGGCATATTGAGTGCAGCACTTTCACAGCATCATCTTTTAGGATTTGAAATCACTCACCTGGAATTCCATCACCTCCACTAGCTTTGTTCATAGTGATGCTTCCTAAGGCCCAGTTGACTTCACATTCTAGGATGTCTGGCTTTAGGTGAGTGATCACACCATCGTGATTATCTGGGTCATGAAGATCTTTTTTGTATAGTTCTTCTGTGTATTCTTGCCACCTCTTCTTAATATCTTCTGCTTCTGTTAGGTCCATACCATTTCCGCTCTACTTAGAGATGCTTAATATTAAACTACTTCCAACAGAAATTCACTCAGAAACATGCAGTGATTATGCTCTCTGCTATATTAAGTGGACAATCTAATGGCTGTTGCCATAGTAGCCTCTACTTTAGTGGTATTTAACAAGAGAGTAGAAATTGTGGAGAAAGTTGCTCTATTTCTTACATCCTCTGGGTTGAAGAAGGCAAAGAGTCATGGGAGATACAGTAGTGTTTCAGGTTGCAGAGAAAGCGCTCTTGCAGTGATATCTAGCTGGTTGAAAGGGTGAATACACACCTGAAAGGTAAACATTTACTCATGACTGAAAAAGTGACAAGCCTCAAGGAGCCGAGTCTACTCACTAAGGCAAAGTCAAAGAAATCCACGTTGGTATTTAAGATATACTGCAAGACATCCAATTGTACATGGGGTGGGATGATTTATTTATAGACAGTATGAAGTGGCCTATAGTCAAGATGGGCTTCCCTGGTGGCTCAGTGGTAAAGAGTACGCCTGCCAGTGTGGAAGACATGGGTTTGGTCCTTGAGTCGGGAAGATCCCCGAAGGAGGAATTGGCAACCCACTCCAGTATTCTTGCCTGGACAATCCCATGGACAGAGGAGCCTGGTGGGCTACATTCCATGGGGTCGCAAGAGTAGGACATGACTTAGAGACTAAACAACAAAAGTCCAGATACAATTTTTCTATTTGCTATCTATCTTCAGTCTTCCATATTGTTATTTTACTTAGTGAGAATAGACAGTGTTGTTGAAATGAGAATATGAAGCATCACTTACCTACTTTATTTACTGGGCCTCTATTTTACAACCATGTTTTAGCAATTTAGACAGTAAGAAATAAAAACTGAAACCCACCTGTGAGCATTTGGCATTTTCCCTGTATACCCTCACCTCCTTCACTCCCTTCCAAATATCTCCACTGGTCTTAGGTCAAAGTGAAGGTCTGGTTCAAGTGCAGGCTACCAGGATGGTCAGCAGCTTCCCTATCAGTCCTACAGCTACAGCTAATGTTTAAGGCTATTTTTTTTAAATCAAATTCATATTTTCTTTCTTTCACTACGTAATAGTCATGTATTTCACTATAACCCTCAATTTTCTTCTGTTTTATCTTTTTGTTGTTAGTTCTTATCTACTTCACATTTCTTGTTCTTCCTCTGATCGCTAAAGAATTGCTTTTGAACTGTGGTGCTGACTCTTGAGAGTCCCTTGCACAGCAAGGAAATCAAACCAGTCAATCCTAAAGGAAATCAACCCTGAATATACTTTGGAAGGATGGATGGTAAAGCTGAATCTCCAATACTTTGGCCACCTGATGTGAAGAGTCCACTCACTGGAGAAGACCTTGATGCTGGGAAAGATTGAGGGGAGGGAGGTGACAGAAGATGAGATGGTTGGATGGCATCATCAGCTCAATGGACATGAGTTTGAGCAAACTCTGGAAGATAGTGAAGGACAGGGAAACCTGGCGTGTTGCAATCCATGGGATCACAGAGAGTCAGCCATGACTGAGTGACTGAACAATCACCTTTAGCATGATATCAGCACAACTCAAGGATGTTCCTGAACCTGAATTCAAGGCAGTGGGATGTTTTCCATCCTCTGAAACCCTATCTTTAGTGCAACATCTCTCCCAGCCTCTACCCTGGTGCATATGCTTTATTCATCCCTCTAGCAATTCAATTTCCTGCCACTGAGATCTGCCTTTTTCTTGCTAGCTTCGGCTATTAGTCAGAAGTACCTGATCCTCCCTCTAAACTGTGTGCTATGGGAACACTCCATTTCAAGTAAACTGCTTACTCTACAGACATTTCCTAGTGGAATGGGTTTAACCACCCTATCAGCTTTATTGTGCTCTCCTGGTCTTTCTGAAGAGCCACCCAGTTGTCAAGCTAGATATCGCTGAATAATACTCCTGTGTCATCCTCATACCATCTCCTCAAAAACATTCAATGAGAAAAATGGACTTCTTAGTTTTAAGATTTTAGGATTCAGAAAATAGCAATGACAGGCATTTAACTCTTATTTCATAATGAGGATATCTTTGAAGAAGAAAATATACACAGTTTATCTATGAATTTTCTTTTTTATTCATTTTGCTGTCATTGTCCAAAGACTGTAATTCACCCCCAAGGTCCCATAAAGTATTATTATTCCTGGTATGAGATGCCATTTTAAGTTTAATGTGAGACATGACTATAATGACTAACATTCATTGTGCATTTGCTGTGTGCTCAGCACTGACAGCAAGGAGATCAAACCAGTCCATCCTAAAGGAAATCAGTTCTGAATATTCATTGGAAGGACTGATGTTGAAGCTCAAGCCCCAATACTTTGGCCACCAGATGCGAAGAGCCAACTCATTGGAAAATACCCTGATGCTGGGAAAGATCAAGGACAGGAGGAGAAAGGGATGACAAAGGATGAGATGGTTAGGTGGCATGATCTACTCAATGGACACGAAGTTGAGCAAACTCTAGGAGGTAGTGAAGGACAGGGAAGCCTGGCATGTTGCGTCCGTGGGATCTCAAGGAGTCAGACATGACTTAGTGACTGAAAGACAACAGCAGCACTGGACTAAAAGTTTGGCATGAATTATTCTGATTCCTTTCTGCAACCTGCAAAGTACATTCTGTTGCAAAGATTTTGATTGTTGATGACAGGCATGAGTGAAACAATTCAACAGCATTGACTTGTCATCAAGACCTGCTTCCAAGTCAGTTATCTGACATCAGGTGCTCTCCCGAGGTTCCCTGTCTGACGGGAGCATCACTTACCTGCACAGGGGCTGGCTGCGAAGCCCACTCTCTTCTGAGCTCTGTCAAAGACCACGTAGAAGCCCTCCATGACGGTAGCACCAATCACTAGTGCGTTGGTGGAAGGCGAGATGCCGAACCGGTAACATTCATAATTCAGGCCAGCCCCCATCATAGGCTGAATGTAAAGCTGTTGAAGAGGAAAGAGCAAGAGAGAAAAAGCCCAGATCAGGCAACATCGCAGAACTGTTGAGGTCGCTGTGTGCTCAGTCCCTCCAAGGTGCCATCAGAGCTGCAGAGAATGGAGAGGACGATACCAGCCCTGCCATCCGGGACTTGGGACCATGTGCCTGGTGAGGAACCTGCTGAAGTACAGCAGCATGCACAGCACCTCTGACTGTACACAGGTACACCCATCTAGGAGTCATCCATCTGTCCATACATCCACCTGCCACCTATCTGCTCAGGACTTACTGAACACTTCATAAGGCCTGGACACTGTCCTTGGTACCAGCAATACAAAGATGAATAACATGTTCTCTGCATGATCAAAACACGCATGATCAAAGTGACGCACGAGGAAGATGAACATCGGTGTACTTGTCATGTGCAGTGAAGACAAGAGGGAGGGGGTCTCCAGGCAGAAAGGTGTGCAAGGGCCCAAATGGGTGGTTCTGGAGTCATCACCCATTGGACATCAACCAGCTGCCATGTCCAGGGGGTGGGTACAGCAGTTTTAAACCAGGCACTGATTGCTGTCTATCTGTAAACCCTTCTTCAAGGCAAGGAATCGTCCTATTCTCAACTCTGTTCTTGGCTCCTAGGTATCTCATATATGCTCTGCACATAGTAGGGCCTCAGTAAGTGTGTGTTAAATGGATGAGCTTGATCAGTGTAATGAAATAGACAACTTCTCCTGAGGGTCAATATAAATTAAGAAAAGGTAGTGGATGTATTTAGCTGCTACTAAAACACTTCTATTTAAGGCCCTGTAAGCAGGTCCTAGAGTGCACACACACACACACACACACACACACACCTGCCTTTGAATGAAAGAATTCCATAATAAAAGCCCCCCAAATCACCAAATAAAATGCAACTGATGACACTGACACAAACATGATGCAAACTGAATTTGTATCTTTCACTCTGACCTTTCTGTGTGTCCCCACTGACTTCCAGTAAAAACTCCAGACTGTAAATTCTGTAACATGTTGAGAAAGCTCCAGTGTTGCTGTGTCTCAGAGTAAAATGCCTGCCTTCAAACTTAAATAGCACAAATAGACAATCTGGTGGTATTTAGGTTGAAACTATTTATGTTTTTAGGATTATATGAAAAAAAATCAGAATTTCCCTGTGGGCCGGGGCTGCTTTTTAAAATAAGCCAAATAGGATTTCCTGGTGGCTCAGGTAGTAAAGAATCTGCCTGCAATGGGGGAGACCAGGTTGGATCCCTGGGTTGGGAAGATCCCCTGAAGGAAATGGCCTCGCACTCCAGTATTCTTGCCTGGAGAATCCAATGGGCTGAGAAGTCTGGCAGGCTACAGTCCATGGGGTCTCTAAGAGTTGGACATAACTGAATGACTGAGCACACACACACAGGATTCAGCCCATGTGGTTTTGGAAAATAGAGCTGGGCACAGGCACTCTGTTTTTTGACATGACTCTTCTGCACTTAGAATCGATCATCCATCTACTGCTGCTGATGCCTGGATGGTCCTGGGTAGGGACCTCATTCTAAGATTTGGGTGGCCAGGAGCCTTGATGATTGCTCTGAATGTCAGGAAGGGCTTCAATCAGGTAGGGCTGGGAGGGAGGCCCCCAGCGCCGTCCCCAAGGGTGTGTTACTAGAATATGGGGCTCATGAGGTTCTCATCAGGTGATGGTTCCTGACTGTCATCCTTTCCCATCAAGGCAATGGAAAGCAATTGGGATGGGGATGATGAAGGAGAAATCAGGACAACAGGGGAGAGCAGATTTTAAAAGACTGAAAATGTGGACATGTCAAAGTCAACCAAGAGATATCTACAGTCTCATAAGTGAGAATAAAACTGAATTCTTATGCAGAGATGTGCAAATTAAATGCAATACTCCCAGACCGCCTTCATTATCTTTTCACGCTCACCCAGCGCTTGGTCCTGAAAGCAGTTGATGGGCCCCAGTGGATCTTCAGCTCAGATGGCTACTGCCTGCTCTGGATGTAATGACAGACTTCACCCTGCAAGCTTGCTTTCCTCCTGCTTCTTAGAGTCCCTGACTGTCGACTCAGCCACACGCCATTTATTCTGCAGCTCACATTTACCTCTGTCCTCAAGCTGGGTTTCAAGTTTAGTGACAAACCACACTGGTGAAATAATGTCCACATTTTGCTGGTGGCCTGACCAAAATTTAATCACAGAGAGCACATAATTTTAAAGGTGCTGAAAACATATCATTCTCACATCACCCTACGCAGTGCTGTTCACCCAAGGATACTGCAGTCTTCTGAAAATGTCTTTGACGAGTATTATTATTTCTCTTTTTATACTTAAAGAGACACACACAGAAAGGGAGAAGTGACCGTCCAGAGTTACAGAGTGAGTCAAGGGCAGTGCTGTAAGTGTAACTCAAGCCTCCGGCTCTGTGTCTGTGTCCTCTGTTGGGCTGTTATTTCTCTTAAAGCTTTCAATCCTAACCCTAACAGCTCTCCATTTTTGGAATGCACTTCTCTATATAAAGTTGAGAACAGGGAAAAGGCAATATTTATCATTTCCTTTTTTCTTCTGAAATTATTCCTCCTTCCCTATCCCCCAGTCCCACTCCTTTATCTCAAATTCACCAAACTGCAACAAAGACACATTCATCTGTCCATTCAACAAACAGTTATTATGCACCACCCCCTCACCAGAGAGCAGTGTTAGAAAAGGAAAGATGATCTTTGAATCTCATGATTCTCATCTTCAAGGAATTAATAATTTAATGGGGGAAGAAATATAAGCGTGTGTGCAACTAAAGAAAAAAGAAGTCAAATGAAAACGACAACAGCATAAACTCAACCCTGAAGATGTGATTCCGGGCCAGATGAGTGGACTAGAAAACATGCATTATAAGTTTGCAAGGCAAGCTCACAAGTGGACCATTCTGCTCGGCAGAGGTTCAACAAAGAAGAGTTGTTTGCGTTGGGTCTTAAAGGATGGGAAGAATGTGGATACACAGAGGGAGTGGGGAGGAGGGGGGCATTTCAGGCAGTGGAGGGGAAGCAAAGTGAGGAGATGGAGCAGGCGCCCAGTACTGGAGGACAGCCACCAAGAGGGGAAGGAAGGTCAAGGGTTCAGCAGGAAACAGGCTGGAGAACCAGGGCGGGTCCTGTGAGGTCAAGGAAAGCCGCAGTGGCGAGTCTCCAGGATGGCAATAGTGGGGTAGAGAGCTGCGGCTTAGCAGGAGGAATCTGGCAGTGGTTTGGAAGGAAGAGAGGGTGGGGGTGTGTGGAGGGCACTCCCGGGGTCCTGAGGTGGGAGTGAGAGGGGATGAGAGTGAGGGCTCTGCGGATGGAGAGAGCAGGGAGAGGTGAGACGGGGGAGGACAGATGCTTAGGATGGAGGAGGAGTCAATGATTGCTTGAATATGGAAAAATGCATAGCTTCATCTCTGAGCATCCAGTTTTAGTTTCTGTTTATCAATAAATTGGAACTAACCATATATTGGTGTTATTGGTACTTATTGCAAAAGTGTCCTCAATTCTTGACCTTTCCTGGTAGGCACACCGTTGTGATGTGGCCTTGCAGTTCTCCCCATTGGGAATTGGCATCTCCATCCTCCCCTGGAGAACCTGGGCTGCCCCTGGCCTGGTTTGGGAAACACGGCACCAGGAGTCCAGTTCTGGGCTGGACTTCAGGAGCCCCTGTGAGTTTGCTTTCTGTCTCACAGAATCCCGCTGCCACCCTGTGAGCCAGGATGGTGAGAGACAATGGTCTTATCTCTCCATCAACCAAGACACCAGATATGCAAGTGAGGCCACCTGAGACCATCCTAAACCAAGGCCAACCTATCCCTGGCCAACTATCAGCTGACCAGGGACATGTGCCTGCAGAGACCAGCAGACCTGGCCAGACTCACGAGCAGGAATAAAAGCTCACTGATGAAAGCTGCTGTGTTTCATGGTTGCTTGTTATGTAGCATTATCACAGCAATCGCTACCTAATACAGGTGTGATATCGAAATGCATATATTATGCATGAAGTGCTTTACTTTTGCATGTTTCATGTTAAAAAGACAAAAGCACAAATCTACGTTCGTACCTGAGGCAGGATAGTTATACGGAATGATCTGCTGGAGTTCTCGTCTCTCAGGTAGATGGAGATTTTAGGGAAATAAGACCAAGGTGTTTCAGAATTCGTCCAGCATGCCAGCTGGGAACCAGTCCAGAAACCTTCAGAGAATTCTGGAATCTAGACAAAACAAGATCACATGACAAACAGTGACAAGTCTGGCGCATCAACAGGAAGTAGCTCCCAGCTCTCCTCGTCACCTTGCCAGATGCCCACGGCGATAAACTCTGTTTAATTTGGACAGCAGAGCGGAGACATCAGTCCTCTGAAAGAGTGATGGTGATGACAAAAATAAAAATTAGTAAAATTACCCAGGCATGTGGATTACTTACTGATATTAGCCCTGCCACAGGCACCTTAGTCCTCAACACCCATATCAGTGCAGTAACAGCTCCCCCTCCACTTTACAGAAGCGGAAACCAGTGCTCAGAGAGGTGAAATAACTCACCCAGAGTCACACTGTAGTAGGCAATACCCTTTAGAAGAGAGATCAGATTTTAAACGTGCTCAAAGCCCTTTTGGTCATCACTTTCCCTATACATTCCCCGAGCCCAGTAAGTTTCCTCCTGGTACACAGCCCTGTGGTGACCCTCTGCTCTTCTGGAACATCTTTTTTCTCCTCCAGATCTCAACTCCAATTCCACCTTGTCCAGGAAGTCCTCCTTGACTATCCCCCACAGTGCTGGTATCCCACCATGTATCTCTCTTCCTTAGCGCTTCTCTTTATAGCAGTTATAATTTTACATTTATTGGTGTGGTTGGTTAACTTCTGTTTCTTGCAGGAGAACCTGATTCCTCTAAGGATACAGGTCTGCTGTCGGCTCCCCCATCTCCTCTCCATAGTCCTAAAACCTGGCCCACAGGAAAGACACAGGGAATGTTCTTGGAGAGAAAAAATGAATGACCAAGAACACAGAACGTTCACTGATGCCTCTCATCAGGGGATGGAAGGGTAAAGCCGATCATGCTTGTCCACCAGTTGCTGAATCTATAAGTTAATTACAAATCACTCCTGAGCCCTCTCACCAGATCCAATGGTCTCTAAGAGCAGACCTGCCCTCTTCCTGCCAGCTCCCAGAGAGAAGGACTGTGTCGGATGGGTTTCTTTCCACACACCCAGTACATTGCCCTACTCAGGTCAGTAGCAGAGGTGCCTGTGATGGGGCAGAGCTAAGAGGACACCTGATGAGGGGCATCTAGGAGGGCATGGGGCAGGGGTGGAGCTAGGAGGGCATGGGACAGGGGATGTGAAGTGGATGTGAAGTGGAGCTAGAAGAGGTTGATTGGAAGGAAGAGGTGTCTGTTGGGGTCCCAGAGGAAGAAGTACATGAGCTAAGTTGAGCAGTAGGTGAGTGTCAGGGCGGGCAGAGCACAGAACCTGTCCCACGGGACACCATGAGGCTATGGAGGCTGGTACTAAGGACAGGAAGGAGCAGGAGTTACAGCTGGGAGGGACCCATGGGCACCATCAGGCACTTATCAGAGATCAGTTATCAGGGATCTGAGCACATGAGATGTGATTAAGGCATTCTAGCAGGATTTGTGTAGGTCACTTCTTTGAATTTAATCTCCAGGGAGTCAGCCTGTGCTAGACAGAAGCATTTGAAAGTCAGTGACCAATGGGTGGGAAGTGATCGTGTGGCCATGGATGGGATTACTTAGGAGAGGGTACAGGGAGAAGGGAGGGGTGCAGGACCCACCCTGAGAAACGGGCCAGCAAAGGAGACCCCCATGAAGCAGGGCACAGGGTGGAGAGGAAATTCCAAGAGGAGGGTGTTGTGGAAGCCGAGAGAACAGATAAGGCAGGTAAGCATGGGTGCTGCGGAGGTCAAGGAGGACAGCAACTGAGAAAAACATGGTGTCCCCGGATGAACACACGGTGAGAGCTGCCTGTTCAGGACCATGCAGGGCAGGAGCCACCTCCTCAGGGCAGACAACTAGGAGGAAGGGCCTGCAGTCTCTTCACCCACTGCAGTGCTGACCTGCAAAGTCTCTAATGCCTTAATGTGTTGGGTTGGCCAAAAAGTTCCAATTTTTTGGCCAACCCAATATTTGTGCATTTTATAAAAGTGAAGTCAGTTTGAAATGTGTATCACAGGGAAGAACTCCCTGCTGGATGAGTTGAGAGGGGGAGAGGAGGGGTTGGTCACCCTGCTGGGTTTCAGGAAGAGTGAAGGGTGGTGGGGCCTGCATGGGGGGTAAAGAGCTCCAATCTCCAGATGAAGAATGAGGCTCAGAGGGGCCAAATAATCTGCCTAAGGGGCTCAGTGCAGGAGTGAGTAGGGGATTGTCTGCCTCCAAAGTGGTGCCTGTGAGTCTGGAAGGCTTCTGGGGGGCCAAGCCTTGTATCCTGGGGGAGAGTCTGTACACTCAGATCAGAGAGTTGAAAGTCAAAAGTCAGTTTACAGAAGGTATCATCCTGCTGCTGGATTCTGCAGATGCAGAAGCACTGGGCCTGAGCCAAAAAGGGCGTCACAGCTGAACAGGTGGGGAGCCCAGGTCCCCATTGAACACAAAACTCCCTACCAGGCTCATTTAAAAAACAGACTAACATATAGCACTGGGAACTGTATTCAATATCATGTAATAACCTGTACTGTTGTTCAGTCGCTAAGTCACATTTGATTTTTCGAGACCCCATGGACTGCAGTATGCCAGGCTTCCCTGTCCTTCATTATCTCCCAGAGTTTGCTTAAACTCATGTCCATTGAGTCAATGACGCCATCGAACCATCTCATCCTCTGTCAAGCCCCCTCTCCTCCTGCCCTCAATCTTTTCCAGCATCAGGCTGTTTTCAAGTGAGTCAGTTCTTCTCATAAAGTGGCCAAAGTATTGGAGCTTCAGCTTCAGCATCCATCAGTCCTTCCAATGAATATTCAGAGTTGATTTCCTTTAGGATTGACTGGTTTGGTCTCCTTGTTGTCCAATGGACTCTAGACTCTGAAAAAGGATCTATCTGTACATATCTATATCTATGTATATCTGAATTACTTTGCTGTTCACTTGAAACAATAAAACATTGTGAATTAACTTCAATAATTAAAAAGAACTACAGACCTACAAACTATTCATTTCTAAAATCCCATCTAAACAATCCAGGCCCAAAGACAGAGGCCGGCATCTGTACGGTATTTACCTCTCTGAAGCCAGCCCTTTGCTTAACTAAGAAAGAAAACCCAAGTGAAGAGAGCCAGCTGAGATGAACCCAGTAGAGAGAAAGCTCACGCACATCTCTGGTCCATGCACGTGAGACAGAGAGCATCCCCCTTGTTGAGCTTTCCCTGCTCAAGACAAACATCCTCCTGGGCCTCTCCTTCCTGATGCAGGCACTGAAACCAGAGGATAATTTTATTTTAGGCAAACACATTTCATAATCTCGTTCCTTCCACCTCGTGCTTTTCTTACAAAGTCAGGCACTGCTGAACACACGCTGTGCTGACCTCAGGCATGCTAGCACCCCTCCGCCACAGCCCCGCTGGTTCTGGCTGAAGTCACAAAATCTGCAGAGGCCCAGGCTGGTCATGGGCTTGCTGGAGTCACATGCTGGTGCTGCCAGTGTGTCCTTGGGATGGTGGGTAAAACCCTGACAGCTCAGAATATTAAATTTGAAGATGTGCATGTTAATTTCACTGAGGACATTTTTTACTCTGAAGAAAAGCAGCATATTGCTCTGTATTTCCAGCATGGTCTAGTTTTCAGCCAGTTTCCTAAATTTAAGGCACTAAAAACATTGGCTGCCACTTTTTTTCTGATTCAGCAGATATTAGACAAGGTAGAGGTTTGCTCTGGCTTTTTTGTCCGCTGTACTCTTGACCTCCCAGTTCACAAAGGACCTCGATGTTTCTTCTGGTTTTCCCTCTGCGTTCTTTTGATTTGCCTGCTGCATTTCCCATAGCATTTTTATTCAGACTTTTGAAGTTTTGGTCCAGGACAACCAAAAGCCTGCTCTTTCTTCTCTGTTCCTGCTACATCACCTGCGACAAAGTAACCGCTGTGCCTCTTCCATCCATCAGTCTCTGGGTTTGGCCACAGCCCAGTGGAGTCGTGGGACTGTCAGCCTCACTGGAGTCAGAACCAGCAGAGAGACTTTTTTGGGTGACCTTGTAAGAGTGGCCCTGCATGGACAGACGCTTATGAAGACACCCAAGAAGCTGAGAGAAATATTTATCTTACATCCAAACAAATAGCGGTAGCACCACGGTTTAGACATTAAATAGAAGTACTTCTTGACCAAACACCCATTGTGTTACCCTAAACCCTCACAACAAGCCATGATAAGAACACAGAGGCTCTCAGGGGGCACAAGAGTACCCCCTGCCCCACAAGGCACTCAGCTAATAAGTGGCAGAAACTAGACTAAATTCAAGTCCATCTGCCCCCCAAGGCTGTGGTCCTTGCCATCAATGCTTCGTGGTCCATCCTGGTGCTTGAACGAACTGAAAGTTGGGGTCACACTGGGATGACTGTTAACCAGGCCCTCAAGGCATGTTGTCCTTTACCAGGATTTTAATGGTATTTCAAAGCATGGTCATAAAATAATTACTATATTGGTGGACTGACTTTTGTCTTCTGTGAATCATACTTTGTTACAGAAGTAGGAGTTAAAAAGCATAGCTTGGATGAAGGCCAAAAAAGGAGCATAATTTTTGGTTTGTTTAAAAAGCTACAAACACGTTCCTGGTTTACTATTTAATGTGTTACCAAGTGGTTTATTTTTCCATAGTTTAAAAAAGTGCCATAGCAACTATATTATTATTTGAAATACTGAAAGGCATTGCATCTTTAGATCCAAGACCTCTGAGATTAAAGTGAAGGAATTATTTGCTGGTTCATATTAAAGAATAAAGTGGGAATCCCTGGTGGTGCAGTGGTAAAGAATCTGCCTGCAATGCAGGAGATGCGGGTTTGATCCCTGGGTTAAGATCCCCTGGAGAAGGAATAGCAACCCACTCCAGTATTCTTGCCTGGGAAATCCCATGGACAGAGGAGCCTGGAGGGGTATGGGGTTGCAAGAGTCAGACATGACTTAGCGACTAAACACCACCACCATCCAAGAATAAGATTGTGAACTTAAGAAATAATCATTAAAACAACCCTCCAAACCCTTGGATTGGAACTGTTAGAATACACAGAGGTACTCCCCAGTATGTGGTCCTGACCTGCTGTGACCTCCGAGACTCATCGAACATTCTGGGGACTCACCAGAGACGTGCGGGCCACAGCCTCCACCACGGCATCAAACACCTTCTGGGGCAGGCGCAGCAGCGTGGTGCCACTATCCACGATGGCCTTGTCCGCATTGTACTAGAACAGGGGAGAAGGCACCCACATCAATGCACGGTCCAGCCTGCCATTGCCTGCTTCTGTGATACATGTGTTCAGTAGCCATGGTACCTCCTTGGTGCCTACAGTTTATTTCATATTCTCAGAACTTGGGAACCAAGAACTTCCTCACCCAGTGTTCTCACTACAGATGAAGAAACTGAGGCCAGAAAAGGGCAGTGATATCACCAAAATCAACAGCTTAATTCAGGACTGTTCTCTTATTCAGCAGTGGCTGGATTCCGTAAAGGACCACCACCCTCCCCGCCCACCCCGACCCCTGCCTCTGCCAAAGAGGGAAGACCCATTTGTCTTTAGAGGTTGAAATGAAACACTAAATGTTATTTATGTAAATCATGCAAAATCAACTCTGTATTACTTCATTAGCAGAGAAAGAGGAGGAAGGACGGTTTTTCAACAGATACCCCATATTTCATTTAGAATGGAACCAAAGCCGCATTCAATAAGAGAATTTTACAACACAGAGACATTGCCAGCCCTGCCCCCACCTCATTCTTTATGTGGCTGAGGGAAAAGGTGGAGGTCAGTGGGCCAAGACCAAAGAAGTCACCCAGCCTCTAGGGACATAATTGGATGAGCAAGGCTGCCAGGGGATGGAATGAGCCATGGGCAATTCAATCCTCCTGTTTCCAGGGCAAATCCCTGAGTCATATGACCAAATACACCAATCAGGTCAAAAGGAAGTAAGGATTTGTTTAGGTAGCAGGTGGGAGGAGTGAAGAATTGTGAGAAACTAAAATACAGCAACTGATTCATATTCTTTTCAAGTGTAAAACTGATTTCAATTTAGAAAAGCTCTAATTTAAATACAGTTTTGTTTGTTCACAAAATTATCATGCCTGTGTGTAAGGAAAGCTTGTATACTGAAATGTTGGAGTAGGATGATAGTACTTTTATTGTTTTCTCTGTTGTGGCAAGGACGGCAGATTGGGAAGGGGGGCAGGAGAGAACGAAGAATATGAGAATCAAACCTCCAAAGGCGCTTATACTCTCCAATACACACACACACACACACACACACACACACACACACACACACACATGGAGTTTGTAGTTTATTTTAGGCCAGCCCATCTGATTCTACCATTGGACTCTTCACTGGCAAATAAATGCCTTTTGACAATAAACAGATTTGTAGACTTAGGACAGAAACACCATCCCAGGGGACTGGACCATCCCTTTATCAAGCTTTGATTGTTTCTGCAGAGGCATCTCTATATGAGAACTCACGGTACAATGTGATGGTTAAAGTGAAAGGCAATGATGACAGGTACGAATACAATCAATGCTGATGAAATGCTGGTGGTTTTTAAAAACAATTCTGAAAATGTTGGAGATCATCACAATCATGTCATTATGTGCCACAAATAAGCCAAAATGCAGTGAGAGGTGTGAACGAGGTTAACGAGAGATGCGGTTTCCCAGCTCTGCCTCCTCTTAGCACCATCAGCCACCCACATCTTTAGATCATAATGTTTCTCTGAGTGAGAACTGTGTCCTGGGGGGGAAATGGGGAATTAGATGTGGATGGAGGATAAAGCTGATGATGAATTTCTGGTTTCATTTTGCTTATTTTTAGTCCCCTTTTACTCTGATAAAAACCTTGCTTACTTTACTCTCTTGAACAGAGTTCAGGGACCATCAAGCCAGGATGATGTGGTTCTATATAACTTTTTTCACTCATCATTTTATGCTAATTCCTCTTTTTCAAGAGAAGGAATTGAAGGGAAGCAATTAGAGGGAGGGTTATCGATATAAAATTATCTACAATAAAGCCCTGTAACTTTTATTGTCATGAGCTTTTGATTTATCTTGCAACGTAACGCACAGTCTGATTTCATATTCAGGTACTAGCTGAATTAAATATGCAAATTTAATGGCCCAGGCACACGCAGACAAGGAGACACAAAGAGATAAGAGTGGAAATACCTCTCTGCAGTCCAGATTAAGGCTCTGGCCTCCAATTTCCAATTTTAGAATTTCTATCTGATAATACCACTCCTCCTTAATAGGGGTGTACCAGATGTCTCCTTTGTACAAAGTTGGTTCAATTCCACCTAGGACCTGGGAAGGAAAACATTTACATCTTTAAGAGAAAGAAAATACAGGCATATTACAAAGTCACACAGAGAAGCGTGCTTTTCTGCTTTTTAAATTTATTTTTTAATTGGAGGAAAACTGTTCTGCCAATGTGGTGTTGGTTTCTGCTGTACAACAAGGCCAATCAGCCATAGTCATACATATACCACCTCCCTCTTGAGCCTCCCACCCCTCACCCTACTCCATCCCTCCAGGTCATCACAGAACGCCAGGCTGGGCCCCAGCGTTATACAGTAACTTCCCACCAGCTATCTGTTTTACACACGATAGTGTATACATGTTGATGCTACTTTTCCCATTCATTCCACCCTTTCCTTCCCTCACTGTGTCCACAAGTCCATGCACTACATCTGTGTCTTCACTCCTTCCCCGCAAATAGGTTCATCAATACTATTTTTTAGATTCCATATATATGTGTTAACATACAATGCTTGTTTTTCTGATGAGAAGCATGCTCTTATAAGGCAAAACTTCACTGGAATCAGTACTTCCAATTTAACAGGATGTTATAAACAAATGCATAGGCCTGGAAATTAAACAAGGAACATTCTGGGGCCATGTGTTGGAAGATCAGAGTCCCACTCTAATCAGGATGCTTTGATAATTTCTCTTATGTAGAGGAAATGCATACAGTTCCAGCTTTCTGATACTGAGATCCTCCCCCACCCCATCCCAGTCGTGGGCAAAGAAATGCAATAAAATGGTTAACCACACAGACTGACAAAATTTAGTTCCTCGGAAGATGAAGGATGACTTCCTGCCCCACATATTTGCATGGAAAGAGGAACAAGAGAGCTTCTCTAATCAAAACTTCACTTTGGAATCTGTGTAACATCACCCCTCTCCTCTGAAAAGGTGGTAAAAAAAACAGAGTGCTGAAAACACGTGTGAGGCTGTTTCTCACAGGCAGAGAGCAAAGAGGTCAGCACCACGGGCCTGGGGGCCCTTCATGCGCATTCTCCCTTTCCTCTCCCACTGTAGACGGCTGGGTGCAGGTCTGTCAGGGAGACACTTGGGATATGGCATGTACCCAGCATCGATTCTGTTTCATTGTGTGTGTGTGTGTGTGTGTAGGTATGTGTGTACATCCGTGCATGTACATGTATGTATGCACGTGCAAGTATGTATTATGTAAATCTCTGTGTAACTGAATATAGTGTGCACATGCATGCATGTGTGTATGTATGCACAAGTATGTGTGTATATGTGCATAGCCATGTGTATATACTTGTGTGTACATGTGTGTGCACATGTGTAAGCATATGTGTATATGATGTATGCTTGTATAGTGTGTATATGTGTGCACATGTGTGTGCATGTGCATGTGTGTGTGTGTGCTGCGTACATGCACATGTGTGTAAGTATGTATCAGTTCAGTTCAGTTCATTTGCTCAGTCATATCTGACTCTTTGTGACCCCATGAACTGCAGCATGCCAGGCTTCCCTGTCCATCACCAACTCCCAGAGCTTGCTCAAACTCATGTCCATTGAGTCGGTGATACCATCCAACCGTCTCATCCTCTGTAGTCCCCTTCTCCTCCTGCCTTCAATCTTTCCCAACATCAGGGTCCTTTCCAATGAGTCAGTTCTTCCCATGAGGTAGCCAAAGTATTGGACTTTCAGCTTCAGCATCAGTCCTTCCAATGAATATTCAGGACTGATTTCCTTTAGATGGACTGGTTGAATCTCCTTACAGTCCAAGGGACTCTCAAGAGTCTTCTCCAACACCACAGTTCAAAAGCATCAATTTTTTGGTGCTCAGCTTTCTTTATAGTCCGACTCTCACATCCATACACGACCACTGGAAAAACATAGCTTTGATTAGACAGACCTCTGTTGGCAAAGTAATGTCTCTGCTTTTTAATATGCTCTCTAGGTTGGTCATAGCTTTTCTTCCAAGGAGCAAGTGTCTTTTAATTTCATGGCTGAAGTCACCATTTGCAGTGATTTTGGAGCCCAAGAAAATAAAGTCTGTCACTGTTTCCATTGTTTCCCCATCTCTTTGCCATGAAGTGATGGAACCAGATGCCATGACCTTAGTTTTTTGAATGCTGAGTTTTAAGCCAGCTTTTTCACTCTCCTCTTTCATCAAGAGGCTTTTTAGTTCTTTGCTTTCTGCCATAAGGGTGGTGTCATCTGTGTATCTGAGGTTATTGATATTTCTCCTGGCAATCTTGATTCCAGCTTGTGCTTCATCCAGTCTGGCATTTAGCATGATGTATTCTGCATATATATTAAATAAGCAGGGTGACAATATACAGCCTTGACGTACTCCTTTTCCTATTTGGAACCAGTCTGTTGTTCCATGTCCAGTTCTAACTGTTGCTTCTTGACTTGCATACAAAGGAGGCAGGTAAGGTAGTCTGGTATTCCTATGTCTTGAAGAATATTCCAGTTTGTTGTGATCCACATAGTCAAAGTCTTTGGCGTAGTCAATAAAACAGACGTAGATATTTTTTGGAACTCTCTTGCTTTTTTGATGATCCAATGAATGTTGGCAATTTGATTTCTGGTTCCTCTGCCTTTTCTAAATCTAGCTTGAACATCTGGAGGTTCATGGTTCAGGTACTGTTAAAGCCTCACTTGGAGAATTTTGAGCATTACTTTGGTAGTGTGTGAGGTGAGTGCAATTGTGTGGTAGCCTGAGCATTCTTTGGCATTGCCTTTCTTTGGGATTGGAATGAAAACTGACTTTTTCCAGTCCTGTGGCCACTGCTGAGTTTTCCAGATTTGCTGGCATATTGAGTGCAGCACTTTCACAGCATCATCTTTTAGGATTTGAACTAGCTCAGCTGGAATTCCATCACCCACACTAGCTTTGCTTGTTGTGAGGCTTCCTAAGGCTCACTTGACTTCAGATTCCAGGATGTCTGGCTCTAGGTCAGTGATCACACCATTATGGTTATCTGGTTCATTAAGATCTTTTTTGTATAGTTCTTCCATGTATTCTTGCCACCTTTTCTTAATAACTTCTGCTTCTGTTAGGTCCATACTCTTTTTGTCCTTTTTTGTGCCCATCTTTGTATGAAATGTTCCTTTGATATCTGATTTTCTTGAAGAGATCTCTAGTCTTTCCCATTCTACTGTTTTCCTCTCTTTCTTTGTATTGATCACTTAGGAAGGCTTTCTTATCTCTCTGTGCTCTTCTTCAGAACTCAAGATGGGTATAGTGTATGTATAAGATGTGTAACATGTGTGTATATGCATGTGTATGTACTTCTGTGCATAAGGTGCTCCTGTCTCTCCAACAAATTTATGAAATCCCAGGCCCCACAAATTTATGAAATCCTAGGCCCCACTCCCTACAAATTTATGAAATCCCAGCACATCCAACCTACCACCTTGCCCCACAGGTCCTCATATGCCCCTCCCTCCAACACCCAACAAAATCAGTTACCTTTCAAAGGAACATTAAAAAAAAAAAAAAGCTTTAAAGGAATTTGGGGAAGCAATGAGAATCATTTTATTAGATAGCAGGATGCTTAGGAAAGATTGAAAATTACCCAACTTTATCCATTTTTAAGGCTACAAAACAAGGATTATCAAAACTTTCAGAGCACCCATGTATCTCTATGTGTCTAATATTTCTATCAGAGTCTGAATAAAGAAGGAAAAATAGCCCCACTGGTTTTTTATTTTTTTCCCCCCTTTAAGACTAAAAGATACCCACAAGACTACCTCCGTTGGTACCAGATCCAGCTACTGGCAGTCCGGCCCCACACATCTGCATGGAGAAGATATTGGGGATTTTTGCTTGTGCCACGAGGGAATCAAAGAAGGTCTCCAGAGAACTTGAAGGCTGCAGAAGGAGCAGGGAAACAAGGCAGCTGATTAAGGACTCCAGGGTAGACAAGGGGTCCCCCTGTGCAGGGGCCAGGCATGGTGTACAATATGGCGTTTCTTTCTATTTAATATTTTCAAGGTTAAGAAATAAACAAGCTCATGATTAAGTCCACTAATTTGGAAACTTCCAGCAGAACTCCCTGTGACTTGGTATTTTTCCTTTTGGGGCAGTGTCTCTGCTGGGAAGATAAGATAGTATTTCCTGAAGCTGTGAAGTGGCTGCCCCATTTATCATCTGTCCACCTTGTGAGGCCAGTGTGAGAAGATGCAGAAATGGGTTACCTAGGTAGGTGGTGGAATCTAATCTTAGACATTTTGGAGTAAGGAGAGAACAGGGTCTCCAGGAGCTGCCTTTGCAGCTTCAGGAAAAGTTTTTTTTTTTTTTTTCCTACCCTTTTCAGTCATACTCGTCCATCATGCAAATGACAGATGCCTGACCCAAGGGAACAGTTCACATCCCAGACCCTGGGAGGAGGCTTAGCTCTGCTGGCTGTCTGCTGAACTCTGGTGACCAGAAAAGGAATAATGCTACTGTTGTGATCAGAAAAGGAACGATGCTATTGTCCTGCAGTTTAAAAAGCCCATCACTCCTCATTGCCATATGTCAGTAACATCCTCTGTGCCTCCTTACATGTAACCATGCCTTCAGAGAACAACCCCATTTCTCTAGAACTGAAAAGGAAGGATAGTCTGTGAACAGGTCTTAGCTGCGGGAGCAGAGGGGGGTCATAGGTGCTGGTGGTGAGGAAAGAACGTCATAGATCCATGTCTCCATTTTGGCTTTGACAACTGGGAGAGATTAGAGTTTGTTACTATGAATGGTTTGTTCTTGATGAAAACTCAACAATTGTAGCAGCTTAGATGCTCCAGGTATCTTCTGGCCATCCACAGTAAATATAGGGAAGGATTATTTATAATCTGTAGGAACTGAAACTCTAATTCTGGAGGCAGTGACAGTAGTGTGATCAGACAGAAACCTTCCTATTTATTTAGCTCCTTCATATCTGGCCTCCTATCACTTCTTTCCCAGCCTCTGTGGATTCTGGCAGAATTTGGCCCAATCCCTCTGTGTAATTGTAGCCTAAACACTTTGTGTATGGGTCAAGGAAGGAGACAAAGCCCCCTCTAGAAACCAGGTTGGGTCTGGTGATGACCCAGCCTGTGTCTGCCTTCATGAGAAGCAGCCAGGAAAACACTGCCTGGAATTGAATCCTGGCTCCACCCCTGACCTGCAAACTGTGTGACTTGTCCCTTTGTTTCCTTATCTGTAAAATGGGGATCACAGTCACATCCCAGAGCTCTTCCGGGGCTTAAATGGGTCAGTACATACAGAGTGCTTGGAAAAGTGCCCGGTACATGCGACAGGATCTATTATTATTGCACCAAGTCATTCTTCAGCAGGACTTAGGATCCCTTTAAGGTTTAAAAGCACACAGTTGCCCAGGACCAGTAGAGAACCTGATTCAGCAGGTTGAGACCCTGCAGGTGGCCATAACCACATCTTTGGTGAGGGAGCAGATAGCATCAGCTGGGGGCCCCTGCACACTCTGACACCCCAACTGGGTGCTCATGGAATCTATTTCAGAAATGTCTTTGGGCCACCAACCCAGACCGCCCTGCCAGTCCTCTTTCTAGACATGTTCCACTTCCTGTAAATCCTGCTTTGGTCTCCCCTAACCTAGGAACATGAAGCCAATTGTTGGCCACCTTGGAATCTCATAGATGAAAAGATAAAAGGTCTTTTGGGGAGTCTGGACATCTCAAAAAACCCGAAGCAGTCTATTCTTGAGGAAGTTTCATGTATTATTAATTCCAGATAATTTAGCTTTAAGGTACCATCTCCCAAATAATCATCAAGTCAATCATATATCTTTTATTTTTTAAGTCACAAGAAGAAACATGTAGTCAATTGTCAGTGAAAAGTATTTAGAAATGGAAGTTGTTACAAGTCTGGGAACTCATATTAAACTTTCCTTATGGTTGTTATTCAGTCGCTAAGTTACGTCCGACACTTTGTGACCCCATAGACTACAGCCTGCCAGGCTCCTCTGTCCGTGGGATATCCAGGCAAGAATACTGGAGTGGGCTGCTTCTCTAGGCAATCTTCCAGACTCAGGGATTGAACCTGCATCTCTTGCATTTCAGGCAAATTCTTTACTGCTGAGCCACTTGGAAAGCCCAATGGTGCCGAGCTCTAAAGTCCATCTGGGCTCTTCAGACAGGACTCTGTGCTCCGACAGTCCTCGGCAAGGGGTAAGCCTCTCTAACCCTCTGCCCACACGACTACCATGAGCCTATGAAGTCTGCCTTCTGGGGAGGTCCTGAGACTCCACGGAAGGACATCTTGTAATGGTCTCGGTCCAGGGGTCAGGGTTGTTCTTTCTCCTTAAGAAACTACAGTGTTGGGAAAAGCCCCCGTGTCCCCCCACCTCATTGCCTGCATCACTTGCTAGTAAACTCGAGCTGGAGCAAACATCCTTCCACAGAGAAAACAGGACTTTCTACACCCACAAGTCTTTGTTTCACATTTAGCGCTGGCTCAAAGCCTGTCTGAACAAGGAGAAGCCAAGCCAGGGTGCCTGGTTACAGGCCAGGAGGGGTGACCTCTCCTCACATGTACACTGACCTACCCTGGCCTCTCGGGGCCCAGGGGTCACACTAGGGTTGTCAGATCTGCCTGCCCCTGGCATCTTTTCCTTCCCAGCCCACCCCCATCCTCCCACATATGATCATTGCTTCCTTTGGGTGGACCAAGGACAGAGAATTGTGCTCTTTCCCTGTTTTGTGATGGTCCTGATGCTGATGAGAGTGAGGTTTCACCGTCTCTCCTCGAAGCATCGCTGCTTTGACTGGCTGGCGATCCCCAGGGTGTGCCTGCAGGCATCTGGGCCCCAGTTCCAGAGGGAGGGGAAAGCAGTGTCATGCTCCATGCCTGGCGGGACATCTCTTCCTGTGGAGTTTCCACTGTCACCCTGAACCTCCTTCTTTATCAATATTATTTTTTAAAGAAATTTTTTGGCCATGCTGTGCAGTGTATGGGATCCTAGTTACCTGACCAGGGATCGAACCTTCATCCCCTGCATTGGAAGTCCCCTTTATGAATTTAATAAATGTATTTTCTCTTAATCCTGCCCTAATAAAAACTCCTAAACAAGCTCCACCATCAAAGGGATTCAGATTCTGTTAACATTTGTCAACTATACAAGTAAAATAAACAGAAAAAAACAAATGAAAAAAGCCATGCCATGGGAATATCTTACGGGAAGGCTCAAAGAATCTTGCCATTTACCTTAAATTTTCAAAGTGCTTAGAGGTCTAATCAATCGTGTGAACACTGGTCTTTCAACCATGTGATTCTCACTGACTGTCTTGGACAGCCTGGACCCCTCTGCTGGCCCCTCCAGTGACTGGTTGCAGAACCTTGTTCCATCATTTGATATTCGTAGACCCACCCATCATTCTTACCTTGGCCAGGGTAGCATAAGCCAGTCCAAGTATCCCATTCCATCTAATCCCAGGCAGAAAGAAATTCTCTGACTCAAATATGGTGGCGATGTTGACAAGAAAAGAACTGTTGAAGCCTTTGGGGATGGTGACCACGTCCTCCCCAACGAAGCCCGTCCAGCTCCCCTGTGTGTACTTCACAGTGACATCAAAACCCTTGGGGCGGTACGTGCTGGACCTGGAGAAAGAGAAGAGGCCTTGTGTCCTGTGCTCTGTCCACCTGCTGTTGTTCTGACAACACAGCCGTCAAGACAGCCGCTCTAAGCGAGGAAGGTGTGCATCAGCAATTCTTCCCGAGGAAGAGTCCTCATGCTCACAAGGCATGATTTCCCACAACATAATCACTGACATTTGGGCAATGACCTTTTCTGTGCCATCTGTGAGGGAGTACTGGGGTCTACATGTAACCCGAGTTTAACTTCTTGCTGAGCCCACGTATCCCCCGTAAGTCAGGTGTTGTACTTAACTGGAACGCCACAACCAAGTGTGGGTCCGCCTGTCCCTCCGGCTCTGGGGGGCACTGCACTGCTGCTCTGTGACACAGGGAGGGGCCACCAGCCCCAGAAGGAGGGCCAGTAGCTTGTGCCCAAAGTGGCTGCAGGCTCAAATTCATACAAACGGCCAGTGTGATGAATAAAAGTCAAGTCACACCCCCCCAACACCAGGGCCAGCCCTCCTCAGGGCCCCTATGACCTCTTGGCGTCACAGGTTCCTTCTCAAGGCCATCCATCTGTCCCCAAGCTGATTATCCCCATATCAGAAGGGTGACCTTAATGACAAGCTGGGATACAAGTCACTGTGATAACCGCACAACACTTAAAGGTAAGAGATACTGAGACAGAATAACATGAACAAGACCAGACAATGGACAGGGAAAATGGAAGCCCTGCTCTTGGGATTTCAGAGACAGACAGTAAACAAATGAACACCTAGAATTTCAAGCAATGATAGAGTGATGAGAGCCACCCAGGGAAGAGAGTGGGTGAGGGGTGGAAGAGAGACATGGTGGTCACAGAGGCTGCTCTGAGAGTGACATTTATGTAAGACCTGCGGGAAGACAATAAGCTATGGGACTTTCTGCAGGGGGACGTCCTGGAGAGAGAGAGCAGCAGGTGTCAAGGCCCTGGGGTGTCCAGTCCTATAAGGTCATTCTCACACCCAGGTGAGCTTGACAATGCTGTTGGATTACAGGCCAAGGGACATCTCCAAGCAAATATCTGTGTTCAAACCATGGTTCCCTTAGGAAAACAATCACATTCCTAAGAGAAGTGTCCAACCACCAGTGGGATCATTGTAAATGGACCTGTTTGTCTACAGTTTTCACTTTAACATTCAATCTCTGAACATTCATCTATGATAATAAGTCTTTGCTGTAGGGTTATATGACCTAGTATGGTACTGTTGGGAAACAGAGAGGAAGTTAAGTCACAGATGATATGAATTTTGGGGGGTACATGTTATAAACTTTAAAAATGTTCAGTTCAGTTCAGTTCAGTCGCTCAGTCATGTCTGACTCTTTGCGACCCCATGAATCGCAGCACGCCAGGCTTCCCTGTGGATCACCAACTCCCGGAGTTCACTCAGACTTATGTTCATCGAGTCAGCGATGCCATCCAGCCATCTCATCCTCTGTCGTCCCCTTCTCCTCCTGCCCCCAATCCCTCCCAGCATCAGAGTCTTTTCCAATGAGTCAACTCTTCACATGAGGTGGCCAAAGCACTGGAGTTTCAGCTTCAGCATCATTCCCTCCAAAGAAATCCCAGGACTGATTTCCTCCAGGATTTCCTGGTTGGATCTCCTTGTAGTCCAAGGGACTCTCAAGAGTCTTCTCCAACACCACAGTTCAAAAGCATCAATTCTTCAGCACTCAGCTTTCTTCACAGTCCAACTCTCACATCCATACATGACCACTGGAAAAACCATAGCCTTGACTAGACGGACCTTTGTTGGCAAAGTAATGTCTCTGCTTTTCAATATGCTACCTAGGTTGGTCATATTAGGTCTATTTAATTCAGTAACTGCATTTCTGAGAATCTGACCCTAAGGAAACACCCATGGTGCAAATGGAGATTCATTAACAAAGACAGTTATTATGTTTTATTTATAGTAGAAAATAGCTGGAAACAACCTAAATGCACAGTAAAAAAGGAAACAGTTTAGTAAATTATGGTACAGAAATATGAATGGAATATTATGTAGTATTGGAAAATGATGTTGACTAAGACATTTTCAATGACAGAGAAAAATTAAGATAAAAGGAACCTTTGTATATGTGGCACAATCTTCTTCAAAAAAATTATTACACTCAGATACTAACAGGGCTACCTCTGGGTGGTGGGGTTTTGTGGTGGGGTTTTGTGGCGGGGAACTCTCATTCTTGTGGTTGCTACTGCTGGTAAGTCACTTCGTGTCCGACTCTGTGCAACCCCATAGACGGCAGCCCAACAGGCTCCACCGTCCCTGGGATTCTCCAGGCAAGAACACTGGAGTGGGTTGCCATTTCCTTCTCCAATGCATGAAAGTGAAAAGTAAAGTGAAGTCGCTCAGTCGTGTCTGACTCTTAGCGACCCCGTGGACTGCAGCCTACCAAGGTCCTCCATCCATGGGATTTTTCATGCAAGAGTACTGGAGTGGGGTGCCATTGCCATTCTTGTGGTTAGGTCCTTCCATATTTTCTGCATATATAACTTTTATAATCAGGGAGAAAAAAGTATTTTTAAAATGTCTGGCAGACACATTTTAGAGAAATTTAGTTTATTCTACCTCCATAATGGGATATGAAATACAAAGGATGTTTAATTTTAATGTTTTCTGACTATTTTAGCTAACTCCACCGCAATCTTAGAGAGCAGCACTAGGTGAACATTTTGTGTACACATGTCTTCTGACAACAGCAAGCACGGGCAGAAAAGTAAGCGTGAATGGACCCCAGGCACATGGAGTGCTAAGGAACCCATCAGAGATTACTTACAGAAAGCACATAGTCAGACCACTGAAATGCAGGCACTTGAGGACTGGTGTTTTCGTGCCAGGGCTGAGTGCCGGCACCAATTCAGTGATGCCTGGCACACAGCAGGGGCTGCACACATTAGGTTGAAAAGCAATGAAAATACTGAAATGTCAGTCCTTTATGACAATTTAGGGTCATTCTTCAAGTTCAAAACATTAGCACTATTGCTAACAGAAGAGGCTGGTTATTTTGAAAGGTCTAGAGAATACGGTCCACCGCAGGGCTGGTGAGCTTCTCTAAAGAAAGTAAATGTTTCAGCTTTTGTGGGCCACGTGATCTCCATTTCACCTACTCTGTTCTGCTAGAGAAGCAACCAGAGGTGACATATTAAACAAACATGTGTGGCCATGTTCCAACAAAACTTTACTTAGGAAAACAGGCGGCAGGCTGGAGGTAGCCTGCCAGCCCTAATATACCAATTCTTCATCTAGAAAATCAGTTATCCCCACCAAACAGTCTATAGTGCCATGACTTTCTTTTGAGAAGTTGTTTTTTTTTTTTAATTTTTAGTCTGTTGTGCTTAGTCGCTCAGTCGTGTTCGACTCTTTGCAACCCCATGGACTGTAGTCTGCCAGGCTCCTCTGTCCATGAGGATTCTCCAGGCAAGAACACTGGAGTGGGTTGCCATGCCCTCCTCCAGGGGATCTTCCCAACCCAGAGATTGAATCCAGGTCTCCTGTATTGCAGGCAGGTCCTTTACCATCTGAGCCACCAGGGAAGCCTGGTGAGCCCACAGAAAACTCATTAGAATTTGCTGAGGTCACTGAGAAGAGCATGAACCAGGCTGCCCTTCTAACCAGGCTGCCCTTCTAGGCAGAATGTCCTCTGCAGTGTACTGACCAGTTTGCTATTTCCCTCATGGGTGAACATTCTGGATACTCTGGTGCCACTTACAAAGATGTGGGAGGCAGCTGGAGTTACGCTATCTGGGGTCAAATAGCACTTCAACCACTTAGGAGCTGTGTGTGACTCCAGGCTAAGTTATTTAACTTCTCTATACCTCAGTCTCCTCCACCGAAAAGTAGGGACAAAATAGCACCACACTTCACAGGGTTAATTCTAAGGATTAAAAGAGTTAATACTATAAACCATCTATTGTTTGAATGAATATATTATCATTATTTAAGGTGTTTTATTTTCAAACTTAAAATTTTTATTTTCTATTGGAGTTGATTAACAAAGTTTTAGCAGTTTCAGGTGAACAGCAAAGGGACTCAGCCATACATATATACGTCTCCATTCTCCCCCACGGGCTTCCCTGGTGGGTCAGATGGTAAGGAATCTGCCTGCAATGCAGGAGACCTGGGTTTGATCCCTGGGTCAGGAAGATTCCTTGGAGAAGAGAATGGCAACGCACTCCAGTATTCTTGCCTGGAGAATTCCATAGATAGAGGAGCCTGGTGGGCTTAAGCCCATGGGGTTGCAAACTAAGCAACACACACACACACACACACACACACACACACACACACACACACTCTCTCCCCAAACCCCCCTCCCATCCAAGCTGGCACATAACATTGAGCAGAGTTCCCTGTGCTATACAGTAGGTCCTTGCTGGTTATCCATTTTGAATATAGCAGTGTGTACATGACCTTCCCAAACTCCCTAACTATCCCTTCCTCCCGGCAACCGTAAGTTCGTTTGCCAAGTCTGTGAGTCTCTTTGTAAACGATTTAGAACAAAAGCCCAGAACACAGCAGGTACACAACAAGAGTAGGTGCTATTATTATAATTGTCTAATCACTTGCTACCTTTATTCAATCTACGAGCTGCTATTAGAAAATGTAAGCTTTTTTCCTAGAAAATGTTTCCTATAATCTTTCTCAATATCCAAAACTGTTTCACTGTGAAGTCCAACAACCTCCAGGAAAAGGGGGCAAGTCTCAGGTAAGACTTGGCTGAAATGGTGCAGGGACGGGAAGAGCCTTCCAGGTTTCTAAAAGATGGAGTTCTTCTGTGTTCTGGACCAAGGCTGTCCAATAGAGCTTCTGCAATGACAGGAATAGTCTCTATTTATGCTTCCAATACAGTAGCCACAGGTGGCTCCAAAGCACCTGAAATGTGATTGCAGATCTTCCCCAATGGGGTTACATCCCGATACACCTATTGTAAATTGAAATTATCATTAGGTTGAAAATGCATTTAATGGACTGAACCTTCTGAACATCTTAAGCTCAGCCCAGCCTACCTTAATGGTGCTCAGAACACCTACGTTAGCCTACAGTTGGGCAAACTCATCTATCACAAAGCCTAGCTTATGATAAAATGTTAAATATCTCCTCTAATTTACTGATTACTAAATTGAAAGTGAACAAAGCAGAATGTCTGTCTGGGTCCTCACGGCTGTCAATATATCAGTTGCTTACCCTCATGATCACAGGGCTGACAGGGAGCTTTGGCTGCTGTTTCCCAGCATCACGAGACAGGATTGTCCCCTCCTGCCAGCTTTGGCAGAAGCAAAATTCAAAATGCAAACACTTCTGACTAATGCTATGTAGGAAGAGTCACTAGGGAGGGCATTCCTTCTCAGTAAAAAGATGGCCACTTTAGGAGGAATGTTCTTGCCTCTTGTTACTTGTTAGCCTCCTATCTTCCTGCTGGAAATGTATATGTGATATCTGGAGGGGCATCAGCTATCTTACCACCATGAGTTTCCATAGAATTGGTGGAACAAGTCCATTGAAAGTGGGATAAAAAGCACCAAACTTGGATTTTAATGTTGCATTGTCCAATGATTGAACTTGGATTTAGCTTCTACGACAGTGATTACCAACTAGAGGCTGTTTTGCCTTCCGGGTGACATTTGGTAACGTCTGGAAACATTTTTGGTTGTCACAGCTGTGTGAGAGGGAAGCTTCTGGCATCAAATGGAACAGAAACCAGGATGCTGTAAACATTCTCAAATGTACGAGACAGCCCCCGACAATAAAGAATCACCCAGCCCAAAATGTCAGTAGTGCTGAGATTAAGAAACTCTGGTCCATAGGTCTCAATTTCTTTAATGTTAAATAAAAGAATTAAAAACAAATTCAAAAGTCAAAGTACAGGTTCTACTGAATGTGTATTGCTTTTGCACCATTGTAAAGTTGAAAGCTAATTCAAACCATCTAAGTCAGGGACCATCTGGATAGTTTGACTAAAGAATGAGCCTGTATTTAACATTAATTAATTTAAATTTAAATAGCCACTTGTGTCTAGTAGCTACCCTTGTAGAAAGCACAGTTGTAGATAATGAGAGAAAAAAGTAATTCTTAGCTCATATTCCCTGGGCTCCTCGAACTCAAAGAGCAAAAACCCCAGAGATGAATTGCAAGCAGCTCTGAATGTTATTAACGCGTAGGTTTCAGCACTAGACCTAAAAACTACGCATTCCTCCATGTTTATGTCCTAACATCCCACCTCTTGGCACTAAAATGCTTTGGTTCTCAGCTGTTTTGGACATTAATTAACTATATTGAGAGTGAACCCCAGACATGCTCCTTTTTTGCAGCATCCATTCTGGGTGTGTATAAACAGCCATTCATCAAGGATGTGAGTAGCTAGGAAAGAGTCCACCCACAGCCACAGAATCACTTCGAACCAAATTCAGGAGACTTTCTGACTCTAATACAAGTCTGAAGGGAACGCAGGCTTGAAAAATGAAATCAATCAAACTGAGAACAGAAGAACCACAGAACATTTTATTAATTTAAAGAAACCCATTTTGTTTTCAGAACATATACAGGGAGGAGGTGGGAGGGCAGAGATCAAAAGAATTGAATCCTTCAGTCGACTCTGGCTCCCCCAAACCACCAGCCCCCAAGAGAATGTTAAGTCGCCTGGAAAATTCTGCCTGAGACCTCCCTGGGGGCCTTCTGCACATTTCAGAATTTGGACTCTACCTCAGGGATAAGGGACTTGGACCAGGTGACCAGATACCTGTCTTATTCTTCCAAGGTCTGGAAGTGACCATGTCAGAGTCAGTGGGGCCACTCACCAGCCCAGGGGCTTCTGCTCATGCCGGAGGGTCGTCAACATACTCAACAATGGCAAATGCTTCAGGGCCCCAATATTGCAAGACCCCTCCTGGACAAACTTAAGAAGTTATCTAAATAATCAAGAAAAATGTGTGTCATCATCAGATGGAAAGATGCAGCATGAGATCTCAAGGGCCTGGGTCAGCCTCCTTAAGGAAACAACCTGCATAATTTTCTAATATCCCAACTCTACTCATAAGCATCAGTTGAAGACAAGAAATTGTTCTTTTGCCAGAACTACTCTGTGAACTGCATCCCAGATGGAATATAGGAGGGGGAGACATTTTAGTGAAAACATAGTTAATTTCTAAATAGATTAGTATAAGGTCAGGGGGATGAGTATACTGAATCTCTCATCAAGCCACTTGGATGGAGACTATTTTACTTGCTAAAAAAGAAGTACACCTAAAAAAATACATGATTGCCTTTTTGCTGTATAGTAATTCATTGGAACATTCACCACCAGGAAAAGAGCGCTTCTGATGGGACAGAGCTGCACAGATGACTGATGGTAGCCTGATGTCTGATTCCATAAATCAAAGAGATCTTGTCAAAGAACCCCAAGTCAAATCTCCAATTACTGGGACATGTTTCAGGAAGCGTTAAACCTGAATATCCAGAGACTGGGGGACTTGAATCAGAGGCTGACAAACCCAACCAGAAACCTTATTATAACTAAGAGAGATCAGAGGGACAAGCAAATACAGAAACATCACAAGGCAGCAAGCTGCATCTCAGAAAAGAAACCTTTGTCAAAAATTGAGAGAGGAAGTAGAACATTCTCTCGGCTTCCATCAAATACCATGGTGGAAAGTGTAGCTTAGGCCAACTGTAAAGTGAGCTGAAAGCATCAGGCAACTTAATTGTTTATAATTTACTATATAAATTATGTTCATAGTTCATATCTTAACAATAATGCATCTGTGTTGACATAAACCTATGAGAACTATTTAGGAAAAACAGAAGAAAGGAGAGAAAGGTTAGCATAAATCAAAGCAAGGATTGAACCTGCAAAGCACGTGTGTTTGTATTGGTGACAAATGCAGGTGACTGAATAGAACTTGCCTAAAACTCAAAATGTGATGTTTCAGTTAAGAAGAAGCCCAGGTGAAGAATGAATGCATGCTCAGTTGCTCAGTCATGTCTAACTCTTTGCAATCCCATGGACTGTAGCCCATCAGGCTCCTCTGTCCATGGGATTTCCCAGGCAAAAATACTGGAGTGGGTTGTCATTTCCTTCTCCAGGGTTCTCCCTGACCCCAGGATCAAACCCATGTCTCCTGCACTGGTAGGAGGAGACTAGATCTCTTTATAAGAAAGGCAGTATCAGGGCTAGAAGGCCAGAGCAGGTCATGTTTTAAGGTACTAAATAAATTTCAACAATACTTGCAAATGAGAAGGCAGGCTGAAGTCTGAATAATGGAGGTGCCAGTGGGGGGCGACACTGACAAAGCAGGGGAGTCTGGGGCCTCCCCTGCATGTTGGCAGGTTCTGCTAGTTCTCTGTTTGCTCACAAAGGAGAAACATCTAGATGAGACCCTCAGGTGCTCAGAAAGCTAAGAGGGAGGCCCGAATTCTCCTGTGTGGTTAGCAGGATGGCAGGGCTAGCCATCATGGGAGTCACGAATGTTCCCAGGAGTCTTCACATTAAATCAGGTGCAAAGGAGGCAGAGGAGCTCAATCTTTAAGCATGAATGACAGGAGCCACCTGAAACCTGAACTCAAACCTGAACTCAAACCTGGCTAATAGGAAAGTTAGAAGGCTGTGTCCCACTAAGGCTGAGAGAATTATGGTTCAAGCCAGCAATGAACAAAGTCAAAGGCAAATGAGAAAGAAGCCAGTTGTCTACCGTTGATTAAATATTGTACACATATTAAATGGCACTGAATGCAGTATTTGTAATGTTGACTAGTGTTTACCCTTGAATGCTTCCATATCTGCATCTGCATAGCAAACGGGTGCGTGCCTGTGTGTGGTTAGTCAGGTACTGTTTGTGACAACCCTTTGGCCTGCGGCCCACCAGGCTCCTCTGTCCATGGGACCTTTCAGGCAAGAACACCAGAGCAGGTTGCCATTCCCTTCTACAGAGATTCTTCCTGACCCAGGGATCAAACCTGCATCTCCTGTGTCTCCTGCATTGCAGGTGGATTCTTTACCTGTAATCAAGGAAACCCAGCAAAAGGGTAACTGGGTTGCAAGCACACTCTGACTTGTACTGACCACTGGCTGTGCTGTTTACCTGTTTATGAGCCCCTGGCTACCTTTTCCCACTCAAACTGTGGTTTGTCCAAATCCTCTGCCCCAAACAACCCCCTCCCCTCAACCACTTTATCATGGAACAGATTCTAGAGTCAGTCCAAACCTCTCATTTTTATTCATGTATCATAGGAGGTCTGGGAACCAAGAAAATATCCACCCATGGTGTTAGATTTGCACATTTCAATCTAAAAGGTAGATATACACATTACTCGAACTTGGCTTCACTATGCTGTACTATTATTTTCTTCTATTGTATCATGTGTCTACAGATCTGTGATGGAAAACAAAACTGCTCTGGGGAGGAAACCTGTTAAAGATGTATCTGAGCTCCAAGGATGTCTGCTCTGTCTTATGGCAGGCAGAACCCCAGTAGGCATGGAGAAACTGGGAGAATGTATGGACCAGGAAGAATCTTGTAGTGGAAAAAATGGGGCCAAGATTGCCTCACGACCAAGATCAACATCTTCTACACAGTTTAATATAATTTGCATTTTCTAGGTATGCAGCTACTGTGTAGATTGAAGAAGGTAATCCTGTGGGGAAACTATACCAAGATTCTTCACTGATCTGTAAAACTGACATCACTAAACCAAGCTGTTCTGGGTGTCTGATTCTCTTTTAATTCAGTTTGTCAGTCTGCACTGGGCACTGCATGGCCAGAGGGACCCTCACAGCCTCCTGCATAACCCAGCTTCACGTGACTCTTACCCAGCGTGTTTATATATTGTGGTGCTGATCACCGCAATAAATTAATTCCTTTTACTCACCCCCAATCCCTGCAGATTGTGTCAGGGCATTTAGAATTACACGTGAAGATAAGTTTTATTACATTTGCATCTTGGTTCAGAGCGAACACAGCACTTACTATAAGGAGGAGCTCCCAGGGCTGAAGTTTGCAGACCTTTTGTCCTAGAAGCCTGAACCTGGTCCACTTTCTTGGTTCCCAGACCTCCTATGCTACATGAATAAAAATGAGAGGTTTGGACTGACTCCAAAATCTGTCACATGATGGAGTAGTTGAGGGGAGGGGGCTGTTTGGGGCAGAGGATTTGGATGAATCACAGTTTGAGTGGGGAAAGGGCAAAGGGTAGCTGGGGGCTCATCAGCCAGCCTCTGTTCCCTGGCTGCACAGCCCATGCCCCACTTCACAAGCATCTGAAGTCCCAAGAACAGCTCCAGGGCTTACATCTGTCTTCACAAAGCATCATGAGCCTGGAGGTGCACCTGGAATTTCGGTGATCAAAGGTTATCAACACACTGAGTCATAATCTAAGCTCCAAGTTCCTTGAAGGAGGGGTCCATGAAGCACCAGCCATCCCTCCCTCCAGCTGGACACACAGGTGGCCTCCTTGTGCCACCAAAACAAAGACCAAGATGCATGGGGGAAGAGATGGGCACTCCTGCCTTATTAATGCTGCTGGGGATTTGCTGAAATTCCCCAGTTGTTACTTTCTCTCCTGTGTTTCCTTTCTTTTTTTCCCCCTCAAAAAAGATGGGATTTATTCCCTGAAACAAAAGACTATGGGAAAAGAAAGTGGAAAAGGAAAGATAGAGAGAGCACTGGTAGCAGGGAAATGTGACACGCTTGTTTACGAGCCTAAACAGCAAACCACGTGGCAGCTTACTGGTTTTATCTGTTGAGTCTAAATTTTAGGGTCACAAAAAATGGATATGAAATTAAAACGTGCATACATTCAGGGCAGCAACAAGTATCTGGGGCAGAGTGACTCTGACCCCGAGGGCTCCTCCAGAGATGAACAGTGACACACACCAGGACCGCACGAAGCTTCCTAGGGCTGAGTCTAGGGACCTGGACACACAGAGCTGGCCTGGATCCAGACCTCCATCCAGGCTCCGCCCCTTCTCACAGCCCCGCCCACAGCTGCCAGCTCAGAGCCCCGTCTCGGGCCTGAGTGCTCTGAGCTCACAGTGTGTTCTTTCCAAGTGAGTCATGGGTTTCTCTCACCACAGAGCCCTCCCAGCACAGACATGGTTTCAGCGAACCACACCTTGACTGACGCCACCAAACTTCAGGTGACACAAAGGTGGCTTTCCAAGCAATGCCAGGCTACTGTCCGGAACAGTCTCACACTCAGATCCAATGAGCCCTGCCCTGCTCAGGCCACCTCCTCGTGAGGATTAGGGGGGCTCAACAAATGTCTAAGGGTCATGAGCTTCCTGCAATTCAGGTCTGACTATAAAACATTCAAGTTTGACTTAAATGTCTATAAAGCAGAGCTCCTGAGAACACACCAAGGCTGTTAAGAGAATCCTGCAATGGATTCATTTGGAGTGGATGTACATATCAGCACATCAGGCCACACACGCACACCACACACAAATGTAAATACCACAATGTGCATGAACACACAGATACCCACACGTACACAGATGTGTGCCTGTATACACGAATATACACACCACCATCTGCATGTACACAGACACCTGCACTTACACAAATATATACATATATACACAAATATACACACCACTAAGTGTGTATCATATGCATACTAACTGTGAAGTCATATGCATATACACAGATACGTACACTTACACAGATATATGCATCTATACACAAATATACACACCCTCATGTGCATGTACACAGAGATGCTTACACATACACAAACATATACATATATTCATAAATATACACACCACTCAGTGCATCATGATGGTGTGGCCAGACATCCTGGAATGTGAAGTCAAGTGGGCCTTAGGAAGCATTACTAGGAAAAAAGCTAGTGGAGGTGATGGAATTCCAGTTGAACTATTTCAAATCCTAAAAGATGCTGCTGCTAACGCGCTGCATTCAATATGTCAACAAATTTGGAAAATTTAACAGTGGCCACAGTACTAGAAAAGTCCATTTTCATTCCAATCCAAAAGAAAAAAAAATGCCAAAAAATGTTCAAACTACTGTACAATTGTGCTTATTTCACATTCTAGCAAGGTTATGCTCAAAATCCTTCAAGCTAGACTTCAGCAGTACATGAACCAACAACTTCCAGATGTACAAGCAGGGTTTTGAAGAGGCAGGGGAACCAGAGATCAAATTGTCAACATTCATTGGCTCATGGAGAAAGCAAGGGAGTTCCAGGAAAACATCTGCTTCATTGACTATGCAGATGCCTTTGACTGTGTGGATCACAGCAAACCGTGGGGAATTCTTAAAGAGATGGAAGTAGCAGATCACCTGACCTGCCTCTTGAGAAATCTGTATGCAGGTCAAGAAGCAACAGTTAGAACTGGACACGGGACAACAGACTGGTTCCAAATCAGGAAAGGAGTACATCAAGGCTGTATATTGTCACCCTGCTTATTTAACTTATATGCAGAGTACATAATGCGAAATGCCAGGCTGGATGAAGCACAAGCTGGAATGAAGATTGCCAGGAGAAATATCAATAACTTCAGATATGCAGATGACACCACCCTTATGGCAGAAAGTGAAGAAGAACTAAAGAGCCTCTTGATAAAAGTGAAAGACAAGAGTGAAAAACCTGGCTTAAAAGTCAACATTCAAAAAACTAAGATCATGGCATCTGGTCCTATCACTTCATCGCAAATAGAAGGGGAAACAATGGAAACAGTGAAAGACTATTTTTCTGGGCTCCAAAATCACTGCAGATGGTGACTGAAGGCATGAAATTAAAAGACACTTGCTCTTTGGAAGAAAAGCTACGACCAACCTAGACAGCATATTAAAAAGCAGAGACATTACTTTGCCAACAAAGGTCCATCTAGTCAAGGCTATGGTTTTTCCAGTGGTCATGTATGGATGTGAGAGTTGGACTATAAAGAAAGCTGAGCGCCGAAGAATTGATGCTTTTGAACTGTGGTGTTGGAGAAGACTCTTAAGTGTCTCTTGGACAGCAAGAAGCTCCAACCAGTCTGTCCTAAAGGAAATCAGTCCTGAATATTCATTGGAAGGACTGATGCTGAAGCTGAAACTCCAATACTTTGGCCACCTGATGCAAAGAACTGATTCATTGGAAAAGACCCTGATGCTGGGAAAGACTGAAGGCAGGAGGAGAAGTAGGCGACAGAGGATGAGATGGTTGGATGGTATCACTGACTCTATGGACAAGAGTTTGAGTAAGCTCTGGGAGTTGGTGATGGACAGGGAAGCCTGGCATGCTGCAGTCCATGGGGTCGCAAAGAGTCAGACACGACTGAGTGACTGAACTGAATTGAAAGCACACCATGCGAAATACTGGGCTGGGTGAATCACAAGCTGGAATCAAGATTACTGGGAGAAATACCAACAACTGCAGATATACAGATGATACCACTCTAATAGCAGAAAGTGAAAAGGAACTGAAGAGCCTCTTGATGAGTGTGAAAGAGGATAGGGAAAAAGCTTACTTGAAACTCCACGGTCAAAAAACTAAGATTATGGCACCTGGTCCCATTGCTTCACGGCAAATAGGAGGGGAAAAAAGTGGAAATAGTAACAGATTTTATTTTCTTGGGCTCCAAAGTCACTGTGGATGATGACTGCAGCCATGAAATTAAAAGACGTTTGCTCTGTGGAAGAAAAGCTATGACAACGCAGACAGCATATTAAAAAGCAGAGACATCCCTTTGCTGACAAAGGTCTGCTTAGTCAAAGCTACAGTTTTTCCAGGAGTGACGTATGGATGTGAGAGTTGGATCAAAAAGAAGTCTGAGTGCCAAAGAACAGATGCTTTCAAATTGTGGTGCTGGAGAAGACTCTTGAGAGTCCACTGGACTGCAAGAAGATCAAACCAGTCAATCCTAAAGGAAATCAACCCTGGATATTCACTGAAGGACTGTTGCTGAAGTTCCAGTACTTTGGCTACCTGATGTGAAGAGCCAACTCATTGGAAAAGACCCTAATGTTGGGAAAGATTGAAAGCAATAGGAGAAGAGGGTGGCAGAGGATGAGATGGTTAGATAGCACCAGTGACCCAATGCACATGAATTTGAACAACATCTGGGATATAGTGAAGGACAGAGGAAACTGATGCTGTGCTGCAGTACCTGAGGTCGGAGAGTCCGACATGACAACAACTGAACAACAACAAATGTGCTCGTACTCACAGATATCTACTTATACACAAATACACACACAAATATACACAAATATACATACCACCATATGCATGTACACATGGATACCTACACATACACTTATGCATACATACATACACAAATATACACACCACTATATGCACATACACACAGATACTTGTACATACACATACGTACACAGACATATACATGAACATGTCCTCCCTAAAATGAAACAGCTTTCAGCTGCATCTCCTAGTGTATTTTGAAGCATCCATCTGGTGCCCCCCAGCCCAGCTCCCCCAGGCACAGACCCATCACTCACCTCTCCGCGTCAAAGTAAGAGTCGATATAGGGATGTGGGGCCCCAGCCACGGCAAAGTTGCTGCTTCCGGTGTCAACGAGTATCTGCAGCTTTTGTTTTTAAGGGAAAAACAGAGAAACCATTAGGTTACTTGCTTAGGGCAACACTCTTGAATACTTCTCTTAAACCTTAAGTGCTGAGAACAATTTGTTACTTGGAGAAATCGTATGGATTAGAAATATTTTTAAAAAGCTGCTAGAAAAGTTGAATTTCAAATACAGTCCATTGTGAAGCTTGCAAGGGCAGAGATCAGTTTAGCTTCAGATACACACCAAACCTTAAAAGAAGATAAATTCAGTGGAATAATTGGGGTTTCGTTTTCCAGCCAGCAGTACTTGGTAACCAGGCAGAGCCCTTTCTCACCCTGGACTGTCGGCTGGTTTGTCACTTGGCTGGGCAGCCCTCCTCCTGCCTTTCCAATCTCACCTGAAAATCCTCATTTACCTCCACCTCCACCCCACACACCCAGCACACCTCCCCAGACACCTTCTGGCAGTGGGTATTCCCTCATCTCTGCTGCACAGGACCTGGAAACAACTGTCAGAGGCATTGCTTTTTTTTTTTTTAAGTTTTAATGAATTATCATTTACATACAATAAAAATGAAAGATCTTGGATTTTCCACTGGAGAGTTCTGACATGATGTTCTCCCAAACCAAGATACAGAAATTCCTGTTATTCCCCAAAGGCCCCTTTTATGCCCCTTTCTAGTCAATCCCCGTTGTTTCTCAGAAGCAACCACTCTCTGACGCCTATTACCATGGACGAGTTTCACTGGTTCCTGGACATTATATAAATGTCATCATGTGGGATTTTTGGCAGGAGGTTCTGGCTTCTTCTCCTCAACATGTTTTTGGGCTTCTCATACTGAATTGAGAGACAGTAAATACCCATTTATGCACTGTGACTTTAGGAAATGAATTCTCTTAATTCCATTTATGAACACATAGTCACTATAAAAGTTGAAGGGTCTCACTACATAGGTGTTTGCATTGATTTCAGACAGAACACAATTAAAAGTATATAGGAGAAGGAAATGGCAACCCACTCCTACATTCTTGCCTGGGAAATCCCATGGACAGATGAGCCTGGTGGGCTATAGTCCATGGGGTTACAAAGAGTTGGACACACCTGAACAGAACATGAAGTAACTGAACATGCACCTGTTGGGTTGATTGATTAAATCATGAGCCATTGATGACTGATTCAACCTTCAACTCTTCTCCCTTCCCTAGAAATGAGGCTGAAAGTTCCAGCTCTCTACTCTCAGGGTTGGCTCCCCATCCTTTGGGACTTTCCAAAAGCCATCTCACTGACACACCTCAGGTATGGTTGGAAGGGACTTGTTATGGAAAACAAAGGTGCCTTTATCACCCTTATTATTGAGGAAGTTCCAAGGGTGCCCTGTGCCAGGAACTGAGACAAAGACCAAATACATATTTCTCTGTATAAATATGTGTTTCTTCACATAAATCATAATATCACATATGGGCAGTCAGCAAGATCCAGAATCTCACCCTTCATTGGAATGAAGTCCATTGTCCTGACAGCAGACAGTCCAAGTTGACCTAATAATACATGTAACACACATGGCCTATGTTCTCAGCTCTGATTTCACATCCTGGATTTAAATGGTTCCTTAAGGTAGGATGAACTTTTAATTTGCTTAGGTGAAACTAGTAGAGAGATTAACAAGAAAGAAAAAAACAAAAGCAAACCCAGAATTCCAGGCTCACGACAACTCATGAAAGCATGCCATTTTTACAAGTCTTTCCCGGGTCTCTCTGGCAAACACACACCCAACAGCCCAGCAGGACGTGTGTGCAAAGACCAGCTGCCTGGAAGGCCAGGTTCCCAGGCTGGCATCCCACATCCACATCCAATGCTCCTACATAACCAGCCACAGGCAGAGCAGACCCAGGACTACTCTCCTGGGCATAATGGCCCCAGTGACCAGGGACGTGCTCTACAGACATTTCACTCTGCTTTCCCGGGTATGGAATTCCACTGGCCGCCTCTGCATCACATTAGAATCACGTCCTTTCCACACACCCCCGTCCTTACTTCTGCCTCGCAGCACATGGTCCCCCCTTGCAGAGGCGGGCGACACAAAACAGAGAAAGTCACAGCAAAACACAGACAGCATTATCTTACACAGATGACTTCTAACTGCCCAGGCGCTGGGCACAGTCATACTCCCCAGCTGCGTCAGCAGAAGCCAGATTTCAAGAAAATTCAGTTTGGAGTCACAGCTCAGCCAAGTTGGTCATCACTTTGGCTGCTGTTAGAAGACAGGATTTGAGGAGAGTAAACGAGGCAGCCACAGCGTCAGGCAAGGAATGGATTTCTAGGGAGCAGTAAACACTTTGAGTGGGGCTTCAAGTAATGTTTCTGAGCCGCCAACACCTTTTTCTGTGTGATGAACTGGAAATAGACATTTTTCACATTGAATTCTCACCAGGACCATGACTTTCTCTTTGTAACTCCTAGTCTTAATCACAAAGGAAAAAAAAAAAATACAGTCACTTGTCCTCTAAATTTTATAGGATCCACCCTGAAAGCATGGACAGGCAAAGGCTTAGTGCACCATTCTCCTGAACGCCTTGCCCCACTTCACACACACAACATCCCCTGCTGTGTCCTTATCTGCGGAATTTCCAGCATCACCTCCGGTCTCCTTGGGTTCAACTCAAACTGCAAATATAGTCTTACCCCAGAGGACATTATTCAACCCCATAAATGGATGCAGAAAACACACACAAATATGGGAAATGCACTGCACTTTCGAAGGACAACTGAAAATGAATCAGAAGCATGTATGAACCATCATCCCTGCTTTAGAAGAAATGCTGCTGAGAGCTGGAAGTCCCCACCTCCTTCCCTATACCAAGCAGCCTCCTATAGAACCACATTCCACTTCTTCCAGAATATAGCAACGAGGACAAAAATCTGCCTTCTCAAAGAGCAAGGGTCTAGCATTCTGACAGTCGCTGGCTTTTCACTGCTCCAATCTCTTTGCCAACATTGGGGTTCCAGGGGCTCTTTCATGGAGGAAGCAGGTCCCCACTGTGCATCTTTTACACACTCCAGTATATCTTCTCCAGAGAGCATCCAAGCATGGGGCACCCCCATGAGAGTGAGCCAACCACAGGGGCCCACCTGTGGTTCATCATCCTTCATCCATCCAGCACCTTGGACAGTGCCCAGTGTTTCCTAGATGCTCGGTGAACAGTTGTTGAATGAATGAAAAAGTCAGGGACTGAGAGATTTTCACTGGCAGATGTGTGTGTGTGTGCCCGTGTGCCCAGTTATGTCTGACTCTTTTGTGGTCCCATGGACTGTAGTCTGCCAGGCTCCTCTGTTCATGGAATTTTACAGGCAAGAATTGGAGTAGGTTGCTATTCCTCCTCCAGGGGATCTTCCTGACCCAGGGATCAAACCCAGGTCTCCTGCATTGCAGGTAGATTCTTTTTAGTCTGAGCCATACCTTTGACTGCTGCTAAGTTGCTTCAGTCGCGTTCAACTCTGTGCAACCCCATAGATGGCAGCCTACCAGGCTCTGCCGTCCCTGGGATTCTCCAGGCAAGAACACTGGAGTGGGTTGCCATTTCCTTCTCCAATGCATGAAAGTGAAAAGTGAAAGTGAAGCCGCTCAGTCATGTCTGACTCTTAGTGACCCCATGGACTGTAGCCCACCAGGCTCCTCTGTCCATGGGATTTTCCAGGCAAGAGTACTGGAGTGGGGTGCCATCGCCTTCTCCAATACCTTTGACAAATAGCCCCATATTGCCTCGTTCCACCCTTCTGGAGACCACCATTCTACTCTGAGCCTTAAAAAAAGAAGGAAATCTTACCATATGTACCCAAATGGATGAACCTGGAGAACACTATGCAGAGTAAAATAAGCCAGACGCAGGACAAATCTTACACGATCTCACATGAAGACTCTAAAAGAGTCAAACTACCTGTTTTTAGGCTTCCCTGGTGGCTCAGATGGTAAAGAATCTGCCTACAGTATAGGAGATGAGGGTTCAATCACTGGGTCAGGAAGATTCCCCAGAGAAGAAAATGGCAGCCCAGTATTCTTGGCTGGAAAATCCCATGAACAGAGAGGAGCCTGGCAGGCCACAGCCATGGGGTCACAGAAAGTTGGACATGACTGAACACACATGGTAATCATACACACAACTTTCAACAGGAGGTGGGGAGTCAGGTCAGTCACTGGTGGCCACTGACACAAACTCTGTGACATCCCAAGGAACTGCTGGCTGAGGGCTGGTCCTGGAGCACTTTGAAGCCAACAGACTCTCCAGGAAGATTCCTTTAGGGACGTTCTTGGGGACAGTCAGGACTTTATCCCCATGCCTTGTCGTGCCTAGACAATGCTTTCTTGTTTTTAAAATGGCATATCTTGTGGGATTTTACTTTCCTCCTTTTGTTCTGACACAATAATATGCCACCTCTCACACTCTGTGCCAGCTGGCAGAATTCAACCACAATCCACACACAGGGCTGTCTTTGAGACCCAGGCAGTCCTGCATCCTCTGAAAGGCCTTTCAGTGCCAGCCCTGGTCCGTCCCTCTCCCCACTGACCACTGGGCCCTAAGTTTTGGCCACTCACTTGTCTCATGCCTTTTACTGGCCTCTCATTTCTCCCAGGCACACATCTTTTCTCTCAGGGAGCTTGTCAGTTGCTTGAGGGCAGAACCCTTTTCCTTAGTCTCTGGAGTCATCTCCCAAGCAGGAATTTGCTAATCACCTTTTCCATAGGATGGGGAGGGGACTCACATGAGCTCCACCTAGGAGTGGAAAGCTGATGAAGAAGGGGAAACTGCCAAGGAGCTGGAGAGAGTTTGCCAGGCCAAACTCCTGATATGTCTGTGCACAGACTTCACTGAGCTTTTCCTAGAACTGGCAGAGGTGGCTAACTTGACTTCCCAGTTGATATATGATGAATCACAAGCTGAAATCAAGATCACTGAAAGAAATATCAATAAACTCAGAAATGCAGATGACACCACCCTTATGGCAGAAAGTGAAGAGGAACTAAAGAACCTCTGATGAAGGTGAAAGAGGAGAGCAAAAAAGCTGGCTTAAAACTCAACATTCAAGAAACTAAGATCATGACATCCAGTCCCATCACTTCATGGAAAATAGGTGGGGCAAAAATGGAAACAGTTACAAACTTTTATTTTCTTGGGCTCCAAAATCACTGGGGATGGAGACTGCAGCCACGAACTTAAAATACGCTTGCTCTTTGGTAGGAAAGCTGTGACAAACCTAGACAGCCTACTAAAAAGCAGAGATATCACTTTGAGGACAAAGGTCCATCTAGTCAAGGGTATGGGTTTTCCAGTAGTCATGTATGGATATGAGAGTTGGACTATAAAGAAGGGTGAGCACCAAAGAATTGATGCTTTTGAACTCTGGTGCAGGAGAAGACTCTTGAGAGTCTCTTGGACTGCAAGATCAAACCAGTCAATCCGAAGGGAAATCAGTCCTGAATATTCATTGGAAGAACTGATGCTGAAGCTGAAGCTCCAACACTTTGGCCACCTGATGCAAAGAACTGATTCATTGGAAAAGACCCTGATGTTGGGAAAGACTGAGGACAGGAGGAGATGGGGAAGACACAGGATGAGACGTTTGGATGGCATCATCGACTCAATGGCCATGAGTTTGAGTAAACTGCAGGAGATAGTGAAGGACAGGGAAGCCTGGCACGCTGCAGTCCATGGGGTCACAGACAGTCAGACAAGAGTGAGCAACTGATCAACAACAATATAAAATA
>NW_011494609.1:9958638-9961136 GCF_000754665.1 Bison bison bison
CCCAACACTCACTCCAGCTGCTGGGGCTCCTCCAACATCCAGGGTACAGTGTGGGTTCTTCTCCTTTACTGGGAAGGACCCAGGAAAACCTTAGTTGTACCCACCCTCCCCTCAAAAGCTCTCCAGCTTCCAGGGGAGATCTGAAATACAAGAATGAGTGTTCACTCCTGGGAGCAGCCCTGAACCCAAATACACAACAGCTGATGAAGTTTCCACTTCCTTGCTCCCCAGGTGGATGGCTCTGAGTGCGCCCTGTGCCTCGGGGAGTCCCTGGGGGTCTGCTCTGTATTATTAGCCTTCTCCTCCTTCCTGCCTCAATGCTCTGCTCCCACCAATGTCTGGGGTAGAGAGACACAGGGAAGGCTGGCTCACACAAACGTTGCTTCACACGCCCCAGAGACCAAATATCTCCACTTGTGAAAACCTGTAGACTGGGAGTGTCTTCCCAATGTCCCTTCTCAATCTTCAGCTGATGCATTGGGCAATAACCCCCCAGAAAGCCATCTGCTAATTGCTGTAATAAGGTGAAAGGTTGCATTAAAGTGAAGAATGGGCTCTTCATCTAGTTAGTGATTAGTAGCCTGAGATTCCTCAGATACCACTGCCTCTTTTTCAGCAGGTTAATAGATAGGAAAATTAGCAGATAATTTAAATAATGGCTCATTTCACACAACGATTCCTAATTACATTAGCAGCCCATCTGCTAAAGTCTGCCGGCAAGCAGAAGCCACAGCAGCGGGGTCCTCCCAGCCCGGCTCCACAGGGCTGTTTGCCCACAGTTATTACACATGATTGTGGGCACCGATCTTGCTAATCAGGTTCTTTCAGGGCTTCAATTCTGGAAATGAAGCTCATTTACTGAAACACGTCTTGTTGAAGGAAGCAAAAATAATTGCCACTCACCATTTCTCCACGTTCTAAAATTAAGGTTGCCTTTATAGAGAAGGGGAAAAAAATCATTTTCAAAGGGCTCCACTTAACACAAACAGATGTTATAGAAGCTACAAGGGACTTGATTATCAACCTATTCAGGCTCTGTGTGTAAGTGCACATGCATGCACGTGTATGTGTGTTTGCTTCCCTCCTGCAGACGGGGCTCTTCCTAGAAAAACACAGTCCAGAGTCTTGTGGATGGATTCCCTGGCTCCTTTTGGGAAACTCTTAACTTCCAAGGGAATGCTGGGGGAGGGAGAGGGCATCACCTGCACTGATTTGAATATAGCAGCAGTTTTTCACTGACTGTGTCGGGCTTGGCAGGCTAAGACTGGCAGAGGAAGTGGTAGGATGAAGGGAGCTTGGTGTGAGGGTCCCTGTTTTAGGAAATGAAAAGTCACCCCCAGATCAGAATCCTCCTGGACGCGGGAGCTGCTACTACCTCTGCAGCTGAAATCTGTTGCTGAGGAAATGTGGCAGTTCCTAGAGGGAGGGCCTCCTCTGTGATTGAATTTTTTAACTTTTTGAACAACCCATCCCTGTTAGGATGAGTGGAAAGGCTGGATTTCTCAGGTTGGGGGAGATTTCATCACACACCCATAGCAGATGCCCTTAAATATGCTGCAATTATGCCCACTCACAGGATGAGGGCTTCCAGTTCACTTCTGACCTGTGGTCCCAGGATACACCCTGCATGTTCTCTAAAGGAGAATAACATGAAAAATATCAGCTTTAGCTTCTGGTAGACCTGGATCTGAACCCTAGATTAGCCTCCCTATGAGTGAAAACTATTGCCTGTCACATCAGGAGGGCTTTCCACGTGGTGCTGGTGGTAAAGACCCCACCTGCCAGGGCAGGAGACATGAGACGCGAGTTCCATCCCTGGGCCAGGAAGATCCCCTGGAGAAGGAAATGGCAACTCACTCCAGTTTTCTTGCCTGGGAAATCCCATGGACAGAGGAGCTCTGGGGTCACAAACAGTAGGACACAACTGAAATGATTTATCACGCATGCATACTGTATCAGTAAAGAAATGATGCTGTGACCATCAGATCATCATGTTGTAGCCACCCCACCAGTGAGCCCTGAGGGAACTCATGATGGAAGATGGTGCCCTTGATCAAGCCAACAACTGCTGCAGCTGACCCCGCAGTGCTCCCCGAGGTGACTCAGGATGAGAGAAGACCGGATCCTGACTCCAGGGAGCCGGTGGTTTAGTCGCTAAGTCATGTCCGACTCTTGCAACCCCATGGACTGTATCCCGCCAGGCTCCTCTGTCCACCGGATTCTCCAGGGATGCCATTTCCTTCTCCAGGGGATCTTCCCAATCCAGGATTAAAATCCGGGTCTCCTGCATTGCAGGCAGATTCTTTACTGATTGAGTTATGAAGGAAGCCCAGATAGCTGAGGTGCATATCAAAGCAATTATTTCCATAAGCCCGGACTCTTACATCTTCCCATATATAGAAAAGTGCTCAATTCTTTAAATTGAGATACCTGGTTTTCTTTAATTAACAATAATCTTTTGATGTCCTGACTACCTGGTTTTTGTTGCAAATGCCCCC
>NW_011494609.1:9961236-9961536 GCF_000754665.1 Bison bison bison
AAAAAAAAAAAAGAAAGAAACTCCGTGCCCACTAAACAACTAACTCGCTAGTCCCCATTCTCCAGTCCCTGGCAACCACCACTCAACTTTCTGTGTCTATACATTGGACTACTCTAGGGACCTTGTGTAAATATAATTCAGTATTTATTCTGTTGCTACTGCCTTACTTCACTCAGCATAATGTCCTCAAGGTTCAGTCACATGGCAGCAAGTGTCAGAATCTCCTTCCCCTTTCAGTTCAGTTCAGTTGCTCAGTCGTGTCCGACTCTTTGCGACCCCATGAATCTCAGCACGCCAGGC
>NW_011494609.1:9961636-9966006 GCF_000754665.1 Bison bison bison
ATCAGGTGTCCAAAGTATTGGAGCTTCATCTTCAGCATCAGTCCTTCCAATGAATATTCAGGGTTGATTTCCTTTAGGAATGACTGGTTTAATCTCCTTGCTGTCCAAGGGACTTTCAAGAGTCTTCTCCAGCACTTAAGTCCTCAGTTTTGTCTGCTGAATAAAACATAACTCTCAATGTACACATTGTGCTTTTTTCAGCTCACACACCTGTTGACTGCAGAACCCTAAGTAAACCACCTAACCTCTGACCCTTGGTGTCCTCATCCAAGGACAGATGATATCCAAGGTAAGATGAAAAGGTGTTGCTATGAGCACACAAGATGCCCCTCATACATATGCGATGCATCTAAAATAGTGCCTCACACATAGGGGTGTTTCAGTTTCTCAAAGAGGAGTGGCCTGACGTTGTTTTTCTCTTGCTACAGGGCTGACTTCTCAAATACACCACTGTGCCAAACATGACAGGCATCCAGTTCCCCAGCAGGCTTTCTTTCCACATCTCCACACTGCAGTGAGTCTGGATGTGGCCCAGAAGCGATAAGCAGGAGCTGCAGAACCTGTGCCATGTGTTTAGCAGACCCCCACGCACAGCGCTGGTCCCACAGCAGGTGATGCTGGCACAGACATGACCCAAAACACCTGGGGGTGATTGGCGTGTGTAGCATCTGCCTTCAGCTGGAACAAGGCAGAGATACACCCAGGAACGCTCTAATCCCAGGGCCAGGAGTGTGGTTTTCTCTCACCCCGCCTTTTCTTCAAGCGGCCACTCCATCACCTGAGTGCACAGGCTCCGCCTTTCCCTCCTGCCTCCACTTCCAGGAGCCTGTGTGTCCTCTCTATTCTACTTCCAGAATGTTCCTAAAACTGATCATGTTCCTCTCTCCCCTTCCTCCTGCCCAGCTCACTCCTAGCTTTATGTCCCTAGTTCTGAGACCTGGCACACAGTAAGTGCTCAACAGAGGGTGCTGAAGGCATGAATGATGCCCAAGCATCACTGAGGCCATCCTGTCCCCAAAGACTTAAGTGGAGTTAGCTTCTGCTTTCTGATCTGGGTTGTCTTGAGGTCCAAGTCCCCCTCAAGGGGTTTTAGTGAGTTCTGGGTCTCCCAGTCACACCATCTCCCAGGCTCCAGGGGCAAATTTTAACAGTGGTGTAGTAGCAGCAGTAAGGCACATTTGAGAAAGGAGAGAAGACCATCTTCTAAGCCTGCTTCCCTAACAAAGCTGCATCTGGGGGTCTCCCTTTCTGGGTTCCATCCTGAGAAACAGAATACAGCAAACAAGGATGTCACAGTCCTCAGCTATTGCAGCCCTCCAATGTGAGCTGGTGAGCCCAGAGGGCACTCAGGAAGGAGAAGAAGAACTATGAATCAGCAGCCATCATCAGGCTGTAGCCACTCCCTCTGGGGAGCCCCAAGGGAGCTCAGGATGTGAAAAATACAGTATTCTGGCCTGGGATAGCTGAGATGCAGAAGAAAGGAAAGATTTCAGTGAGCCGAGACTCTTGTATCTTGTCATACAGAGGTGTGTGCATGAAAGCTCAGTCCTGTTTGACTCTTTGTGACCCCATGGACTGTAGCCCACCAGGCTCCTCTGTCCATGAGATTTTTCAGGCAAGAATACTGGAGTCAGTAGCCATTTCCTCCTCTAGGGGATCTGCCCAACATAGAAAAGCACTAAATTCCTTAACTTGGGCTATCTGATTTTCTTTAATTAACAATAATCTTTTGATGTTCAGAATACTTGTCCTTTGATGCAAAACTTCTATATAACCTGGTTCTTCCCCTCACCTCCACAGAGCAATTATATTAGGGCTCCTTGAGATGCTGTCTTCTGGGCTTGAAGTTCTAAACATTCCCACTGAATAAATCATAACTCTTGACTTTTAGGTTGTGAATATTTTTTAAGTTGATAATCTTTACACGTGAGTGTTAACCCTGGGTTTGTTTCGTTAGGGGAAGCACACTGAGTAAAACCACCCTCCCAGGAACCATTGCAACCATCCATGTGAGTTATTTGACATCAGGAGGTCCTGGCAAAGAGCTTGGAACTAACAAGCCACAACCAACCTGAAGAATTTGGGAAAGGTCAAAAGGAGACACCACACATCCGACCACCTCTCAGAATCCTTCTCCCTGGCATCCGTGTTGGCTGAGCAACGTGGGTGCTACCAGAAAGAACTCTGAGTCATGACCGGCCAAAGACAGCCCAGAAACTAATCCCATCACCATGAAACCCAAGACTGTGGGCCTTGTGGCAGAGCCATTCTCCTGGGCTCCCTTGCTCTACTGCTCTCCACCCGGGTGCCCTTCCCAATAAAACCTCTTGCTTTGTCAGCTCGTGTGTCTCCTTTGACAATTCATTTCTGAGTGTTAGATAAGAGCCCACTCTTGGGCCCTGGAAGGGGTCACCCATCCTGAAACCATTTCACTTAATATCCCAAGGCTCCAGCCTCCATTTAGGCTGCTGAGAATCGAGACAACATATGCACATGAGTCGAGGCGTGATGACACACCCAAGGCTGCCCCTGGCCCACAGAGTCAGGGCCAGAACCCAGAGCCACTTCGCCCCTGGGCTCAGAGTTATTGTAGTAGCTGGTGTCATACCTGAAGAAGGCACTTGATTGTCTGCTGAGAGGCTACACATGGTGGCACTGTCTCCGATGGTCAAAACAGCCAGCTCCTGGTTCTCTGCCTCCTGGACAGAGAACTTGGACCACAAGGGGAGGGGCTGCAAGCAGCCTTGTGCCCACTAAGCTTCTGGAAGTAGGAGCCAGAAGCCAGAAAGTGCTTATATGTTTGCAAGAGCATATTCAGAGATGGGTGCTTCCCAGGTGGCTCAGCGGTAAAGAATCCGCCTGTCATGCAAGAGACACGAGTTTGGTCCCTGGGTCAGGAAGATCCCCTGGAATAGGAAATGACAACCCACTCCAGTATTCTTGCCTGGAGAATCCCATGGACAGAGGAGCCTGGCAGGCCACAGTTCACAGGGTGACAGAGTCCAACATTAGTTAGGACTGAGAATGCACTCTCACTCAAGAGACAGGTAGGCTGGATACTTCCAGCTGCTTGGCCAGCCCCTCCCTCTTGGCAGGCAAACCCAGGACAGGGCTAGGAAAGCAGAGAAAGAACAGAGGGAGCCCCTTTTCTATGGAGATATTGTGGCCCCAGGGAATTCCCTGGGCTGTGGAGTTTCCCTCAGCTTCTGAGGTCACACAAGGATGCAATCCCAGTGATTGAAGACTGAAGGAGGATGTTTAAACAGACATAGATGAGAGTCACAAGGCTGGATAGAACTCATTCACTGATGCCAATAAACATAACGATCCTTTTTCCCACAGAAAGGAAAATTCATGCAGAACGGTTTCTCAGAAAGCACTATTAAAAAGGACAAAAGCAGATCTGTCTCCATATTTTGGTGATTGCGGGGGGAGGGGCCAAGAAGGGAAGCTACTAATAATGGGTGAGTTAATCCTTTTTCCTCAAGTTCAATTCAGTTCAGTTTCTCAGTTGTGTCTGACTTTTTGAGACCCCATGGACTGTGGCACGCCAGACTTCCCTGTCCATCACCAACTTCCAGAGCTTGCTCAAACTCATGTGCATCAAGTTGGTGATGCCATCCAACCATCTCATCCTCTGTCGTCCCCTTCTCCTCATGCCTTCAATAACTAAAGCCATCCCCTCAACCCATTATACATTGCTAAGGATTTTAGGAGACATCATTTTAGCTAAAAGTTGGTTCTTTCTGCACATTTTCCAAAGACGTTCAAACAGATTCTCATCAAAGGTGTAATGTCTTAACTCTTAAGACACTTTGGGAGTTTCACTAAATTACTAAATTTTCACTTTTGCTCAAGAGTTGATAACTGCAAATAGAAAGACATTTCAGATCTGAACTTTCAGGAAAAAAGACAAAGGATTAACTTCCTTTAATTCCTGACATTCAAATATTGTTACAATTTTCAGTAAATGTGAAAAAATAAAGCATGTATACTCACTGCAGCAACAGGCAAGACTTTCAAGTTACTATTATTATAAAGTGGTTAGCACTCACTATCATTCTAGGCATGTAGATTCATTTTTTAAATTGCAAAGTACATATAATATGAAATTTACCATCTTAACCACTTTGAAAAGCACGGTTCAGCATTCACATCGCTGTGCAGCCATTACTACCATCCATCTCGAGAACTTTTCCTCATCTCAAACAGAAACTCTGTTCCCACTAGGGACTTTCCTGGTGGTCCCAAGGTTAAGACTGTCCTTCCACTGCAGGGGGCATCAGTTCAGTCCCTGGTCAGGGAACTAAAATCCTGTGTGCTAAGTGGTATGGTCAAAAACAAATAAATAAAAAATTAAAAAAAAAAAA
>NW_011494609.1:9966106-9979127 GCF_000754665.1 Bison bison bison
GTCACATGGCAGCAAGTGTCAGAATCTCCTTCCCCTTTCAGTTCAGTTCAGTTGCTCAGTCGTGTCCGACTCTTTGCGACCCCATGAATCTCAGCACGCCAGGCCTCCCTGTCCATCACCAACTCCTGGAGTTCACTCAGACTCACGTCCATTGAGTCAGTGATGCCATACAGCCATCTCATCCTCTGTTGTCCCCTTCTCCTTCTGCCCCCAATCCCTCCCAGCATCAGAGTCTTTTCCAATGAGTTAACTCTTCACATGAGGTGGCCAAAGTACTGGAATTTCAGTTTTAGCATCATTCCTTCCAAATAAATCCCAGGGCTGATCTCCTTCAGAATGGACTGGTTGGATCTCCTTGCAGTCCAAGGGACTCTCAAGAATCTTCTCCAACACCACAGTTCAAAAGCATCAATTCTTCGGTGCTCAGCTTTCTTCACAGTCCAACTCTCACATCCATACATGACCACTGGAAAAACCATAGCCTTGGCTTAGACGGATCTTTGTTGGCAAAGTAATGCTCTGCTTTTCAATATGCTGTCTAGGTTGGTCATAATTTTCCTTCCAAGGAGTAAGCGCCTTTTAAGGTTGAATAATATTCCCATGCATATTTATTTTTGGTCCATTTATCCATCGGCGATCACTTGGGTTGCTTCCACCTTATGGCTATTGCGAATAATGCTGCTATGAACATACATGTACAAATATCTCCTTCAAATCCTGTTTCAGTTCTCTTGGGAAGATTCTTTTTTTTTCCCCAATGAATATTTAATGAGTGGTGACCATATGCCTGGGCGATGAAGACAGAAGATATGGGGTTCCTTACGGAATTCATCACCCAACATTCACACCAAAGACCAGCCTTCTCTTTTATAATGATTTTCAGTGTCTGTTGAATTGGCTATAGGACTAGAGAGGAATAAAGCACAAGGAACTATAGATGACTAATTAGAGGTTATTCCCCTGAATTAAATGTTTACTGTCTAAGTCGTTTCTCATGCCAATCAATACTCTTAAAGGAAAAAAAAAATTCCCTCTGTTTATGATGATATTTATCAAGATACTATAATCAATTTTAATAGTGTGTAAAACACAAAATAATTAGGAAAGTAAATTTCCTAGTAGGGAAATGGACTGCCAATCTTATTACTTTTCATTATGCATACAGATGATTATATCAAAACTTCACTGGATCTAAAACAGACCTGCCACATGGTCCTGTGAGGTTATCCTCTCCAGGTTTACTTGAAATAAACTCTGTGAACATGGGCTTCCCTGATAGCTCAGTTGGTAAAGAATCCGCCTGCAATGCAGGAGACACTGGTTCAATTCCTGGTTTGGGAAGATCCCCTGGAAAAGGGAAAGGCTACCCACTCCAGTATTCTGGCCTGGAGAATTCCATGGACTGTATAGTCCATGGGGTCACAAAGTACATGCATTAAACAATGCTATCATTAAGTGCCTTGAAAGCAGGAAATGTGATTTATGTCTTAAGTATCACAAGGGTTCAGCACCTTCTAGCAGTAGCGATGACTGTATGTGGGTATGTTAACAGTAATGATTGATAATCTAAGGGTCTTAATATTCATCGCCATGTGGAATGCTGTGACCTAGCCTTTACAATGTCTTCTTAAAATCTAAAATGGTATCTCCACTTTGCAGAACATCTTTGCATGCTGATCTGATTGGCCCAAACTTGGAATGTATAACACACAAAAAAGCCATTGTTTTCGGATTCGCTACCCTTTGTTAATTTCAGTCCAGCCATTTAAGAAACAGTCTATTTCTGTTTGGTTCATCAAAGGCTTTGATTTTTTTTCCCCCTTATTAAACCTATGAGAAAAGTGTATTTTAATAGGCATATGGTGATCAAAGATATCATTCTCTGCTAAAAAGATTTTTTAAAGCCTTTCCAAGTAAATTCCTTTCAGGAAAGACATTAAATCTACACATTTTTTGTGGTGTCCAGATACTTTGAAAGAATGCTAGCCCAGAAGAGAAATGACAGATGCACTCCTCTTTTGCAATCTGTACCAGTGAAATACAGATGTTTTCCTAATTAGGGTACAGAACAGACACACGAAAACATTCCAGAACATTTTAGAGATGACAAAGAAACAAAGACTTGGCAAGAAATTGCAACATATTAACCTTGGCAAAATCTCCAACACACAAGTGAGAGCTCTTGCGTATCATCATTCACTATGACAGATGTTGAAAAAGTAGAGACAGATCCATGTCTTCCTAATTCCAGCCTCTTCCATGGACATTGGATCCACCCTATTGCCCACTCAGGACAACACACTCCCAAATCCCCCAACTCTGTCTGCATCCTCAGGTTTTTTCTCCTCTACCTGGAGCACTCCCACCCACTTCCAAGCAGGTTGTGATTATTTCCCACCTTAATAAAGATGACACGTAACTTTTTTCACCCCACATTTTCCTCCCACTTCAGTCCCATTCCTCTGCACTTCTTTTACAATAAAGTCCCTAAAAGAGTTGACAGCAAATCCTCTCCTCCAGTTCTCACTGGACCCACCACTCATGGAAACAGATCCTCTCCCCATTAACCATTACCCTCACGTGCCTAAGTCAACCATCAGACTCCCTCCCTGTCCCAGGCTTTGCTTCCCTTGGACAGACCATCTTCTAATCTCCTTCCACCTCCGTGGCTGCTCCTTCTCAGGGCTCTGGCTGATTCCTCCTGACCTCCTCAGTCTCTAAAGTCTAGGGGTGTCTCAGCACCAGTCATTGGAGTCCACAGTGATTGCATCCAGTCTCAAGACTACACATCTCCTCTGGCCAAGTGACTCCTGAATTTAGGTCTCTATCTGGAACCTCTAGCTTAAACTCCAGACAGATTCAGCTGCTACTGGACGCTCACCTTGGATGTTGCAAAAGGCACCTCAGTTTGACTTTTCCAAAACTGAACTCCTAACTCACTTAGTAAGCCATGTAACATTCATCCACGGCCATGCAACCCACCTTTCTCTCATCTCCTCTCCCACAACCCACTGTGCGCCTGACTGGAGACTCTGTGGTGTTCCTCCCAATGCAAGCACACACTATTCTCAAGAAGGGCCTTTGCACTGGCCGCTCCACCTGCCGGGAACATGATTTCCCAGAACTCACTCCCTCTTTCTTTAGGCCTCACCTCCTGGTCCAAGGTGCCTTCCCCGGCTCTCCTATACAAATTAGCAACACTTTCCCACCCACTGTGTGCCTTTACCCATATTTTAATATTTTGCATAGCAATTGATCCCTGGGTCAGGGAGATCCCCTGGAGGAGGAAATGGCAACCCACTTCAATATTCCTGCCTGGAAAATCCCATGGACAGAGGAGCTTGGCAGGCTAGAGTCCATGGGGTCTCAAGAGTCAGACATGACTTTAGCGACTAAACCTCCACCACCACACCATCCAAATACAGAACATTTACTTGATTTGTCTGCCTTTCTGCACTAAAATGTGATATTCGAGGAGGCAGGTTCCCTGTTACCATGGCTCACTACCGTATCCTCCATGCCCAGAACAGGGACATCATGTATTTCCTGAATGTGTTTAGTCACTTGTGAATTATAGCAATGGCCTTAACAAAACAATGACCAAACTCAGTTACTAGCTTTTATTATGAAATACAAAATTGAAGAACTGAAATGAACCTCAGGGGTCATTGCTTTGTCTACTGGAATCGCTCCAGGAATTAAATATATGGAATCTCCAATTCAGAGAATGGAGCCTGGAGTTCAATACTCTTAACAAGGACCCAGGTGAGTAACAATCAGCCAGGTATGGGGACCAAAAAGGTGTTACAGCCTCTCTGTAATGTAGCACCACTGTCTAGAACCACGCTGACAGGTAGTCCCGTGTCTGCCAGGCACTTCAGTGACGGCAGCTCATTACCTTAGGCTCTGAATTGTCCCAGGTTCAGGGCATTCATTTTGGAATGCTCTTTCTTTCTCAGTTTAATTCAGGGAATACTTTTTGAGGACCTACCCTGGGTCAGGCATGATGCTCCATCCTAGGATGAAGGAGTAGCAAGAAAAACTCAGTGCCTGTCCTCAGGGAGATTCCAGGCAACTAAATAGTTCACAGTCCTCACTGCCGCCCAGGAGACCTCGCCAGATCTTGGCAGGAAAGCCCACTCCCATGAACCCGTTTGTTAAATATCTGAAGTATGGTAGAGTGTGCTCTATGTGGAGCCCATGGCATACTTCCTCTGGGATGCTGGGTGGGTTGGAAGTATATTCCCTCTGGAATTCTCTAAGCCTTGGTCATATGACATGACTTCCCCACCATGGGAGCGTCTCAGGGTCCCATTGAAAGATAATATCCATCCTTCATACCATCTTCCAACAATCCACCAATCAACCATCTAATTATCAATTTCCATACATATCAGCATTACCCACGTCTTAATACACACAGCAAATGCTGAACTGCAGCCACACCTGCCCATTTAGCCCAAAGAGTTAGTTGCTCAGTCATGCTCTACTGTCTGTGACCCCATGGACTCTAGCCTGCCAGGCTCCTCTGTCCATAGCATTCTCCAGGCAAGAATACTGGAGTCGGTTACCATTCCCTTCTCCAGGGGATCTTCCCAACCCAGGGATCGAACCCAGGTCTCCTGCATTGTAGGCAGATTCTTTACCATCTGAGCCATCAGGGAAGCCTAAAGACCTGTGAAAATAACTCATAGTAAAACTTGTATTACATGATTTCACAGTTCCCTAAAACATTAAAACTCTAGAAAAGCCAACATCATACAATGAGATATGCACTTGATAAAGATTTTTCTTGGCACTCCAGTATACCCTGCTCTGTCTAATCAGGGCCTCTGACTGCTAGCATTTAGTATGAAGTTTTAAAACAATCAGGTTTTCATCCCTGACAATAATCCTTAAAAAATGCTGGGCTTGCGAGTTTGGAAAATATGGGCAATGGTCTGCAACTGCCAAAATTAACTCAAACTTCATCTCCTTCACTGACAAAATGGATTTCATGAAGAAATGAGCGTGAGTGTAGACTTCGGAAAAAACATTCCCACACCATTTCCTAAACTCTGATTTATAGGAAGAGTCTTAGCAGCCTCGCTGCGGAGCATTAGCACGCGCCTAAGGAGCCTGCCCGCCACACCTCTTGGTTTCTGGACAGAATGGAGATTTGAACTGCTCAGTCTTAAATCTCCTCTCCCCGAGGAGGCTGCCAGGCTTGGAAATCAATGAACTGCCCAGACGGAGATGAGACCGTAAGAGTCACAGCGGAAAGCCTCAGACTCTTAAGTGCCAGGTTTTGTTCAAAACATCCCAATCCTTTCTGTTTCAAGTGCTCAGGAGGGCAGGCAGTGAGATGATCTTAGCCTTCGAATACCTGGCTATAAAAGAAGCCATCATTTTCTGATTCACACAAATGTCACGATTTTGCCCCCCTGAGTGGATGTGTCTTGATTTGTGAAAAACAAACTTAACTCTATTAAATGCGTTTCTCTGCCTTCGGTGTGAGAAGAGAGTCCAGTGGTGCCCGGCCCACAGCGAGTGTTCAGCTTGTTTCTGGCATATTAACATTCAATTACTGAAGCACAAACAACTTCACAGGACAAGTATTTTTTATGGCAGGTGGGCTCTTACTGCACAGGGACAACTCTATCCCAGAAAGCCCTCCCCTCAACTTGTTCCTGCCAAAGGAAAATGACCTGCCCTGACGGGATGGGGAGCGTGGGAGGCCAGGAACACTGGAAGCCTGTAGAATCTGAGTGAGCGTGTGCATCCCGCCCCCACTGGGAGCTGGACATAAGCAGAGTGTATTTGTTTGCTGGGGCACCCAGAACAAAATACTGCAGGCTTGGATGTTGGAACAACAGAAATTCCTGATCTCACGGTCCTGGAGGCTGGGGTCTGAGATGCCAGCAGGGCTGGTTTCTCCTGTGGCCCTTCTCCTTGGCTCACAGATGTCAGCCCTCTTGCTACCCCTTCACATGGTCATCCCATTATGCATGGGCTCCCCAACATCTCTCTGTGTATCCTCATCTCATCTTAAAAGGACCCCAGTCAGAGGGCATCAAGGCCATCCTGACAGCCTCACTTTATCACTCTTTAAAGGCCCTGTATCTCCACGTGCAGTCACATTCTGAGGTCCCTGGAGGTCAGGGCTCCCATGTATGTGTCTTGGGGAAACAGTTCAGCTAATAACAGGGGACTGGGCCAGCACAGTTCGTGGATAAGGCCCCGGGACCCTGCAGTTCTCACAGTGTCGATCTGAGCCCCTGTGGGCATGAGAACACTGATATCCAGAGGAGGAGGAGATGGTGGTGAAGACGGATGGGAAACTTGGCTAAGTCTCTGTAGCTCAGTCTGTTCACTACAAACCAACCAAACCAAAGCCTGTATTTAAACACTCAACAGACTCCTAAACAAAGCTTCACTCTCACTGTCATCATCGCCAGCCATGCTGATATCCTGGCCACCAGAGCCCAGCAAGAAAGGGGATTCTGGTCCAGGCTTCCTGGGAGAAGGTTGGATGCAGGGCCAGCCTGGAAGGATAGACAGGGGCACCTTCCCATCTGGGCTTGAAGGCAAGACAGGAACCCACTCAGAAGCCAGAAGAAAGGGGAGTTTGAGCGGTGCAGTTACGGATGTTGGCCACCCTGATGAAGGAGAGAAGGACCATCCCTGGAAAACTCCCTGCCCGTCGAGTCCCTGGATGATGACTTTTCATCTGGGTGCCCACATCAGATGCCTCATGCTGTGTGCTAGGCAGGACCCCCACCACTCGAAGATGCATCCCCAGCACCTTGCTCCTTGTCGGCCTCCTCTGCCTCCTCCTTCCTCTGGCTTCCACTGGAAGATGGTGTGGGGAGGGCAGGACTGGCAGCAGGAAGGACTGGGGTGAGCAGGCTGTGGAGCCAACCCACCTCCCCACACACAAAGGCCGAAGAAGAGGAGCAGATGCCACCTTGAGTTCTGAGACTGGCCCATGAAAAAGTTGTTGCTATTGTTCAGCCACTCGGCTGTGTCTGACTCTTGGCGACCCCATGGACTGCGGCACGCTTCACTATCTCCCAGAGTTTGCTCAAACTCATGTCCATTGAGTCAGTGATGCCATCCAACTATCTCATCCTCTGTCACCCCCTTCTCATCCTGCCTTCAATCTTTCCCAGAATTAGGGTCTTTTCCAGTGAGTCAGTTCTTCACATCAGGTGGCCAAAGTTTGGAGCTTCAGCATCAGTCTTTCCATTGAATATTCAGGACTGATTTCCTTTAGGATTGACGGTTTGATCTCCTTGCAGTCCAAGGGACTGGTTTGATCTCAAGAGTCTTCTCCAACACCACAGTTCAAAAGCATCAATTCTTCAGTGCTGCATAAAACAAGTGGGCACTGCTAAAACTCAAGGGGTGTAACTCCTCTTGGCTAGTTGGAAAGTGAGGGAAATAAGCACACACAGACTGCCACTGGGAGTTGATATTTATGGTTTAGATAAAGCTTTCAATTGTCTAATTCTATTCTGGGACTGCCCTGGCGGACGAGCTTATTAGAGAAGGCAGCCAGTCCATTTTCCAGAAGGCCAAGTGTCAGTGGACGCATGAAGGCTATTTTCTGAGCATCTGTGCTTTTCCAAGAACTGGCTGAGGACCAGACACCTTGGCTCAGCTCAGCAGTGGGCAGTTCCTCTAGAATCAAATCAGGTCCACTGTCCCTTACAAGGCTCCAGAATACTTAGACTAGTGACTCCAGAAAGTTTTGGATAAACCGCCCCATCCAGGAAAATATATCTGATCTTGCATGCTCAGTCACTCAGTAGTGTTCGACTCTTCGTGACACCATGGACTGGTTCCACCAGGACTCCACCATGGACTGGCTCCACCAGGCTCCTCTGTCCATGGGATTTCCCAGCAATAACAATGGAATGGGTTGCCATTTCCTTTTCCAGGGGACCTTCCGAATCCAGGGATCAAATCTGCCTCTCTTGCATTGGCGGGTGGATTCTTTACCACTGGACTACCAGGGAAGCCCAATATTTGAGTACTCAATCCCTATATGTGAATATACCTCTAACTTACATGCTAAGAGGTGGCATGGTAAAGTGGTTCAGGGCACAGGGTGTGGGAATAGCCCACCACTTTTGAAATCCTGGCTCTGGCCTCATGCAGTGTGTTGCCTCAACACTGGGAATATCTGTGCCTCTTCTTACTCATCTGTAAAATGGGGACAATGAATGGTAAACTTTTATCTTCCCTAACAGCAGTCAGCAGCTCCAACAAACTAACCAGAACATACAACCTATCTCCAGTGGGTCGTTTTTTCTTTTAACAGCTGAAATTCTCTGCAAGATTTTTACCCAGGTAGGAAATTCAGTTTCTAGGTTAACTATTCCAAACTATTTTTATAGGTAGCAAACTGATATCACTTTTGGTAGGAGAAATCAAATCATGATGGAAACATTTAAAACTATTATCTTTGGACTTCCCTGGTGGCACAGTGGATAAGAATCTGCCTGCCAATGCATGGGTAATAAGGTTCTATCACTGGTCTGGAAAGATTCCACATGCCACGGGGCAACGAAGCCCGTGCACCTCAAACACTGAGCCTGTGCTCTAGAGCCCGTACTCTGCAGTAAGAGAAACCACTGCAATGAGAAGCTCACGCACCACCACTAGAGACCTCCTTGAGCAACTACAAAGACTCAGCACAGCCATAAAAAGAAAAATCATCTTCAAAAAGACTCTCCATTGCAGGAGCTCCTGTTGAAAGGTTGTTTCCAACTCAGGATTAAAATATCCCTTTAAGGGCATTTATTAATTATATTCATTATTTCTTTCAATATCTATTAAAGGCATGCTGCTGATGGACACTTGGAGTTGCAATAAAAGTCAGGAAATCTGAAACTGTGGCTTTCTGGGAAATAAAAGCAAGTAATTCGTCGTCAGAGGTCTTGTTTTCATAAACAAACCAGGCTGATGATGTACTGCAGCCTGAAAATGGTGGCAGCAGCTGTAAGCAGCACATGCCAGAGAGCAGAGTACATGCTCATTTGGCTGCAGAGTCTGCCCATCACTGGAGATTTCTGTCCTGGGCAGTCTCTAGAGAGAGGTACCTGCGTGATCTGGACCCACTTGCTTAGATGCGCCCTGCCCTCTCTTTTCTCCACCTTGTTGTCTTCACGTGAGGTTTTAAGAGCATCCTTGTCTGCATGTTGCTGTCTCCCATTCCATGGACAGAAGTGCCATGGTTCACACCCCCAGCCCCCTTCCCAGGAGCATTTGGGTCATTTCCAATCATTTGCTTTTACAAGCAACATGACAAAGAACAGCCTTGAGTTACTTTTCATAGTTTTGCCGAAGGTAACTTTTGTGTTACAAAAAAGGCTGAGCGTGGAAGAATTGATGCTTTCAAATTGTGGTGCTGTGGAAGGCTCTTGAGAGTCCCTTGGACTGCCAGGAGATTAAACCAGTCAATCCCAAAGGAAATCAACCCTGAATATTCATTGGAAGGGCTGATGCTGAAGCTCCAATACTTTGGTCACCTGATGCAAAGAGCTGACTCATTAGAAAAGACCCTGATTCGGGGAAAGATTGGAGGCAAGAGGAGAAGTAGGCAGAGGAAGAGATGATTAGATAACATCACTGGTTCAATGAACGTGAATTTGAGCAAACTCTGGGAGATTGTGGAGGACATAGGAGCCTGGCATCCTGCAGTCCATGGTCGCACAACTTAGCGACTGAACAACATCTTTTGTGTAAATTCCTAGGAGTGGGTTTCTGAGTCAAAGGGCAAACACATATGAATTTGCCTAATCATTTCCAAACTCTCCTCTGTGGTTTTTGTAGGATGGAGTAGCATTTTAATAGAAACTTCTCTTGTAACACAAATGCCTTCAAATGAGTTCTGTAAATTGCTCTTTCCCATCCTTGAATGAAATCTTGGCCGAAGCTATATTTTTCTAAGAGCTTTGTGGCAATACATTTATTTTTAGGTATTATAAGTCCTGTCCTGTTTAACATCAAATTTTCTGTCTGGCACCCTTAAGGGCCTGCCTTAGGCTCAGGGTTTAGAGGGGGAGGGGAGGTGTGGCTGGATTTATCTCTATTCGTTTCTATTTTCCCATTTTGATTACAAAGGTGCCTCTGATTTTTCCAGGACTGAAACAGAGGCAGTGGAGAGGTAATGGGCACGAACGTTCTTGTTTGGCTTCGTGGTTGGCAGATTCTGAATGTGGCTGATGTAGACACGCAGGGGTCTCCTCAGAACCACTGTCTCCTCCTTTCCACCCCCACCATGGACTCCCACCTGCAGCTTCCTGGTGTAGGCAGAGCCACTGCTAGCCCGTTGGCCACTTACTACTCCTTCCTTAGTCTCTAGCACTTGACAGTTGACACAGAGGTTGGCAAACTTTTTCCACATAGAGTCAGGTAGTAAACATCTCACTCTTTGACAATATGCTTTCCGTTTCATGCACTCAAGTCTGCTACTGGAGCAAGAAAGCACCCTGGACAACATGTGAACAATCACATGGCTGCATTCTAATGAAACCTTATTTAGAAAAAAGTAGATTTGGTCCACAGGCCTTAGTTTCTGACCCTTGGGACACCACATACAAACTCCTTCTGGGGGTCCTCTCTGGTGGGGTCCTTCTGCGGTGACTAAGGTCTAGATTCCTGTAACAGGGGCACACCGTGCCCACTGAAAATAAGCACCTTGTCCATACCAGCAATAAAGACGGTAGTGACAAGATTTTTAGACTTGCCCCTCTCTTCTTTGAAGAGTCCAAGGAAAGGAAAAGAAGGACAAATTGTCTTAAACTAGTTTTTAATTATTATTAAGCTACAATTTACCACCACCCAAACTTCTTCCCTGGTGGCTCATGGTAAGGAATCTACCTGCCAAGCAGGAGACCCAGCATTCAATCCCTGGGTCAGGAAGATCCCCTGGAGAAGGAAACAGCAACCCACTCCAGTATTCTTGCCTGGAGAATCCCATGGACAGAGGAGCCTGGAGGGCTACAATCCATAGGGTCACAAAGAGTTGGACACGATTTAGCAACTAAACAACAATAACAAAACGTAAGATGATGATGATGCATCATTCAGAATGCTTTTGGCTGCAAGTAAACAGCAAATTATAGATTTAGAGTGGATCAAACAAGTAGGGGTTTATTTTTCTCCAAATCAAGAAGTCTTTTGAAATAGTTGGTAGTAGATCAACATCCCAGGGAAAGTCAGTGTCAGATCCCTGCTTTTTTACCCCTGACCTCTTGTTCAAAGTCAGAATTTGGCTAACCCTTTTAGAAGTCTTGTATTTTTATCAAAGGCAGGAAGGAGGAGAAATTATAATCCCGGCCACACCTGCCACACTTATCAGAAAACACACACTGCCCCTGAAATCCCCCAGGAAACCACTTAAAGTCCCACTATCCATAGCTGTGTCCTTAGTCACAAAGCAAGTGACAGTGAAAAGATTCAGGCTGGAGAAAGAAGATGTGGGAAGATGTTTCAGGTTGATCACCCAACTGAAAATACACTGCCACAGGTCAGGAAACAGAATCATGACCATTGCCATCTTTCAAAAACTAGACACAGATGCACATAATGGGAATATTCCCCATACTCTGTGTACACACAAACTTTAACTTCCAATCAGGCTCGTAATGTTTCTATTTTAAATATGAAAAGACAGCCACAATCACCAGATATTTGAGGAAAGCCTCTAGGTGAAATATAGAGACACTGACAAACACCTTGATAGAGGGAGCCCAGGAGAAACAGAGGCAAGGCAGGAAGACGAAAGAAAACTTCAAAAAAAATCACAATTTTTCTCACAGTAATGCAACTTTGAAACAAGAATAGGACACATCCAGAAGAGAAACATTCAGAGGAAAAGAAACTGCTCTTGAAAATTAAGATAGCAGAAATGAATATGGAATGTAGAATCAAAAGACAAAGAGATCAGAAATAGGAGAGACCACACAGAAAGGAGCAGCATCTGGATAACAGGAGGTCCAAAAGAGAGAATAGTTACAAAAAAATTTGTCAGAACTGAATGGCATGAAATTCTAGACTGAAGAGATGCACCAAGAATTCCAGCATAAACAAGACGCTCCATCATGAAGTTTCAGAATACCAGGTCTAATAATATCACACTTCAGTTCAGTTCAGTTCAGTCGCTCAGTCGTGTCCGACTCTTTGCAACCCCATGAATCGCAGCGTGCCAGGCCTCCCTGTCCATCACCAACTCCCGGAGTTCACTCAGACTCATGTCCATCAAGTCGGAGATGCCATCCAGCCATCTCATCCTCTGTTGTCCCCTTCTCCTTCTGCCCCCAATCCCTCCCAGCATCAGAGTCTTTTCCAATGAGTCAACTCTTCGCATGAAGTGGCCAAAGTACTGGAGTTTCAGCTTTAGCATCAGTCCTTCCAAAGAAATCCCAGGGCTGATCTCCTTTAGAATGGACAGGTTGGATCTCCTTGCAGTCCAAAGGACTCTCAAGAGTCTTCTCCAACACCACAGTTCAAAAGCATCAATTCTTCAGTGCTCAGCTTTCTTCACTGTCCAACTCTCACAGCCATACATGACCACTGGAAAAACCATAGCCTTGACTAGATGGACCTTTGTTGGCAAAGTAATGTCTCTGCTTTTGAATATGCTGTCTAGGTTGGTCATAACTTTCCTTCCAAGGAGTAAGCGTCTTTTAATTTCATGACTGCAGTCACCATCTGCAGTGATTTTGGAGCCCCAAAATATAAAGTCTGACACTGTTTCCACTGTTTCCCCATCTATTTCCCATGAAGTGGTGGGGCCGGATGCCATGATCTTCATTTTCTGAATGTTGAGCTTTAAGCCAACTTTTTCACTCTCCTCTTTCACTTTCATCAAGAGGCTTTTGAGTTCCTCTTCACTTTCTGCCATAACAGTGGTGTCATCTGCATATCTGAGGTTATTGATATTTCTCCCAGCAATCTTGATTCCAGCTTGTGCTTCTTCCAGCCCAGCATTTCTCATGATGTACTCTGCATAGAAGTTAAATAAGCAGCT
>NW_011494609.1:9979440-9997379 GCF_000754665.1 Bison bison bison
ATTCCAGCTTGTGCTTCTTCCAGCCCAGCATTTCTCATGATGTACTCTGCATAGAAGTTAAATAAGCAGGGTGACAATATATAGCCTTGACGTACTCCCTTTCTATTTGGAACCAGTCTGTTGTTCCATGTCCAGTTCTAACTGTTGCTTCCTGACCTGCATATAGGTTTCTCAAGAGACAGGTCAGGTGGTCTGGTATTCCCATCTCTTTCAGAATTTTCCACAGTTTATTGTGATCCACAGAGTCAAAGGCTTTGGCATAATCAATAAGGCAGAAATAGATATTTTTCTGGAACTCTCTTGCTTATCTCATATTTAATTCACATACAAAAATAAGAAATCACAATTGAATTAGGCTTATGAAGAGCATCAAAGCAAAAGGTAATGTAAAGCTAGCTTCAAGACTCTGAGGGTACTTTATGTAGAAAACTCTAAAGTAAACACACACAAAAACTATTAGAATTAATGAGTGAATTCAGCACAGTTGAATGATATGAGATTAATGTACAAATATCTGCTGCTTTTCTATACACTAATGAACTAGCAGAAAGTTTTTAAAATCCAATTTAAAATTATATCAAAAAGAATAAAATACCTAGGAAAAAATTAACCAAGGAAGTGAAAGACCTATACTCTGAAAATTATAAAACACTGATGAGGGAAACTGAAGATGATACAAAGGAGATGGAAAGACATCCAGAGTTCCTGAATTGGAAGAATTAATACTGTCAAAATGGCCATACTCCCCAAAGTAATCTACAGACTTAATATAACCCCTATCAAAATACCCATGATATTTTTCCCAGAACTGGAACAAATAGTCCTAAAATTCAGATGGAATCACAGAAGGCCCCTAATTGTCAAAGCAATCTTAAGAAGAAAACAAAGCTGGAGGAACCACCCTCCCAAACTTCAGACTATATTATAAAGCTATCGTAATCAAAACGGTGTGGTACTGGTACAAAAACAGACACACAGATCAGTGGAACAGAATAGGGAGCCCAGAAATAAACTAATGCACCTATGCCTATGGTCAATTAAACTATGACAAAGGAGGCAAGAATACACAATGGAGAAAAGACAGCCTCTTCAACAAGTTGTGCTTGGAAAACTGGACAGCTACATGTAAAACATGAGATTAGACTATTTCCTCACAACATATACAAAAATAAACTCAAAATAGTTTAAAGACTATTTTGTAAGACTGTTTTTGTAAATGTAAGACCTGAAACTATAAAACTCCTAGAAGAGATCACAAGTAGAACATTCTTTGGTATAAATCATAGCAGTATTTTTTTTGGATCTATTTCCTGAGGCAAAAGAAATAAAAGCAAAAATAAACAAATAGTGTCCGATTAAATTTAAAAGCTTTTGCACAGCAAAGGAAACCATTGACAAAATGAAAAGCCAATCTACAGAATGGGAGAAAATGTTTGTCAATACTATGACAAGGGGTTAATATCAAAAATATATGAACAGTTCATACAACTCAATATAAACATTTTTTTTAATGGCAAGAAGACCTGAATAGACATTTTCCCAAAGATATCATATAGATGGCCAAAAGGCACATGAAAATATGCTCAGCATTATTAATCATCAAAAAAAAGCAAAGCAAAACCACAATGAATATCACTTCACACCTGCTAGAATGAAAGTGAAAGTGAAAGTTGCTCAGCCGTGTCTGACTCTTTGCCACCTAGTGGACTATAGGGTCCATGGAATTCTCCAGGCTGGAATACTGGAGTGGATAGCCTTTCCCTTCTCCAGGGGATCTTCCCATCCCAGGGATCGAACCCAGGTCTCCTACATTGCAGGCAGATTCATTACCAGCTGAACCAGAAGGGAAGCCCAGGAATACTGGGGTGGATAGCCTATCCCTTCTCCAGTGGATCTTCCCAATCCAGGAATCGAACTGGGGTCTCCTGTATTGCAGGCAGATTCTTTACCAACTGAGCTATCAGGGAAGCCCCCTGCTCGAATGGCCCTCATCAAAAAGTCTACAAGTAGCAAATATTGGCAAGGATGTAGAGGCAAGGAAACCTGTGTACACTGTTGTGGGAATGTAAATTGGTATGGCCATTATGGAAAGCAGTATGGAGGCTCCTCAAAACACAAAACAGAATTACCATATGATCCAACAATCCCATTCCTGGGCATATGTCCAAAGCAAGCAAAAACAGTAATTTGAAAAGGTGCAAGCACCCAATGTTCATAGCAGCATTATTTACCAAAGCCAAGATCGAGAAGCAACTCAAATGTCCATCAACAAAGTAATGGATAAAGATGATATGGTATGTGTGTATACATATGTATGTACACACATGCACATACACCAGAATATTACTCATCCATAAAAAGAATGAAATTTGGTTGGCCATTTGCAACAATAGAGAGGGGCCTAGAGACTATCATGCTTAGCGAAATAGGCCAGAGAAAGACAAGCAGTGCATGATATGACTTAGATGTAAAATCTAAAAAACAAAACAAAGGAATATATATAACAAAACAGAAACAGATTCACAGATACAGAAACCATACTAGGGGTTACCAGTGGGGAGAGCGAAGTGGGGATTGGCAAGATCAGGGAAGGGGATTAAGAGATTAAAAACTACTATGTATAACATAGATAACCAACAGGATATATTTTGTATAGCAAAGGGAGTTATAGCCATTATCTTATAATAACATTTAACAGAGTATAATATGTAAAAAATACTGAATCACTATGATGTACATCTGAAACTAATACGATGTTGTAAATCAACTATACTTCAATAATAAAGAAAAAAAGTGGAGTTTCTCTACTCACTCTTGGGTGCAGCTCAGAGGTGGTGCTAACCAAAGGAGCCACAGGAAATAAGTGACTACCAGTGACCACTGGCTGTGCTGACCCCCAGAACCGCCCCCCCCCACAGACCTCTGGTGAATCTGGGTTGGAGCATGAGGCCCGGATTTGAGGTTCAGCAGGTCCCTTCCTTCCTGGAGGCCTGAACATAAATACTGGGATTTCTGTTCTGCAGCCAGCCTCATGGTTCATAAGCCTAGGACAGTGAGCGTTCAAAGAGGCAGAGATGAGCTGGTTCCAACTGCAGTGCCCACTCAGACATGGAGGGGAAGGTAAGGATCCCTCCTCTACCAACAGCCCAGTCATTGGGCACTGCAGTGTCTCCTGTTTGGGTGGAGTGAGCAAGGAGGAGGGGTAATGGAAGTCACGTCTTACAGGATGAATGAGCCAAAATGCACATACACTTACTGATCAAAGGATGACAGAAAACATTTGATATTTTTTGCAATTTGTGTATACTGGAGAATTGATGTTATGGAGACTATAAGCAAACGGTCACATAGGGAATTCTTAAACACACATGGGGGCCACCCTTGGGTGAACGTGGTTATGGGTTAGATGACATGTCAGTGTCCGTGGACCAGGAACTTGGCAGTTTCGTGACCTTGGCAGCCCCACTCCTCCACATCACACGGCGTCGGCCACTCAAAGGGTTTTGAAAATCCTTATGTTCAGAGCATTTGATCTTCAAAGGAAGTTTTGAGGTTGTTTTTAACCTCAAACAAAATCTCCCTTTGCCCCCCAACCATTTTGTCCCAGTGCTTACAAGTCACATCTTCCTCTTCCAGAAAAAAGTTCAAAGTACACACAGCAATGGCTCACTCCGGACTGACTCACAGAGGCTTTCGTGAGTTAGATTCTAGAACACTCCAGGAAGTTAGGATTGGGGAAGCAGAGCTTTAAAACTCTGCTTTGTGACTCCTGAGCCAAAATGATGCTCTTAAGTGCATTTGGTGGTAGAGAATAATCATTTTTTTATTCCTCACATATTAGCCCAGCCTGGGCCACCTTGGTTACAGGCAGGAGGGATGTAGTGACCACAGTACACTGTGCTGATGCCAATGGCTCTGAAGCCTCCTGGGACACGGCCTGACAACTTCTCTGCCAGTGGCTGCAGGACCACAAAGGCAACCTCTGTTAGCCCTCACCCAGGACCCACAGGAGTGGGCGATAAATGCCCAGCTCCCTCTCCCTTCAACTGGAACAGCTGAGTCTAGGCACCATTCCCTCTCAAGAGATCCTGGGGGACTGAGCCCACCACCCACACCTGTAACCTCTCCCTCCCAACACTTCCCCTCCCCGCACTGCCCCAACCTCTGTGCACCATTCCTGGAATCACCTCTCGAGTGAACTGCCCACCTCACATCCTTTCTCTGTTTCCAAGGGAACCCAACCCAAGGCACCATCTAAGTGGTTGCCTGCACTCTGCCTCCTCTCAGGCACCCCAAGTTTAACTTCCCTTTCTAACTCAGAAACTCTCCTCCACATATTTAACTCCCCGCCCCCAACTCCTCACACCCTGCACACCCTTGGCCTAAAGCATGTTTTCACACTTTGCAAGGCCTTTGTTCTAATAGAATTGAATCTCAAAGCACAATTAAAAAACAGATGAAGAGGGATGGTATGGGGAGGGAGGAGGGAGGGGGGTTCAGGATGGGGAACACGTGTACACCCGTGGTGGATTCATGTTGTTGTACGGCAAAACCAATAAAATATTGTAAAGTAATTAACCTTCAATTAAAATAAATAAATTTATATTAAAAAAATAAAAACAGATGAAGGTGAATCAGCTCTTCCTGTTGTTCAGTTGCCAAGTTGTGTCTGACTCTTTGCAACCCCAGGGACTGAAGCACACCAGGCTTCTCTGTCCTTCACTATCTCCCAGAGTGTGCTCAAACTCATGTCCATTGAGTCAATGATGCCATCCAAACATCTCATACTCTGTCACCCTCTTCTCCTCCTGCCCTCAATCTTTCCCATCATCAGGGGCTTTTCCAATGAGTTGGCTCTTCGAGTCAGCTCCATATATATACATATATCCCTTCCATCTCAAGCTTACCTCCTCCATCCCAACACTCTAGGTCATCACAGAGCACCCAGCTGAGCCCCCTGTGCTATACAGCAAAGCAATTATACTCCAATTAAAAACTTTTAAAAAATAAAAATTAAAAAAACAAAACTTTATGTTTCTGAGGAAATTTTGTTAACAATAAAGAAAACAAGAAATTTCTCTTAAAAAAAAACAAAACAAAACAGATGAATGAGGAATTGCGTCAAAAACCGGGCACATCAGAGTGACTCCCCACGGCCCAGGACGCTGGTGCTGTGTGCTCTCCGGCCACAGCCTTCACCTGTCTGGTTTCATCCTGGAACGTGGGCCCCCTTTCGAAAGGGGTCTTTATCCAAGCCCATCACCAAACATTCTGTTTACTGTCTTTACAATCTGTCTTCTCAATAAGCACATAGATCCTAGGAAAACAAGGGCTGTCTTGGTGGAGTTGACTGTCACATCTCAGGGCTTGGAATAGGGCCTGGTATACAGTAGGTGCGTAATAAATATGCCAAATGAAGGAATAAATCATGCTCATCCTTTGAATCTAGTTCAAGATTCTCTCATCTCTTCAGTCCCCAGGCACTTCAGTTAGAAGTGCCTTACAGCATCTGGCAAGAACTAGGACATTAGGAACAAGACGGCATTGCAACAATCAAGAGACCCACAAGCACAGGCCTGTTGCCACAGCCCGCTCCGGCCCACACGGATGCTTCTGACAGACAGTCTCCCTACTGCTCTGAGCAGTCACTACAGGCCTGCTGAGCTGCAGTGCTGAGTTGCCAGGATTTCAGATCCCTGGTACTCCTGGCTTTTGGAAGCAGATAATATTTTGTTGGGGGAGGGGCTCTGTCCTGTGTATTGCTGGGCTCCACCTACCAGATGCCAGTGTCACCCCCCAAATTGTGACAGCCAAAAACATCCCAGAAGCAGAAGATATTAAGAAGAGGGGGCAAGAGTACATACACAGAAAAACTATACAAAAAAGATTTTCATGACCCAGATAACCACGATGGTATGATCACTCACCTAAAGCAAGACACCCTGGAATGTGAAGTCAAGTGGGCCTTAGGAAGCATCACTACAAACAAAGCTAGTGGAGGTGATGGAATTCCAGTTGAGCTATTTCAAATCCTAAAAGATGATGTTGTGAAAGTGCTGCACTCAATATGCCAGCAAATTTGGAAAACACAGCAGTGGCCACAGGACTGGAAAAGGTGAGTTTTCATTCCAATCCCAAAGAAAGGCAATCACACGGACCACAGCCTGGTCTAACTCAATGAAACTAAGCCATGCCCTGTGAGGCCATCCAAGACGGGGGGGTCATGGTGAAGAGGTCTGACAGAATGTGGTCCACTGGAGAAGGGAGTGGCAAACCACTTCAGTATTCTTACCTTGAGAACCCCATGAACAGTATGAAAAGAATGTTCATAATACCACAGAACTGCACTCATCTCACACGCTAGCAAAGTAATGCTCAAATTCTCCAAGCCAGGCTTCAACAGAACGTGAACCATGAACTTCCAGATGTTCAAGCTGGATTTAGAAAAGGCAGGGGAACCAGAGATCAAATTACCAATATCCGTTGGATCACTGAAAAAGCAAGAGAATTCCAGAAAAACATATACTTCTGCTTTACTGACTATGCCAAAGCCTTTGACTGCGTGGATCACAACAAATTGTGGAAAATTCTTAAAGAGATGGGAATACCAGACCACTTTACCTGCCTTCTGAGAAATATGTATGCAGAACAAGAAACAACAGTTAGAACTGGACATGGAACAAAAGACTGGTTCCAAATTGGGAAAGGAGTATGTCAAGGCTGTATATTGTCACTCTGCTTATTTAACCTACATGCAGAGTACATCATGTGAAATGCTGGGCTAAATGAAGCACAAGCTGGAATCAAGATTGCCAGGAGAAATATCAATAACCTCAGACAGGTAGATGACATCACCCTTATGGCAGAAAGTGAAGAAGAACTAAAGAGCCTCTTGATGAAAGTGAAAGAAGAGAGTGAAAAAGCTGGATTAAAACTCAACATTCAGAAAACTAAGATCATGGCATCCAGTCCCATCACTTCATGATAAATAGATGGGGAAACAATGGAAAGAGTGAGAGACTTCATTTTCTCAGGCTCCAAAATCACTGCAGATGGTGACTGCAGCCATGAAATTAAAAGACACTTGCTCCTTGGATGAAAAGCTATGATCAACCTAGACAGCATATTAAAAAGCAGACACATTACTTTGACAAAAAAGGTCCATCTAGTCAAAGCTATGGTTTTTCCAGTAGTCATGTATGCATGTGAGAGTTGGACTATAAAGAAAACTGACAACAAAGAATTGATGCTTTTGAACCATGGTGTTGGAGAAGACTCTTGAGAGTCTCCTGGACTGAAAGGAGATCCAACCAGTCCATCCTAGAGGAAATCAGTCCTAAATATTCATTGGGAAGACTGATGGTGAAGCTGAAACTCCAATACTTTAGCCACCTGATGAGAACTGACTCATTGGAAAAGACCCTGATGCTGGGAAAGATTGAAGGTGGGAAGAGAAGGGACAACAGAGAATGAGAGGGTTGGATGGCATCATGGACTCAATGGACATGGGCTTGAATAAGCTCCAGGAGTTGGTGATGGACAGGGAAGCCTGGTGTACTGCAATACATGGGGTCACAAAGAGCTGGACACAACTGAGCAACTGAACTGAACTGACTACACTTAAAAATATCTCCATGGATTGCCCAGTGACCCCTGCAGGACAGTTTCCCAGACTGTGACCTGACCTGCCAGATCCAACCAGTCCATTCTAAAGGAGATCAGTCCTGGGTGTTCATTGGAAGGACTGATGCTAAAGCTGAAATTCCAATACTTTGTTTGGCCACCTCATGCGAAGAGTTGACTCACTGGAAAAGACTCTGATGCTGGGAGGGATTGCGGGCAGGAGGAGAAGGGGACGACAGAGGATGAGATGGCTGGATGGCATCACCAACTCGATGGACATGAGTTTGAGTGAACTCCGGGAGTTGGTGATGGACAGGGAAGCCTGGCGTGCTGCAATTCATGGGGTCACAAAGAGCCAACACGAGTGAGCGACTGAACTGAACTGAGTTAGGCTTACTTGCTACCTCTGATGTAAAGCTCGATACCAGCACCTTTTGAGAGGGCTGGAAGCCCAGAAGCCAACACTCACATCACTCACATTTCCTTTTTTTCTTCTTTTAAAGAATTTTTTTGATGTGGACAATTTCTAAACTCTTTATGAATTTGTTACAGTATTGTTTCTGTTTTATGTTTTGGCTTTTTGGCCCCAAGGCATGTACGATCTTAGCTTAGTGACCAGGGATCAGACCTGCAAACTTTGCATGGGAAGGCAAATCCCCAACCACTGGACTGCCTAGGAAATTTCTGCTTTAGTGAAAATGACCACTATCCTCTTGAAGACAGCAGGCTGCAAAACAAGTGTTACTAGAACCAATTGTAACAACTTCTTATCTGTGCTGGAAGAGTGCCCAGACGGTGGCACCCATCAAACAAACAAATGGATACATTTTGGCAACAAGGTAACCACAGGATGGGTGAGGAAGCCCCGGAAACTTTGGCAAACAGAAAAGTGGAACATCTGCAGAATCTTATCATCTAAAATATGGCACTTAGATGTGTATGTCTCTTAAACTTTCATTTTCCTAGTAATTCATTTCCACTGATTTACAAATTACTGCTCAGGACAGACTGCAAATTTCAAAAGGACGAAGTCAGCACAGAGAATTTTGAACAGCAGGGCTTTAGAGCTCTTGCTCTGCACAAAGTGCATACCACCTTTCCAAATTGCCAAATGCAAGCAAGCGTCTGGAACACAACTTTCTGGAGGTAGAGATTTCCTAAACAGTCAGCACGAGTGCTAAGTAACCAGCCATATGCGACTCCTTGGGACCCTATGGACGATAGCCTGCCAGGCTCCTCTTCCATGGGATTCTCCAGGCAAGAATACTGCAGTCGGATGTCATTTCCTCCCTCAGGGGATCTTCCCCATCCAGGCTTTTCTTCCCCACCCAGGCTTTGAACCCATGTCTCTTACATCTCCTGTGTTGGCAGGCAGGTTCTTTACTACTAGCGGTACCTCACACTTAACCAACCAGGCTTCAGGAAGAAGAAAGAACCTGCTGCTTCCGCTCAGGAAATCACATGGCAGAGGAGACTGTCTCTGTCACGGCCTGCAAACAGCATCCCAGGGCTGAGACCAGCCTGGCCACTGAAGGGGCGGGGGTGGGAGATGCAATCCAGGGCAGACTCCCAGGCCTCGGTGCAGACTGTCCTGTCCGGTCGGTCTGGATTGGGTCTTGGGAATCTGAATTTTTAACCAACTCTACAAAGTGTGCTTGCTTCCCAGGTGGCTCAGTGGTAAAGAATCTGCCTGGATCGGGAAGACCCCCTGGAGTAGGAGCTGGCAACCCACTCCAGTATTCTTGCCTGAAAAACCCCATGGCCAGAGGAGCCTGGAGGGCTACAGTCCATGGTGCTGCAGAAGAGTCGAACAGAACTGAGAGACTAAACAACAACAGCCAGGTGTGTTTGGTCCCCACCCCGCCCCCCGTGGCCAGCTGGTTTACAAAGCAAGAACTCCGGCTCTGGCCTTCCAACCAGCACCACGCGGCCTGCCTGCTTCCCATGGCCTGAACCAGGTTCCGCATCTTCACAGACCCCACGTGACGTACCTGCAAGCAGCTGCTGAAAATTAGAGCTATCGGAAGGGCTCACAAACAAAAGAGATTATAATCACTGAGTGTTGGGGCTTCTAGAAGGCATCTCAGGTCCCCCAGTCCAATCCCCTAATTTACAGGTGAGGAAACTGAGGCCCGAGCAGCTGGAGAACTTGCTCATCCACACCAGTATTTGGCGAGCAGACTTTCCGGGACCAGCACCAGAAACACCTAATCCCCCAAGGCTGACAAGCGGGAGATGGTGGCTTGTCAGGCTGAGAAAAGCTAATGAATTTCCCCAGGAGACAGCTCAATGTAGCAAAGATGGCTCTGAACGTTCCCTCTGCGGCTTGGGGGATCCACACCTCCTTCACAAAGCAGCAGCTTACCAATTCCATTCCGGCAGCACATCCTGCCTTGAAAGGGAGTCAGAGCTGATTATCCCGCTCCCCTGAGGCTGCCTGGAAAACTTGGATTCGATCCTTTCCACCCTTTCCCCCCACGGTGCCACTTTCTGAAGGGGCTGCTTTGTGGTTGTTCTCTTGGGCTTCTGGCACAGGGTTGGCAGGGCAGACAAACTGAAGCAGTTTTCAACCCCCTCCCAAGAAGGCCATTTATCCAGCACAGGGCTGAGGTGGGCTGGAGGTCTACAGGGTCCCTGCTATTGTGTTAGTTGCTCTGCTGCTGCTGCTGCTAAGTCACTTCAGTCGTGTCCGACTCTGTGCGACCCCATAGACGGCAGCCCACCAGGCTCCCCCGTCCCTGGGATTCTCCAGGCAAGAACATGGGAGTGGGTTGCCGTTTCCTTCTCCAATGCATGAACGTGAAAAGTCAAAGTGAAGTCGCTCAGTCATGTCTGACTCTGAGCGACCCCATGGACTGCAGCCTACCAGGCTCCTCCATCCATAGGATTTTCCAGGCAAGAATACTGGAGTGGGTTGCCCTGTCCAACTCTTTGTGACCCCATGGACTGTAGCCCACCAGGCTGCTCTGTCCATGGGGATTCTCCAGGCAAGAATACTGGAGTGGGTAACCATTCCCTTCTACAGGGGATCTTCCTGACCCAGGGATTGAACCTGCATCTCCTGCATTGCAGGCAGATTCTTTACCATCTGAGCCTGCGGGGTCCTTAGGAGGGCCGGGTATAAATCCTCCTGTGCATCCTCAGACGAGTGTGAGATGGAGTGAGAGGTTCCCACTGCCCTTTACGATGAAGCCAGCCCAGGGCACCACCCCTTAACACTGCAGACAGTCCTCTTCATCTTCCTAAACCGGCAGGACTGAGATTGTGTGTTTCCACATACAGGTATATGATGCACCGTATAATAAAACTCAGAAACACGCAACCTGATACCTGTGCAGGGCAGCAAGCATTAACTCAGAAACAAACCTACTAGCTTTGTTTCTCCCCTGTAGTGATGTTATCCCTCCAATAGTCTCTTTACTCTTCGAGAACTCCAAGAGCAAAAAAAAAACAAAACAAAACTATTTTTTATTAAGTAGTGATAGATTAAAAAAAAAAGTCAAATAGTCCATCTGGGCCAGGAGATGAGGAACGGAAGCCACGTGACAGCCAGTCCAACCGTGTGCCACACACACATTTCCCACAGCTTGGGAAATGGCCCGGAATATGGCACACACACCCTTACTCACACTGCGTGTGTGTGTGCAATCCAGCTCTTTGTCACCCCATGGACTGTAGCCTACCAGGCTCCTCTGTCCATGGGATTCTTCAGGCAGGAATACTGGAGTGGGATGCCATGCTCTCCTGCAGGGAATCTTCCCAACTCGGACTGAACCTGCGTGTCTTAAGTCTCCTGCATTGGCAGGCACATTCTTTACCAGTAGCTCCACCTGGGAAGCCCTACTCGCACTGCACCATCGTGATGTATGCACAAGGCACAGAAGCCCAGGTGGGCCATCCACCTGCCTCACAGGTGTGTTCCGTTCCCCAGGTGGTATCTAGTGTCACTATTGAACAATGATTCCAGTGTCAACATCCAGCCTGGGCTGGGCAGGCAGGGCAGAGAGAGTGTAAGGAGGGACCTGTGACAGATGGCAGGGGAGCCAAGTGTATGCAGAAGGCCCATTGTTCATCCTAAATGGGGGCTCTTAGGCTCAAGGGAGCAGTGGCTTGCTCACCATCAGATAAGACCCAATGCCTCCCTCTGCTGCCCTCTGCTTGGGGCCGGGGCGAGAGTCAGCAGCCATGACCCCCAACCTCAGCCCAGGAGGACCCTGAATCCAAAGGCTTGACCTGCTCCTTTCAGTGTCTGAGACATAAAATAAACCCCAAGGTGTTCTGCTCCACCCCATGGGGAAGGGAAAATTGTGTCACCTCTAAAGTCCTCTCCTCAGGTCCAACACAGTCCACTGTGGACACAGCCCACCGTGGAGAAGAAATCAACCATAGCAGTGGCTCAACTAGACCTTCCTCTTTTGGTTTTAGCTACACTGGGTTCAGCGATCATTCTAGGAGCAAACAGGAAGCCCAGAGAAGGTCAAGCCACCTTCTGACAACACAGGAAGCCAGGCAGAAGTCAAGAAAGGGCTGTGGATGCTTCACGGAAAAGCATGTGTATTTCATATCATAGATTCCATTGAAAGGGGAGGACAGATGCCTTCCAAAGTCTTTATGACATGAAATGCAAGCTTACAGCATGAGTATCTGTGAGTCATAGGTATTTAAACACCAGTAATCGGAGCCTGCCTAAGTGGGCTTTTCCCAGGTTATGCAATGATTTCAGCAATTCTGGAATTAATGCAACATGACAAGAGGCATTTTAAAATTTTAAGTGATTACTCTCTAGTGAGGAAACAGACAATGAAATACAGAAAATAACCCCAAACCTTCCCCTCCTCGACCTCCTGCCCTGTCCCACAGTGCAATATTGTGTCACAGACTGTGTCAACGTAGCGCCAAAACCACCATGTGCTGTGGCCTTTGATGAAAATTACAGTTGAATTCCAAATTAAAATAATAGGCAATTAAAAGATGGGAGAGAATGAAAGGAAAAAGATCCACAGAATGATAAACTTAGAATGAACTTGAGTGGATTAAATTATGTGTCCCCCTGAACCACCACCAAACAGAAAAGTTAAAACCCTGAACCCATGACCTGTCTTGAGAGTTAAAATCAAGCCACAACGAGGTTGGACTGGGTCAGGACAGGTCCTAATCCAATGACTGCTGTTCTCATAAGAGGAGGCTGATTTGGACATAGAAACACACAAGGGGTCTGGGGTGGGGGAGTGATGTTACAGGAAGACAGAGGAAGGGATGGGAGGATGCAAGTAGGAGCCAAGAAACAGCACGGACTGCCTGGAGCCACCAGCAGCTGGAAGAGGCAGGAAGGATCCACCCTCAGAGCCTTTGGAGGGAGTGCAGTCCTGCTGATACTTTGATTTTGAACTCCTGGCCTCCAGAACTGTGAGAGAGTACGTTTCTATCGTTCTAAGTCACCTAGTTTGTGTTCTTCCATTACAGCAGCTGCAGAAAACTTAAAATATTATCAACCAATGGGAAAGGGTAAGCACAGGGAGGTTGTCACCTGCCCATCGTCACGTATGAAATATCACTAGGACCCAGGACACGGCAGTGGCTCCAGGGTGCTTCCCACTATGCCCAAGTCATTCACAGGCAAATGAAGGTAGTTCTTTAAAAACAAAAGTCATTGCAGGGACTTCGCTGGTGGTCCAGTGGCCAAGACTCCATGCTCCCATTGGAGGGGGCCAAGGTTCAATTCCTCATCAGGGAACTAGATTTACAACTAAACATCGTGCATGCAACAACGAGGAGTTTGCACACCACAGCTACATGCTGTAACTAAAGATCCCTGATGCCTCAAGACCCAGTGCAGCCAAATAAATAAACAAACATTTTGGTGGGGTGGGGAGGGCAGGGGAAGTCACTGCATTTCAAATAGCAGCATGCAGAGCAGTGAAATCTTCAGACTGTGGACCCAGGTAGACCTGATGGTTAAAGTCAGTCCAGCTGTTCACCAGTGTGGCCTCGGACAAATGACCTGGCTTCTCTGAGCCTCAGTTTCCCCATCTGAAAACCGACTCAAACAACCGTACGTACTTCACAGGGCTGGTGAGAGTAAGAATGAGGTAATCTGGGCAAAATGCTTAGCGTGGTGTTCAGCACCCAATCAGCCTGAAATCAAGGTTAGCTATCAATACACAGTCGTTAACAATTTCTCAGATTCTGCCTCTCCAAGTTGTTTGGAGCAGATTCCTGGGCTTGGTATTCCACGGTCCTCTGTAAGGAGACCTTTGATGTTGAATTATTATTCCAAAGCTCAGGAAGGGCAACTTCCCCCACCTCAAGGAGCTAGTGGGAACCTGGTTTTGGTTCCTGGCTCTTTCCAGGCGAGTCATCCATCCTGGCTTCATTGTCTTTAGTCATTTACCTTCTCAATTTGCTCCATCAAATTTCTTCTTGTTGGCCTTTTTCCAGCCTCCCCTGAAGTGAGTTTAATGTAATCTGGGGACACTGGGTGGCTTATTCTGAAAAAGGCATACCTTTAAATTGTATATGAAGGATATATCATATCTTCAGTCCAAAGTCTTTCAGGTAACTGTGAACTGAGAAGCCAATGAGCCCATGTGCTATGATTGAAATGTGCATCCCCTAATAATTCGTGAGCTCTTTACCTTCAAATGTTTAAACCCCAAAATCACTTTGCTGTCTGTTTTATCCATATTAGTGGAGATGACAGAAAATCTTTCAACAGAAACCCAAAAGCCTTTTTGAAGCCATTACCAGGTACAAAGCCTCAGACCTTTAGCTTCTCTGGTTGGATTTATTGTGTCAGCATGAAAGTCTTTTTTAAAAAAATAATGGAAATTGCTGTAATTATAATCACTTTAGAACACCATTATTATTATTAATAAGACCAAATTACATGGTTCAAGCAGCTGCTGGTTCTCTCCTGTTAGAAGGAAGTCATGTAATGGTATCAGAGCCCCAGCTCTCATCTCCATGCCAACATGGGGCTGCTCACACACGTGCTTCCGGGTGGACGCCTGTGATGTCTTGGAAGGGTGTCAGGCTGAAAGAGGGACCCCAGCTCTTGATTAACGCACCCAGGGACTGAGCACATTCCCAGCCTTTCCCAGGAGACAGCAAGGAGCATGGGGCTCTGGTTCCTGTTGAATCTTCTTGTACGTTCTCTCCCACGCACACCTGGATCCAATTATTCAGGAAGCCGAGGCTTGAGCATCACCCTGAAGGAAGGGGATGCACGGAGAGGTGGCTGGATCTGGGAGAGTCCAGTCTGGGTCATATGTTAAGTTCCTAATATCTGAGGGTGCACAGTTCGGGGATCTCTGGTTGATGAGAAAAACATGTGGCCCAAAACCAAAGAAAATAAGTCAGAAGGGAGGAAGTGAAGGGACCCAGTGTTTGCCAGGTCATTGAGAACTTGGGTTCTGGAGTCCAATGGCCTGGGTTCAACTTGTGCTGCATTCTAGAGCTTTGCTTTTGCCTTGTCCCACTGCCGTGGGAAAGCCACTCAACTCCAAGCTTCAGCTGTGCTGTCTACTAGATGGGGGTAAGAACTTGGGGCCCTTTTGAGGATTCCTGGGGAAGGCACCTGTAAGGCATGTAACACAAGGGGAGCCCTCCACACGATCCATGACTATCCCTTCATTTTCAAAAGATTCTCTTGAATCTACAACTCCATTTTTCTCTCCACCTAAGCAAGTTTTATTTTAGGCTTCAGAAAATCAGCAGAGCACATATGCAGGACTCTTGGCAATTAACAGAGCAGAAAAACTTCCATTAAGTTCAGAAGTCACCTACAGCTGCCCCCTCTTGCCTGTTATAGACCCCCAGTTAGTGGTCTGAGATGTTTCAGAAGGAGGCAGACAGAATGAATTCTGATTTACTTGTCATTAACACCTAAGAGTTTACAGTAGGCATTTGGAATGAGCACACATGAATTCTGCTATAAAGCAGCTTATTACTAAATCAGGCCAAGGAAAAGGCACAGAATATTTCATTTCCCGTCAAATGTAAAAATTAAATCTGGATTGTTAAAAAGAGCCTTCCCTGGAAACATGAGAATGTATAACTGAGAAGTAACCTTGAATGAACTACTTCCTTGGCCTCAGTAAAGACAGCAGCATAAGATACTCAATGCATTCTTCTTAATTCAATAAACTTCGTCATTTTAGAGTAAAGGTGATTGGACTAATTAATAAAGACAAACTATTATTTGAGAGTCCCTTGGACAGCAAGAAGATCCAGCCAGTCCATCCTAAAGGATATCAGTCTTGAATATTCTTTGGAAGCACTGATACTGAAACTCCAATACTTTGGCCACCTAATGCGAAGAACTGACTCATTTAAAAAGACCCTGATGCTGGGAATGATTGAAGGCATGAGGAGAAGGGGACAACAGAGGTTGACATGGTTGGATGGCATCACCGACTCAATGGACATGAGTTTGAGTAAACTCTGGGAGTTGGTGATGGACAGGGAGGCCTGGTGTGCTGCAGTCCATGGGGTCGAAAAGAGATATTACTGATCGACTGAACTGAACTGAACTTTGGGTGTCAGGACCCACATTGCCCAGATTAATTTTTGTTGTTGAGTCACTCAGTTCTGTACAAGGGATTTCCCACGCAAGAATACTGGAGTAGGTTGCTATAGCTGAAAAAAATTCTCTTCCACTCAAAACATCAAGACACACATTCCCAGGTGGTAATGATTATTTGTTCCAAAAGATTACCCTTGGGCCACAAGAGAGGTTCACCCTCAATATCTCAGCGAAATCTCCTGAAAAATGAAATGTACCAGACTCTCACTGCCAGCGCATGATCTCACGTGGTGGCCTTCACCAGTACCAACCTCTCCTGGCCAAGTTAAGCTTTGTCAGCTGACTCCCTCCCCCTCGACTTCCCACTGCCCCCCAGCCATCCTCCACCGGAGATGCCAAAAACAGCCCTTAGATGAAAGGCAACCAGAATCAAAGTTTTGAGCCGCAATACATTTTTGAAGGCTTTTTTCTTTTCAACTAATTAAACAAGTATAGAAGTTATTCAGTGGGGTTTCTTTTTTTAAAGAGATTAGCATGGCATGTCTTTCCTCTTAAGAAAGTCTTGAATAATTTAATTAGAATTACACCGAAGTCATGAGTATGTGCTATTTATGGAGGAATCACAGCTGAATTAAAAACCAAATGACAATGTTAAAAATAAAAATAAAGCATCTTCAGACAGCATATTCAATCGATAAGAAAAACTTGACTTGAAATCACAGATTGAGTAGTTTGGAAGGAGGAGGGGAGCCAAATCTACTCCTAGGATTTGGTTTTTCTTAAAATGACCGGGCCTGGGCACATGGGTTTCTTGCTACAAAAAAGTGCTAATAACTGAAAATCAGGATAAGATCGCTGTTTGATTTTAATTTGTCATTGGGAGACCACTTGGTCTCCGGAAGCCTGACTCAGCCCATGTTTTTTCCCAGTCCCTTTACTGCATTTAGCACGTTCCATACACGTGCATAGACTCTTCCATCAGTGCTGAGGACCAGGGCAGTCTGGAGCCGCTGGGCAGCTCGGAGGAAACTGACAAGCCAACTCGGAGAGAGCAAAGTGGCGCCGTGGAAGCACGGCTCCTTCCACCGGCAGCCAGCGAGCCAGCCTGCTAAGACAGCGTTACTTTGAGCTGAGATAAAGCAAGAATCCCTTGTAAGGGGTACTGCGCCGTTGGAGGCTGGCCACGAGCCTCCTGAGCGATGAGACAGCACAGGGGTGGGGGTGGGAATATTAGCGCAAAGTGATTTCCCCCGGATCAGCAGCATCGCTCCCTGGGCCCACCAAACAGTCTCTTCGCTGAAAAGAGGTGTCGCTCGCCAGGGGCAATGCCGTTAGAGGCAAGTTATAGGTCTCTCGCCTTGCAGGCGCATGGTGAGGAAGAGCTAACAAGTTCGGAAGCACGCACCCCAGCTGCGCCGGGGGCTGGGCAGCTCCGCATCCCGAGTGCGCGCGCCCCGACTCCCGACCTGGAGCCCCGCTGGGTCCCCAAGATCTTCTCTCCGGGGACAGCTGCTGCTGCTTTATGGGAGACGCTAAGCTGCGGGGGAGGCACAGCTGGGCGCCCCCAAAAGTCCCCCAGAAGCCCTCGGCTGCAGGGCGCCTGGTCGGAGAGGGCTGGCGAGCGCGCACCGACCTACCTTCTGCGGGGGGGTCCCGATCTGCATCTCCAGGTAGTAGCCGCGGCCGGAGTCCCCCTGCAGGTTATCCACCATGGCCAAGAAGTTGGCCGCACCCCCAGCGGGCTCCAGGGCGAGCGCCAGGCCGTCCGCGCGGGGCTCAGCAGGGGGTCCGG
>NW_011494609.1:9997704-9998308 GCF_000754665.1 Bison bison bison
CGGCTGCCCCACAAGGGCCGGGCCCCTCCCTGCCCCGGCCAAGGTCAAAGCGAGGCGCGGGGTGCGCCCGGGTCCCCTCAGGGTGGCCCCGTTCACCCTTGCTCGTCTCGGGCGGCGCCTCTTTCCCGGGAAACTCGAGTCCCCAATTTCCTCGGAACGCGCCCCGCTGCCGCGGCCAACGGATGTGACGAGGCTCATCTGATACCAGAGGGGAAAGTTTCGGGAACCCTTAAAGGGGCAGCGAGGGCCTGAACGGGCTCCCTGGCCCCGCGCACCACGTGCCCCGCAGGTGTTCCCCAGCCCCGCAGTGGCGGGGGCTGCCAAAGGTGATGTGGGGGTCAGAGAGAAGTGCAGGAAATCGTAAAAACGCAGCGAGCATCTCAAGGAGTGTGAGAGTCTGCGTCTCCCCTCGCCAAGTCCGTCCTGCAGCCTTTCAGCCTTCCCGGAGTCCGGCTGCTTCTCGGGGCATTTTCCGTGCACTGCGCACCCCCACCCCCAACCCGCGTTCTGCATCCCCACTTTTGGGGCCCCTGAATGATTTTGACGAGATCTGATTGGAGGCTGGGAGAGGCGAGGGTTGGGAGAGTCGGGCGAGGACGCAAGA
>NW_011494609.1:9998478-10011426 GCF_000754665.1 Bison bison bison
GCTGCTGTGGCTGCGCCCGCCTCGGTTCTCCTTCTGCGCCCAGCGTTTCGGCTGGGAGGTGGCGTCCGCAGCTGGCTTTGAGCCTGGGCTTCTCTGCCCCCTGCTCGACCGTAATGCAGATGGGATGCTGCTAGGAGCTGCACTTCACCTGCCCCAGGACTCCCTCACTCCACCGGGCAAGTTGCAGTCATCATCCAAAATCAGGGCCATTGAATTTACAGCTCTGCCTCCATCCCTCCCGTTCCCGCTTCCCCCAAGCTCTCCGCGGATGGTCTAATTAATACTTGTTTAGCCACAGACATCAAGGCATACCCAGAAATGCATTCAGTAATGCAAGCGATCAGAGTGATTTTATTTTAAATATTAAACGCAGGGGGGACAATTACACGAGCTGAAGTCCATCGATTTCTACTGAAACGGGGAGTAGACAATGCTTTCTATCTCCTCCAGCTGAATTATGTTGGCTGTTTTTTTTAAAAAAACAAACAAGCCCATCTTCAAACAGTGGGGAGGTTGGAGGAATCTTCCCTCCTCCCTGCAACTTCCAGTTACTGCTACTCAAGATTTGATTTTTATTCCTATCTTCTCAATTTTAGAATCATGTCTAGCTCTGCAAGGGACCCTTATGTCAGAGATCTTCAGCAGTATTGATTTTCAGATGACTTTAACTATAAATAATACTTTTCCCAAACTATATCCCAACTTTAACAAATCCCTGGCCACACAAAGAAAGGCCTGGTTGGGTCCTGGGATATAACCTAAGTTGATATTCCTCATAAATCTGCATAGTGATTCCAGAGCTATTATATTCATATATTCACATTTCAAATTCAAGGTTGGAGAAGTGTAATTTTTTTAAAATGATTATTTATACTCCTCAGTGTCCAGTCTTGAGGGGTTCAAAAAGACATAGAGACAGCTTTCCAAAGACTGCAACCTTGTAAAAAAAAAACCACGAAATTTATTAAGGACATTGACACATGGGCTACGTGACCCAGAAGTTCAATATAAGAGACATTTGCTCTAATAATTAAACAGCCCAGGAGAAGTTTTTAAAAACCGAGTCTAATTAAGGTTTGTCCTTCAGGAAACTCCCGACTCCATCTAATATGAGTATTCATGAGCTTTTCATTTTAAGAGGGCTTGTTTAGGTTCGTGGGTAAACAGATGCAGTAAAATATAGTCACAGAGGACCTCAGGCAGTTTTAATGGAGGGCAGAGCTGCCGCATCAGAAAATAATGCAGACAGAAGTGACAGCATCTGATGACTGTCCCCTTGATGGCATCTGTTTTTATGAATGGTCTTAGAATTCTTGATCCCTGCTCAGAACTGTGGCACTGGCTGGATTTGGGAAACAATCATTTTACCTTTCAGGTGTTTTAACTGAAATCATATGTGGCAGTCCTCCCATAGGGTGGCTTTGGGTTTCTTTTACAGCATCCTTGAAGAGCTTCAAGAAACATCAATCTCAGACATGCAGTCAACACCACCCTTATGGCAGAAAGTGAAGAGGAACTAAAGAGCCTCTTGATGAAGGTGAAAGAGGACAGTGAAAAAGTTGGCTTAAAACTCAACATTCAAAAAAATAAGATCATGGCATTTGGTTCCATCACTTCATGGCAAATAGGTGGGGAAACAATGGAAACAGTGAGAGACTTTATTTTCTTGGGCTCCAAAATCACTGCAGATGGTGACTTCACCCATGAAATTAAAAGACACTTGCTCTTTAGAAGAAAAGCTATGATCAACCTAGACAGCATATTAAAAAGCAGAGACATTACTTTGCCAACAAAGGTCTGTCTAGTCAAAGCTATGGTTTTCCAGTAATCATATATGGATGTGAGAGTTTAACCATAAAGAAAGCTGAGCACTGAAGAATTGATGCTTTCAAACTGTGGTGTTGGAGAAGACTCTTGATGGTCCCCTGGACTGAAAGGAGATCAAACCAATTAATCCTAAAGGAAATCAATCCTGAATATTCATTGGAAGGACTGATGGTAAAGCTGAAACTCCAATACTTTGGCCACCTGATGAGAAGAACTGACTCCTTAGAAAAGACCCTGATGCTGGGAAAGATTGAAGGCAGGAGAAGAAGGGAATGACAGAGGATGACATGGTTGGATGGCATCACCATCTTGATGGACATGAGTTTGGGCACGCTCTGGGAGTTGATGATGGACAGGGAAGACTGGCATGCTGCAGTCCATAGGGTCGCAAAGAGTCAGACACAACTAAGCAACTGAACTGACTGACTGAATGAAGGGCTTCTCCAAGGAAGAAGCCACTTCTCCTATGTGGGTGAACAATACAGTGCGGAGGGAGGAGGTGACCCCTCACTCCTTGAGGACAGCCCCACATCCTCTTCAGACTGGCCTGTGTTCCCTTCCTGTACCCATAGCTCCCCCCTCTCCTCTCCCACTCCTTCTCACCCTTCTTCTCCCCTCTCCTCCCCTCCCGCTCCTCCTTCCAGCCTGAACACCTCCACTCTCGGCCACACTCTTTCTTGGCCCACTCAGGAGCACCAAAGCCCTGCAGTGAGATGGTCCTTCCCTCCTTGCGAAGAGCAAACACCATCATCATGCCCCTGGACAGCAGGAGGTGAGATAGGGTCTCACATCCCAGCCCACATTGTTCACCAGGGATTCCTTCCATGGATACAAGTGTTTGGCCAGAAAGGTTGTCATTGATATGTGTGTTGATGTTCCTTGGCTTATACACTGGCTCCAAGTTCCTTTGACACCAGCAGTTCTCAGAATCTTTGGTTTAAGATCCCTCTTAAAAATTGACCCCAAAGAGCTTTTATTTATGTGGGTTTTATCTATCAACAGTCAGCAAATTAGGAACTAGAAGTGAGAAATTTTAACAGTATGTAGTAATCCATGTAAAATAGCTATAACAAACCCACTACACAGCAACATCAATAACATTTTAATAAAAACTAACTTTACTTTTCAAAAGATAAGAATCACATTATTTTTGCACTTTTGCAAATCGCTCTCTGACTTAATAGAAGGCAGCTAGATTGTGATATCTGTATCTATATTCAGTCTATCAGGAAGCTGCTGGAAAATTCTGTCCAACAGGCAGGAGAGAATGAGTGTGAACAAGGCAAATAACATTTTTATATTATAAAAAAAATGTTTGGAGCTACAGGCCCTCCTGAAAGGGTCAGTCTACACCTTGAGAACTGCTGCTTTGCAGTATCTTTTTGGTTTTTATGTTTGCATCTTAAATCATTTTCAACATAAAAAGAGTCCTTTGTACCCAGCACTGTGTCAACAGTAGGGAGGAAAAGGTGAAATAAAAGCCGGTCCTTAAGTTTGCAGACTAGACCTAGGAGCCAGTCCCAATATCCTAGTGATGCCTGGGCTCCCCAGACTTAGCAGGAGGGGATCCCCGCCACTGTAGCCTGAAGAATCTGGTCCATTGATCTCTTCATTCTCCTGCAGCTTCGTTTCCCACCTGCCTCCAGGTGCCTTCTAGGCAACATCTGAACATTTAGTTTAAACGCTTCTTTTCTCTCTTTTTTTAAACCTGCCCTGATCCTGCCCCTCTGTGGCTAGTGCTTCTAATCTCCTGCCCTCTGAAAATGCTGCCTGCACCCCCATACCAACTTCTACCCTCTCCTTCACTCCTCACTTACAAGTCCCCTCCACACATGGACAGGCTGTGCCCTGGTGGACAGTCTCCAGCCTTATCCTACCCACCCCCTGGGCAGCATTGTCCATCTACGTCTGGGTTCTCCATCCACATCTCCATCAAGCCTGACTCTTCACTAGAATCACCCGGGGATCCTTCAGGTGACTCTTCCCTAGAGGTTCCCATTCAGTTGGTTTGGGGCATGGCTCCTGAATTGCTAGTTTTCAAAGCTTCCAAGTGAATCTGGAATTTGAACCTGGGAGAAATGAGATTTACAAATCAGATTGAAGAGGCTCAGTGCTCCCATTGTCCTGAATTGATTTGGAAATTTCAGTATGCACCCAGAGGTCTTTCATATTTAAAAAAAAAATTTCTTGCTGTGTTGAGTGAAAAGACCTAGAAAAAAGTGAGCATCCCTAGTGCCTGAATTAAAGTTTCTAAATATTATTTCCCTCTACTCCAGGCCTCTTTGGAGAAGGCCGATTTCAGGCCTGGAGCAGAAACCCAACAAAATGACCCTGGGATATCTCATCATACCAGAGAGTGAAGATGTTTATCAAAGGTTCCTGAGGTCCTGTCAAGAGCCAGGGCAGAACTGCAACCATTTAAACATCATTAGAAGTAGTAATTTCAATGGCTTGTAACATTTCAATTATGTTGAAATCTATTCGTTCATGATGTTCTTTTACAAAGTACATCAATTATCTTTGAAGAATGCTAAGGGGCCCAGCTAATTATTTTTAAAAACTGGCAGAGAAAAGAGAAGAAGCAACAATTCGTTATCTTCCCTTTTGTGTACAAACCATGCCTTAGTAGAACCAAATAGCTGGTGAAGGGGAATTTCTCTTTATAGAAGTATTACAGCTAGTAAATGAAGGATGATGGAATTAGACTTGCCCTTTTGCAACCCCTAATGAATTTTTTAAATATCTTATTTATTTTTGTATCTGGTTGGTCATGTCTTTGTTTTATCATGCAGGATCTTCCCTTGCAATGTGAGGACTGTCTAGTTGTGGTGTTTGGGCTCCAGAGTCCTCTGGCTCAGTAGTTGTGGTTCACAGGCTTAGTTACCCCCATAGCATGTGGGACCTTAGTTCCATGACTAGGGATTGAGCCTGTGTCCCCTGCATTGCAAGGCAGATTCTTAATCACTGGACCATCAGGGAAGTCCCAGCCTCTAATGAAATAATAGATCTAGGCATTGAACATACACAGCTGATAACACCACACAGCATCCCCTGCCTCCTATTGAAAGGTCACAATGCTACCTGTGAGATGTTCTTGCCAAAAACATCAAACCTGAATCTGATCAAGTCTCTAAACCATAGGTTGGCCAACCATATCCTGGGGGCCGGATCTGGCCTGATTTGTTGAAACCCAGCCACACTTATTTACTAAAGTACTTGCTACAGAGACCGTATAGTCCTTAAAGCCTAAAATATTTACTGCCTAACCTTTATAGGGGGCTTCCCTGGTGGCTTAGTGGGTAAAGTATCTGCCTGCAACGCAGAGACATGGGTTCTATCCCTGGCTTGGGAAGATCCCCTGGGGAAGGAAATGACAATCCCCACTCCAGAATTCTTGACTGGGAAATCCCATGGACAGAGGAGGCTGGTAAGCTACAGTCCATTGGGTCATAAGAATTGGAAATGACTTAGCAACTAAACCACCACCCACCCTTTAAAGATAAAGTCTGCCAACCCTGCTCTAGATCACAAGAGTGCCAAGACCCTTATCAACAAATTACAATTTAGGGACATTATTTGGATCCTGATATGAACACATTGAAAAAGTTACTTATGAGCCAAATTAGGGAAATTTGAACACTAGTTGGAAGATGTTGTGGAATTATTATTAACATTTTAGTTGTAATAATAGCATCAAGTGTATATGTGTCTGTGTGTGTGTAAGGGTTCTCATCTAGTGAGGGCTTATTCTGTAGTGTTTACAAATGAAATGAGAATTGTTTCAAAATGATACGGGTTGGTGGGGAATGTGCCAGGCAGTATTCTCAGTGAAATAGACAATCCTAATAATAACCCTATCAGCAGGCACCATTAGCATTCCCATTTTACAGATGAGAACCAAGGCACAGATTCGAAATCTGAGTCCCGATTTCAGATCCTGTGGTCGTCATCACGGGGCTTGGGTCTCATCTTTAATGTGGGTTTTCTGCAGATCACAGGATGGTTGAACTGAGGAGGACCTCCAGAGGAGCAGGGAGAGCCTGCTGACAGTGGCCACATCTCCCCGTCAATCATTTAGCAGGCATATGTTGAGTGTACCTCTGTGTCAATGCCATGTTACAGCCAGAGTTAGATGGGCCTATAAGACCAGACAACCCCTCCCATCAGAGGCCACAGCAGGAGACAGACCTTAAATACACCTCCTTTTTGGAGACACTGCTGCAGCTTCTGGATGGAGGAGAGTTTGAGGTGGTGAGTCTGGAGACAGGGAGAACAATCTGGAGGTCACCAGCTCACTCCATGAGGATGGAGACGCTGGGTATGGAGATGGAGAGGTCGCGTCTAGTGTTGAGAAGCGAAATCTGCACAGCATTGGGAAGAAGGATGACAGGGCTCGTGGGAGGACACTAACTATACAGGCATCTTTAGGATAATTCCTCCTCTCTGCCCGTGGCTGGTGTGCCTTAGTTTTCAAAGCAGAATTACAAACCCATCTCCCCTTGATCCTCAAATGATGGGAGCTGGGGGTGGCGCATGTCCCTGTGTATGAGAGGACATTGAGAGATGGGAACACTGAGCTCCCATCACATTCTGGATGCTCTGTCCTCTGATTCACACACTCTGACTATGGTCCAAGGTGGGCATCCCATGCCCAGGCCGTGGAGGAGGGCACTGAGGCAGAGTTCAAGGTCAGCCTGAGATCACAGTGAGTAAATGGCCAACCCATTTGAACCTGGTCCATCAACTGCCCAAGACTACGTTCTTTTTCCTAAACCATGTTGCTTTTTTCTTTTTTCTTTTATTGAAGAATAGTTGATTTAAACTGTGTTAATTTCTGCTATACAGCAAAGTGATTCAGTTATCGTGGTTTAGTCACTAAGTCATGTTCGACTCTTGGCAACCCCATAAACAGTAGCCCGCCAGGCTCCTCTGTCCATGGAATTTTCCAGACAAGGATACTAGAAGGGGTTGCCATTTCCTTCTCCAAGGGATCTTCACCACTGAGGGATCAAACCTGGATCTCCTGCATTGCAGGCAGATTATTTACCAATTGAGCCACCAGGGAAGCCTGATTCAGTTATTCATACGTCTATTCTTTTTCATACTCTTCTCCATTACGGTTTATCCAGGATACTGAATACAGTCCCCTGTGCTATACAGTAACACTTTGTTATTTACCCATGCTATAATAGTTTGCATCTGCTAATTCCGAACTCCCAATCCCTGCCCCTCAACCTTCCTCCCCCTTGCCAACCACAAATCTGTTCTCTCTGTGAGCCTGTTTTGTGGATGTGTTTATTCACGTGGTATTTTAGATTCCACATATAAGTCATATCATATGGTATTTGTCTTTCTCTGTCTGACTTACTTCCCTTAGTATGAAAATCTCTAGGTCCGTCTGTGCTGCTGTAAATGGCATTATTTCATACACTGTTGTCTTAAAATGACTTATCAGGCACGTTAGTCCTGCTCCCTCTGGGAGAGAGGGAAGTGGGGGCTCACCTCCACTTCCTCACAGCAATCTTGCTTTAGACATTTAAAATAGGTCTCCCTTTACAAAAAGCCATGCATGCCTTTAGGAATACATTGCTTGGATAAATAAGGCTCATCAGTATTGTATTACATCAGTTGGGTTCCACCTAGAGAGGTAGTCTGCCAAACTCACAGAGGTTTCCAAATATTTGTCCAACGCCAACCCTGCCCTTTGAATGAGTGCAGAGGTAACAGCCAAAGGAAGCACAAAGGCTCTGAGCCCAGAGACCTGGGATCAACTTCTGCCAAGGACCATTAGAACATCCCCAGGCAACTGTCTTCCACTCGCTGAGCCTTAGTTTCTAAGGAAACACCCTCCTCCAGGGGCATGTTTTCATACAGTCAGGATGAATGGCACCCCCTGGGGTCATGTATCAGAATGGTTTTGCTGGCTTTAGTAGGCTCCCTCAATTCTGTTTGCTCATGTTTAAACTGCTCCAAAGCCAGGACTCAGATGTTAGTCTCTTGAGAAGGCGTACATTTGGTTGTGATTCCCACTGGATGAATCATAAGCCAGAATCAAGATTGCTGGGAGAAATATCAACAACCCCAGATATGCTGATAATATGACTCTTAACAGCAGAAAGTTAAGAGGAACTAAGGAGACTCTTGATGAGGGTGAAAGAGTAGAGTGAAAAAGCTGGCTTAAAACTCATCATTAGAAAGATGAAGATCATGGCATCCTGTCCCATCACTTCATGGCAAATAGATGCGGGGTGGGGCGGGGGGAGTGGAAACAATGGCAGATTTTATGTTGGGCTCCAAAATCACTGGGGACAGTGACTACAGCCATGAAATTAAAAGACACCTGCTCCTTGGGAGAAAAGATATAACAAACTTAGACAGCATGTTAAAAAGCAGAGACATCACCATTGCTGACAAAGCTGCATATAATCAAAGCTATGATTTTTCCAGTTTTCATATATGGATGTGAGAGTTGGCGGAGTGCTGAACAATTGATGCTTTTGAACTGTGGTGCTGGAGAAGACTCTTGAAGAGTGCCTTGGACAGCAAGATCAAACTAGTTAATCCTAAAAGAAATCAACTGTGAATATTCATTGGAAGGACTGATGCTGACGCTGAAGGCCCAATATTTTGGCCATCTGATGCGAAGAGCCAATTCATTGGGAAGAACCCTGATGCTGGGAAAGATTGAAGGCAAAAGGAGAAGGGGATGACAGAGGATGAGATGGTTGGATAGCATTGCTAATTCAATGGACGTGAGTTTGACTAAACTCCAGGAGATAGTAAAGGACAGGGAAGCCTGGCCTGCTGCAGTCCACGGGGTCCCAAAGAGTAGGACATGACTTAGCAACTGAATGACAAAAACCCCATCATGAGTGGTAACCATTGTCTTTGCCATTTCACTTGCCAAACCACTTAGGATCATTTGAGAAAGGTGTATGAGTCTTGAGATTGTCCAAAAGTTTCTGTTGATATTCAGATAATATCCAGAAAGCCCAGCAAAAAATGCTTGTAGAAAGGTGTCAGGGGCTGGGGGATTGGATACCACAGTAGGGAACCACTGTGGTGGCAGGATAAGGGAAATGCCCTAAAAATGCCCACGTCCTTGTCCCCAGAACCTGTGAATAAGTTACCTTATATGGCAGAAGGAATTTTGCAGGTGGGATTAAATTATGTCCCTTGGGCTTGGGGGAGCAGCCTGGATTAGCCAGCGGGGCCCGTCTAATCACTGCATCCTTAAAATCAGACAGCCTTTCCCAGCTGTGGGAGGTAGTGGTGATTACAGAAGAACTGTTAGAAAGGTGTATTGTTGCCAGTTTGGGGATGGGGGTGGGGGGGGAGCCCAAGCCAAGAAATGCAGGTGACCTGAGCAGTTTGTAAAGACAAGGAAACAGACTCTCCCCTACAGGTCCCGAAAGGGAGAAGAGCACTTCTGGCACCTTGAGTTTAGCCCTGAGACAAGTCAGACTCTGACCTTGAGAAGTGTAAGATAATAAAATTCATGCTGTTTTTATTGAATTTGTTACACTATTGCTTCTGCTGTTTTTTCTTATGTTTTGGCTTTTGTAGCCCTGAGCCATGTGGGATCTTAGTTCCTGGATCAGGGATTGGGGCCATACTCCCTCACTGGAAGGCAGTCTTAACCACTGGAGTGCCAGGGAAGTCCCAAATGCATGCTATTTTAAGCCACCAATCTGTGCTTATTTGTTATAGCAGCGACGGGAAACTGATACACCACTCTTAGGAAACTGTATCGCCTCATACCTTAAAGGCCCAGAGAATGATACTGTAGGAAAAGCATAGACATTGATGACTGTGAGTCCAGAAAGGATTCAAGAGTTGGTTGGAGTGAAAAATTTTAAGAATAACTTACCAGCTTATTTCACCTATATTTTATGTTTATACGGGAAAACCTAAATTGGGCCAAAAACTTCTTTTATAGGCAGGAAACTCAAAACCTAAATGATAAGAAAGTATCATATCACAGTTTAACTAGCATTTTTTTCTTAGTGGCATGAAATAGTGGTTTTTTGGCCTCTGAATTGTTCACTTTATTTTTATTGGAATATAATTGCTTTTTGTGTTAGTTTCTGCTGTACAACAAAGTGAATCTGTTACATGTATACACAAACATATATATACATATATATATATATATACACACATCCCTGGAGAAGGAAATGGCAACCCACTCCAGTATTCTTGCCTGGAAAATTCCATGGACAGAGGAGCCTGGTGGGCTACAGTCCATGGGGTTGCAAAGAGTTGGCTACGACTGAGTGAGTGAACACATACGCGTACATATATCCTCTCCCGCTTGAACCTCCCTCCCACCATCCCCCCACCCCACTCGTCTAAGTCATCACAGTGCACTGAGCTGAGCTCCCTGTGCTATCGGTTCCCGCTGGCTATCTATTTTGCACATGGTAGAGTATATGTGCAAACCCAAACTTTCAGTTCATCCCCCGCCATCGCCCCCCCATATCCACATATCCATTCTTTACATCTGCATCTCTTTTCCTGCCATGGAACTAGGTTCATCTGTCCTAATGGTCAGAATGAGTGTGTACATACTCAGTCTCTTCAGTCTTGTCTGACTTTTTGCAACCTGATGGACTGCAGTCCGCCAGGCTCCTTTGTCCACGGGGTTCTCCAGACAAGACAGTATGGCCATCATCATAAAAATCTACAAATGATAAATGCTGGAGATGGTGTAGAGAAAAGGGAACCCTCCTACACTGTTGGTGGGAATGAAAATTGACACAGCCATTATGGGGGAGCATATGGAAGTTCCTTAAAAAAAAAAAATAGAACTACTATATGATCCAGCAATTCCTTACCTGGGCATGTACCCTGAGAAAACTACAATTCAAAATGACACGTGTATTCCAGTGTTTCTGGAGTACTGTTTACAATAGCACTATTTACAGCACTAGTGCAGCACTATTTACAATAGCCATGACATGGGAAGATGACTGTCCATTGACAGATGAATGGACAAAGAAAAATATTGTGTATATAAACAATGGAATAGTGGTTCTTTCCACTGAGGTGGGTATCGTACTATGACTAGAGTTACTGAAACTAACACTTGTAGAAGTTCTCACTACACAGTAGTCACTCAAGAAATGTTCCTGTACCTTCCCTGAAAATGTTGTCTTGGATTTAAAGGCTCTGCTCCTTTGGCTGGGTGTATCTGGGATTTGTTAGGGGGGCCTCTCATCTCCATTATCATCCTTCCTGATACTGGGCTCCAGGGCGCAGTCGAGAGGCCCTCTCTCCACCTCTGTCACTGTCTTTCCAGTTGCACTAGGAATGGGTTCCATTCCTCATCCCAGGGACTGAGACCCATGTGGTTTTGATGTCCAGGTGAGAGTGGAATCTTCCCCACGTTCGGCATCCTGGCACTCACAGCTCCCTCAGGTTCAGTGACTTTCATGTGATCATAATGAATTAAGATTCATGCCAATGCAGGCTGAATACTTGAGTGGTGAGATCAGAAGTGGGTTGCCGGCCACAGACCGACTCAGACATCTTCTTTTACATGTCGTCTTTATTTCGGTCGCCCTCTGAAAGTCGTAATCGCTTCTCTTTCCTGGCGGAAGGCTGGAGGAAGACAAATTCAAGTGAGTGCCGGTGAAAGCATTTGTTCTGACAGGGGCCGTTTAGAGAATGGGACTGTCTTCTGTGTGGATTTATGAGTTTGTGGGAGGAAAAAAGTAACAGCATGAAGAGGGGAGGGAGTGAAGGATTAAAATAAGGAAGAAAGGACAGGAGAAATTGCGGGTCAGCTCGTTGTGGGGGTGGGGAACGGCTGGGACTCACCATCATCCACCCCACCCCCTCGCAGGAGATGCCAGTGCCCACTTGGAGTCTCAGAGCCCCAGGCTGGTCCAGTTTAAATCAGCTCAGCTTCATCCCGCACTGGAGAAGGAAGCAATGTGGGTCCCAGAAACCACCTTCTCCTTTAAACTCAGGGTACAGAATCCCCTCCCCAGAGCCCTCCCCACAAGCTTGGAGTGCAGCTGCCCATGTGAGACATCAGGGTAGGGCTGGTGATGGCAAAGGGCCCCAAGGGGCCAATAATCAGACTGGCCCTTTGTCTCCAAAAAGCAGCTCACCCTGGCACTGCACCTCACATTGCCCCCATGGGTGGCTTGCTGGGTGACGTGGGACATCTGGTCTGGCAAGGTCCTTAGCAGACAGCAGGGACCAGGAGGCAGTGCTTCATTTCCCTGTAAGGGCCTTAGTCAAAGGTGGGAGCAGGGCTCCAGGCAGGAGTGGAATGCCCACGCATGCCCCACCCTCTGGTGCCCTGTCTTGACACTTGCTTGCTACTTGCTAAGTCGCTTCAGTCGTGGCCAACTCTGTGACCACTGTGGATTTTAGCCCACTAGGCTCCTCTGTCCATGGGATTCTCCAGGCAAGGACAGTGGAGTGGGTGGCCATTTCCTCCTCCAGGAGATCTGACCCAGGGATCAAACCTGGGTCTCTTACGTGGGGTCTTCTGCATTGGCAGGCAGGTTCTTTACCACTAGCGCCACTTGTCTTGACACTGCAGAGACACAAATAAGATTCCACCAGCAGAGAGAGGCTGAAGGGTGGGTGGGCAAACCAGGAGCAGTTACAGGATAACTCATTTAAAATCTCAGAAACCCCACCAGAGCATCAGACATAGAGTGACTATCCACCTGTGGCCTGCAGACTAAGGACCTGCAGACTAATGACACTCTCCACCGCCAGGTCAAAATGGCGCCACCCCTTCACCCTGGTTTTTAGCTCTGGCCACCTGCCCCCTCCTGCCTCTGCACCATTCCCAAGGGGAAGTATGTCAGCTGACCCCTGGCTTATATCCCATTCTCTCCTCTTTCCAAAGACTCCCACTAAACTGGCTCCAGAATGAACCTGCACTAGCTACCAAGATACGTCAGTCTTAGCTTTTTCCCCCCAAATACGTGCAGACAAGATGCTCCCAGACACACGAGGAGATCAGCAGCTGAAGGGGCACCACGAAGAACTTAACATAGAATTCTAAGACTCTTTTTCCTCAGGGAAATTTCAGGAGCTATTCTAAGAAAGAAATAAGAACTCTTACTGTAAAAAAAAAAAAAAAAAAAAGTGGAG
>NW_011494609.1:10011526-10024485 GCF_000754665.1 Bison bison bison
GGACAGGGTGTAGAGAAAAGGGAACCCTCCTACACTGTTGGTGGGAATGAAAATTGACACAGCCATTATGGGGGAGCATATGGAAGTTCCTTAAAAAAAAAAAAAAGCAAGTGGAGCTCAAAAAAGAATTCTTGGAGAATAAAAGAAGAACTCACAGAGACAGCAAATGGCAGAAGGAACAGAGCTGAAATCTGAGGTGTAAATGAGAAGCTCAATGCAGGTCAAGGAATATTTGCAGCCTCAGAGCAAAGAGATAAAGAGATGGGGACCATGAAAGGATAGATTATGGGGAAGGGAGTCTAGGGGACCTTTACATTCATGTCACAAGTTGAGTTTCCCTGGTGGCTCAGTTGGTAAAGAATCTACCTGCAATGCAAGAGACCTGGATTCGGTCCCTGGGTCAGGAAGATTCCCTGGAGAAGGCACTGGCAAACCATTCTAGTATTCTTGCCTGGGAAATTCCATGGACAGAGGAGCCTGGAGGGCTAGAGTCCATGGGGTTGCAAAGTGTCGGACACAACTAAGGGATTAAACCAACAACAAGAACACGAGTTGAGCACTAAAGAATTGATGCTTTTGAACTGTGGTGCTAGAAGACTCTTGAGAGTCCCTTGGACTGCAAGGAGATCAAACCATTCAATCCTAAAGCAAATCAACCCTAAATATTCATTGGAAAGACTGATGCTGAAGCTGAAGTTCCAATAATTTGGCCACCTGGTGAGGAGAGTCCTGAAGGGAAAGTCTCTGATGCTGGGACAGATTGAGGGCAGGAGGAGAAGGGGGTGACAGAGGATGAGATGGTTGAAAGGCATCATCAGTTCAATGGACATAAGTTTGAGCAAAGTCTGGGGGATAGTGAAGGACAGAGAAGCCTGGCGCCCATGTGGTCACAAAGAGTTGGACACGACTGAGCAAATGAACAAGGAGCAACAACATAATTTCCAGGAAGTGAGAACCAAAATGACGGAGGAGAAGCAAAGACTAAAAAAAAAACAAGTGTTTCTTAAGCTAAGGACATCAGGTCAAATATCCTCACCAAATTCTGAGTGCAGTTATTGAAAAGAACACTTGGAAATTTCAATGATAAAGAGGAAATTGTTTAAACTGTGTGTCTGACTGGAAGAGGAGTGTCCCAGAAGACTGAGTGGTGATTGAACCACCAGTCTGAGAAAAATGGGACTGATCCCAGTGTAAGCAGCTTTTGGCAGGAAAGAGCTATCTGCTGGAGGCCCCTTTGTCTTGACATTAAACTTACACCAGTCACCCCCATGCTCCACTCGTTTCTAGCCCAAGCACCAGGAGCAGTTACAGGACAACTCATTTAAAATCTCAGAAACCCCACCAGAGCATCACCAATCAATCTTTTGCTCACACAATACTTTGCCTAACTTATTGGTTCTTTCCATAGATCGAGGAAGTAGAAATGAAGAATAAGTAATTAACAGATGACCATATCTCTATCCCTAGCTTCCCCTTCAGTAATCTCATGAACAAACTCTGTGAACAAGACAGCATCTAAAGAAAGATCACAAACAAACATATGGATACCAAAGCAGGGGAGGGAGTGGAATGGACTGGGAGCTTGTACTGAGTCACTCAGTTGTGTCTGACTCTTAGTGACTCCATGGACTGCAGCCCACCAGGCTCCTCTGTCCATGGGATTTTCCAGGCAAGAGTACTGGAGTGGGGTGCCATTGCCTTCTCCGATATACACTGCTGCTGCTGCTGCTAAGTCACTTCAGTCATGTCCAATTCTGTGCGACCCCATAGACGGCAGCCCACCAGGCTCCCCCATCCCTGGGATTCTCCAGGCAAGAACACTGGAGTGGGTTGCAATTTCCTTCTCTAATGCAGGAAAGTGAAAAGTGAAAGTGAAGTCGTTTAGTTGTGCCCGACTCCCAGCGACCCCATGGACTGTAGCTTCTCTGTCCATGGGATTCTCCAGGCAAGAATACTGGAGTGGGGATAATAATGAGAACCTATTGTAGAGCCACAGGGAGCCCTCCTCAGTGCTCTGTGGTGACCCATATGGGAAGGAAATCCAAGGAAGAGGGGATTTACGTATACGTGTGGCTGACTCACTTTGCTATACAGTAGAAACTAACGTAACATTGTAAAGCAGCTGTCCTCCAACAAAGAAGTTTTAAAAAAGATCACAAGAAGTCAACGAGCCTGCATGTAGCGGGGGGTGGCAATGACTCTGACCCCTCCTCTAAATGACGAGCTGAGATTACTTCTGTTTCTCTTTAAAAGCTGTCATGGCCAAGCAGAACCTTCCGAGGTGGTTTTTGGGAGACACCGAGTCCACCATCTCCCAGGATTGCCATCTTTCTGACTAAAAGCAACTTTCCTTTCTGTCTACATTTGCCTCACTTGAGTACTGTTTTTTTGAGTGAGGAGTAGCTGGACCCGGGACCTTCTGGGTAGTGCCAGGATTCTCCTTCCTATGGGAGGGAACAAGGAGAGTGGTGTGCTTCCCATGCTACTTCTGAAAAAAATCTTACTCACGAAATATATCAATCAAAAAAAAAAAAAAAAAAATGAATTAGAAGGGGGAATTCGAGAAAAGGATGGTGCTATACGAGGCAGTGACCAGCGACACAATAAACCTTCGGGTTGAATTTGAACCGCTGTTGAGAATCGGACTGAAAGGCTTACCGCAGTTGTCGAGGAAGGATTCACAAAGCAGAGGAGGCGCGATGTGAAAAAGTATTAATAAAATGGCTTAACAACCGAGAACCAAAAGTTCTGATTATTTCACCAAGTTCTTTCATTCAGGTGGGAGGGACAGGGTAGGGGTGAGGTGGGAGGGGGTCTCACCTGGGTGTGGGTGGGGGTGGATTGGATGCTGGGAGGGGTGTGGGAAGATTACCTGCGGGCGGAGGGGAGACGCCCTGGGTCCCACAGCAAGGACTGAATCCTGAGCAAGGACAAATCCAGGGTTTGCCATTGTGTCCCCTCCTTGTGATGCCTTTCCTGCCTTGTCTGCAAAATGGGAGAGAAAACCCACTCCACTGGAGATGGTGAAATTAGTGCATAACACTTGTGCCAGTCACCTCAGCCAGAGCTGGCACATTTTAATTGCATGACAGTAAACAGCTTTATTTTAATTAATAACAATTATTATTATTATTATGGTAACCCACTCCAGTATTCTTGCCTAGAAAATTCCATGGACAGAGGAGCCTGGCGGGCTACGGTCCATGGAGTTGCAAAGAGTTGGACACAAGGGAAGAGACTTAGCATGCATGCACATTATTATCATTGATGGTGATAGGAAAATACAGGTTCAACCATATTTAAACATTAAAACAATTTTTTAAAACATAGAGCTTCAGTTATGCCATTGTAAAAGCTTACCAGAAACCCTTCCGATGTACAACCTGAGTTTGGAATGTTGACAGTCCCACCTGGGCGATAAACCTGTGCCCCATGGAGTACTGTGGAGGAAACACCTCTCTAAACACCTGGGGCAGGTGGGTGGGGTGCCCTCTCCCTGAGCGAGCCAGGCAGGTGGACCCAGCCAGGCTGGCTGGTTTGGGTTGGATCCGGAGGGTGGAATTTGTTTGCTTTTTTCCAAGAGGTTGGGGCCTCTCCCCATCAGGTGGGTGGGAGCCGAGCCAAGGGCCAACAAGAAGGCACCTGAAAAAGAGAGTCACCCGTGAGACGTGTCCCTCAGGGCAAAGAGCAGGATGTCGACCTGTGTACACAGTGAGATGGCAACTGTTAGTTCCTAAACCACAGGAGCAGGATTTGAATCACAAGCCAGCCCTGCATTCAGGAGCTCCCTGCAGCCATTGGAACGCCCTGCAAAGGGCCCTACTTCCCTGTGTGCAGAGGAGAAAAGGTCAAGAGCAGCCTCTCTCACACACCTGGCAGCCAGGTGCTATCACCTGGGTGACCCTCCTGTGAGAGTCCCTGGGGGTTTTGGTCAGGGAGGGTGGGTCCAATGCTGTCAGGACTGGATTTGGGGGTTTCCCAGGGACTGGGGGAAATGAGGACCTCTGGTGAAATCAACCTTCTGAAGAAGTATCAGAGAATCACCATTATAATAGTCACTCTTCAGGGCTTCCCTGGTTGCTCAGTGGTAAAGAATCTGCCTGCCAATGTAGGAGACAGTGGTTCGATCTGGGAAGAGCCCGTGTGCTATGGAGCAACTAAAAGCTCCACAACTACAGCGCCTACGCTCCAGAGCCTGTGCTTTGCAACAAGAGAAGCCACCACCACGAGAAGCCTGCCCGCCACACCTGGAGAGTAGCCGCCACTCACCGCACCTAGAGAAAGGTCCGTGCAGCAACAAAGACCCAGCACAGCCAAAACTAAATAAATGAAATAATTGCAAGCTCTTAGATCGTGCATTTCTAGGTGCTAAAAACATTATGGTTAATATTCATCAGCCACCACATGCCGGGTCTTACACATTTTATCTCATTGGATCCTTAAGCAGAGTAGGCAGCGAGGAGTATCACCCCAAGTTTATAGGTGAGGCAGCTGAGACTCCAGCACATGAAGGGACTTGCCCTCTGGCAGGTGGAGGAGATGCTGGCCCCTTGGCTGGAGTAACAGAGCCATTGCAGAGCTTCAGGAAGATTCTGAGGGCAATGTATTTCTTTTGTCTTTTCCTTCATCAGTACCTTTCGATTACTCCCAACTAAGTGTTGCTTTTATTTAGTTTTGATAGAACGTACTCAGTGCATCGATAGCTTATAAGGGTGCAGAGCAATAAAACTCACCCTGTGAAATGGAAACAAACTCGCCTTACTAGGTCTCGAAGGCTGGAGGCTTCCTATTTACGAATTAGGGTGGTGAACTTGCCACTTTGCTTGGGGATGCGATGGCTGCAAGCTGTTCTTTTTCTCTCTCTCTGTAATAACCTTGGGCTGGGCCATTTTGTACTTGGAGCTCAATGCTAAATGAAGAAACTCCTTTCCTTGAGTCTCTATTTTCACCCCACTGGACATAAAACTTGATTGAGTCCCCCGATGGAAACAAAGAGTGAATCCTGGGGATGAGCCTGCATAGCCCAGGGAAGGATGATCAACAGTATGAAAGTGGCCTCTGGCTCCGAGCCGCAGAAAGGAGCTGCTGAGTCCTCAGTCGCCTTCTGACCTGGACCATTGGAAGCACTTGATTCAAGGCTGACCTTTCTGCCTCCAGTCTCCTTTCTCCAGTCTCTCCACCACCCGGCTGCCCTGCTTTTCCTCTGTCTTCCCATTCTCTCCTTCTGGTTCCTCCCTTCCCAGTCCTGTAGGGTTGGAAACGCCGGGGTGCCATCCCCCCTTGGTCCTCTTCTGTGCTTTTGGGGTCTTCACCAGACTGTGACTTGAAACATGAGGTCAGTTTATAGTTCCAGCTCCGCGTTCTCCTTGATTCCAAACCCTAAGACCCGGCGGCCCTGCCTCCTCGACGATCCGCTGGAGTTTCTGATAGACGTTCCGAGGCTGATGTGATCAAAGTCCGCTTCTGCTGTATTACCCTTCCTCACCTCCCTCCCCCAAGTCCTCTACCTGCCAGGTTCTCCACCTCAGTCCATACCCCACCCATTCTTCTACAGGGACTTCCCAGGTGGCACAGTTGGTAATGAATCCCCCTTGCTCAATGAGGGAGACACAAGACATGCTGGTTCAACCTCTCGGTCAGGAAGATCCCCTGGAGGAGGAAATGGCAACCTACTCCAGCATTCTTGCCTAGAGAATTCCATGGACAAGGGAGCCAGGGGGGCTGCAGTCCATGGGGTCGCAAACAGCTGGACACAACTGAGCATACGCACACATGTCACCTTCTATTAGTTAATTCTTCTTTCCCTCACACCCTACATCTGCTTCTCAGGAAACATCTGACTCCACCTTCAAAATTTACGAGACATTGACCACCCACTTCATATTCCTGGTCTGCCCCCTGGTCCGGGCCACCATCCTCTCCCACCTGCCCTAGCCCCTGAGCTGATCTCCTGGCTGTCACCTCTGTCCGCAAGGTCTGGTCTCTTCCCAGCTGCCATAGTGACTCTGTTACAGTATGTCACGTCATGTCGCCCCTCTGTTCAAACCTCTGCAACGATTCCCAGGGGGCTCCTGTCTAATAATGACCTGTGAGGCCCTCTGCAGAGGCCCTCCTCTGTGAACGCCAGGGGCATCCAGCCTCATGGCTCCTCCAGGGAATGCTCCAGTGCACTGCACCCTGAGGGCCTCTCTGCTGCCTGTTCCCTTTGGAATGCTCCCCCTGTGGACACTGCCCCTGCAGGCCCTCCCTTCCTTCAAGCCCTTGCTCAGAGGTCACCTCTCGATTTCCAATCACAACCAGCCTCCTTCTCCCCAGCCTGGCCCAGGTCTCCCTGACGGCTGCCCACCTCTACTTTCTGTCCTCCTTCCTTCCCCCGGCTCCCTTCCTCCTTCTTTCTCTCCTTCCACAGTACTTGTCACTTTATAACAAACCAGACAAATGAATCACTCATTCTGTCTGCTTTTTACTGCTCACTGTCTGTCTCCCTGCATACACAGCTCATAAACTCCACATGGACAGCAGTCTTTGCCTGTTTCATTTGTTAACACATCCCAAATGTCTCAGACAGGGGTTGGCATGTTGCAAGTGCTCAGTGCATATTTATGGAAGGAAGGAACAAAATAAATAATCTGCAAGTGTATGTTGTACAGCACAGGGAACATAACCAGTATTTGATAACAATTTTAAATGGAGTACAGCCTATAAAAACTTTGAATCACAATGTGGTATGCCTGAAACTAATATAATATTGTAATCAACTATTGTTGTTCAGTCGTACAATCGTGTCCGACTCTTTGCAACCCCATGGACTGCAGAACCCCAGGCCTCCCTGTCCATCACTATCTCTCAGCGCTTGCTCAAACTCATGTCCCTTGAGTCAGTGATACCATCCAACCATCTCATCCTCTGTTATTCCCTTCTCCTCCTGCCCTCAATCTTTCCCAGCATCAGGGTCTTTTCTAATGAGTTGACTTCGCATCAGGTGGCCAAAGTATTGGAGCTTCAGCTTCAGCGTCAGCCCTTCCAATGAATATGCAGGATTGATTTCCTTTAGGATTGACTGATTTGATCTCCTTGAAGTCCAAGGGATTCTCAAGAGTCTTCTCCAACACCACAGTTCAAAAGCATCAATTCTTTGGTGTTCAGCCTTCTTCATGGTCCAACTCTCACATCCATACATGACTACTGGAAAAACCACAGCTTCGACTATATGGACATTTGTTGGCAAAGTAATGTCTCTGCTTGTTAATATGCTGTCCAGGTTTGTTATAGCTTTTCTTCCAAAGAGCAAGTACCTTTTAATTTCGTGGCTGTAGTCACCATTTGCAGTGATTTTGGAGCCCAAGAAAATAGTCAACTATACCTCAGTAAAAAAAATTCACTGTGTTATTTTGGAGTTAAGATTCATAAACTCTGAAAATACTGTTCACGCGAGCAGATCTGAATGTGGGCAGTCATAGTACATGGTTTTCAACTCTACTTCTAGGCAGAGAGAACACAGTAAGACGTTGGACTTGGCCCCAACTTCTGTGTGTCTGGAAATTCTTCTGGGGGAGGAAATAGAAGAGGAAAATGGAAGCATGCCACATGGTCCATGCATGGTCTAGTTACCTCTCCTGTAGTGACCTGGCTGGTCCCTTCTTTTTTTCTTTCTCTTTTTCTGTCTCTCTTCCTCCCCTATAGTGACCTGGCTGGTCCCTTCTTTTTTTCTTTCTCTTTTTCTGTCTCTCTTCCTCCTTCCCTTCTTCCTTTTGAACTTGTCACTTTCCAAGTCTCACTTTCACAGTTATCTTCTGTCAACCAGGCCAACTCACCTTGGACCCTCAGGACCAAGCATCTGAAGTAAAGCAGAGGACCTGCCTAGGAGACCAGCTTGGGAGGCTGGCTAACATTTATCAGGCACTCACTGTGCACACAAGTGTAGACACTTTACTTTCATTGAGTTGATTATAGACCATAAACCCTGTTTCACAGAAGAAAGTAGGGTGTGAAAAGGTTAAGTAAGTAGCCTGGAGGGTAAGTGGTGGGTGGGTAACTGTGGTGAGGTGATTTTTCACTTGAGAGCATTTTGCAAAATGTTTGTATAGGTTTCCTATACAAACCAAAAGGAGGCACCAGGGTTTTGTTATTTGTGCATCTCTGGAGGACAGGAAGAACAGATTATTCCATGCCTGAATAAAATATTTTACTGCAATAATACTTTCAATATTAAGGTAAGAATCTTTTAGGGCACAGTTAACATCATTAAGGCTTTCCTGGCAACTCTTAGAAGCTCTGTGCCAGGAGCTTCACCTACGTCCTGACTCTCACATCAGCGAGCCTCACAGGGAAGTGGTTCGGGCTTTAGTCATTACCTGCTGACCAGCACTCACCGCCCTCCATCCGGCTGCCCAGCGTGGGCTGGTGGGCCTCCCCAGAGCGGCTCCAATGGGGCTCTGCCCTTCCTCCTGTTCGAGGAGCACCAGCAAGTCCTAGTGTGTTCAGTAGGCTTCTGACCACCCCGGACCACAGTGACCCCTGCCCTCCGCCATCCCACACACCACACACGTACACCACACACATGCACAGCAGGCGCCACACCACAAACCACACCACACACACACAGCACGTACCGTATCACATACCACACCACACACACACACTCACACACCTCATGTACCATATCACAAACCACACCACTCAAACATCACACACAGGCACACCTAAACTTCACACATACAGCGCAAATACCACAGACCGCATCACACACACCACACATGCATACCACACACACCACATTACATCACATATCACACCCCACACACACACCGCGTCTACCATATCACCCCCCCATACACACACAGCACGTAGCACATCACATACCACACCACACACACACCACATACAGACACACATCACTCCACGCACATCATACACACCACACACACTATATACTGTATCACACACCACACCATACACCTCATCATACAGCACACTCACACTTCACACATACAGCACAAACACCAATACCACATCATACATACCACACACAGCACACACAGGACACACACACCCCCCACACATACCCTCTACAAACCACACACACACATGTCACACATATAGCACACACATCACATACCACACCACACACACACACAAGCAAAAAGACCGTCTATGCTTCTTATAAGCCACAAGCCCCCTGGAACCTGCTCCGGTGGACTCAGGTTTCCCCAGGCCTGCCCAGCACTCTGACCAGGGACAGACTCCCCCAGGACAAGAGAAACGGAACTCTGCCTGGAGCATCAGTACAGATGGGGGCTGAGAACCTTTCAGGCCCCTGGGGACGTGTGAGTTCTGATCTCAGGGGATGTGGCAGGCTCTCTGGAGGCTAGTCCCCTACCTGAGAAGCTGTGGCTGTGCCCAGTCACAGACCCCATCTGTGCCCTGAGCCTGGCCCCTCTCCACACTCCTCCTTCCAGCCAAGGCAGTGCTGCAGTCAGGGAGCTTGGGTGAAACAGCCCATGTGTGAGGAAAGTATCCCACAACAGGAACGCATAAACGTGGGAGTCCATTCTGTCTGCAAACATATCTCTTTCCCAATCACTTAACTGAAAGAGCTTTGGAAGAGCCACCAGCTCGACAGTCCTCACCCACCCATCTACCAGAACCTTCTCTTGACAAGCCTGCAGGTCTGGGCTCCAGGGCAGAAGGGATTAGCCAGGGTCTTGTCCAAATCCCCTTTCAACTGTTTCAACTGAAACAGTTGAAAACGGTTCAATGACACCTGGGCCAGTTTAAGATCAAGTCACTCCTGGGAACTCCCTTTGCTGTCAACAGCCCACTTTTTCCAGGCTCTCCTGCTTGTGTGGGCAGGGACATTCTGCCTGAGGTTCCTTTCTAAAATACCGGATGTGGCTCTCAGATCATTTGAATCCATTCAGTCTGATTTTTCCTCTCCTTGAATTTTTAAAAAAAAAAAAAAAATTTTTTTTCTTGACTAGAATATTTTGAAAAAAAAAGGAAAGAAAAGGCACATAGCTTGGAGTGTCTGCTGTGCACCTGCCTGCTTGCAGCACGGTCAATGAATCCCTCTTTATTTCTGCTACAAGCTGGGGCTTTGATCTCCCCCGTCTTGGGTCTGTGTATAGCACTATACCAGGTAATGAAAGGACTTTTTCTTCTGTTTCCATTCTTTGTTTTCAAGGAACAACAGAGAGAGGGGCATTTCCAGACCAGCGAGTACATTCCCAGAAGAAGGGGCTGAGGAAGCGAACACGAGAGGACAGAGTCGAGTTGAAGAAACCGCGTCTCTCTCTCTCTGAGATGCGTAGTTTCTTTTCTCCCCAGACAGTGACCTACCGAGCTCCTCACTACCCGGGCCATTCTCCGTCCTCAGAGACCTGCTTCCTGAAGAGCTGGACTTCGGGATTTTCTCAGGAGGGAGCCAGGTGGGATGGGACAGCCTTGGTTTGGCGAGGTGTGGGGTAGCGGGGAGAGGTGGATTCCTAGCACAGTTTGCAGGAATGAGGTCCCTCCAGCTAGTACTGTCCACGCTCTGCTCCTGGGGGCCTCAATTACTCAGCTTAACTCCTGGCTCACAGCCATCTGAAAATACCAGTTTTATCACACTAGTTAATTACTAATCCAGGGCCTTGACCTCCCTGCTTAGCGTGGCCACGAGGGAGAAGATGGGTACCTTAAGACTAGACACGGCCTCCGGGAAGCCCGGGCAGCACTTCCGGCCCCGCCCCCAGGAATGCGCCGGAAGCCCCCAGTGTCAGCTGGTCCTGCCCCCTCACAGGTGTCACCAGCCTCGTCGTCCTCTCTGATGAGATAATCCAGGATGTAAAGATGACAGCTCCAGGCCATAAAGGTGACACTGTAATTGCATTCAGAGTTACGCTCACGGAGAGCAGAAGTGAGGCCCAGAAAGGTTTTGGCAGCTGCCTTGGTCTCAAAGATCAGGAAGGAAGGTGGGCAAACACCTGGACTCGGGACCCTGACCTAATGGCTGGGCAGCGTCCGCTGAGGAGGGACAGGTGTCTCCAAACCTGCCATGTTTCACGACCTTCCCTGGGCCAGGTGAGCCCCTGCCCAGGGGTGCCTGCTCAGGTGCAGCTGGAGTCTAGTCTTCCCAGCGAGTTGTAAGGGTATCTGTCAGGGACAGGGAGGCCCCTCTCCTGCCCAGGGAACCTCTGTGCTCTCTGCCTCTGTCATTCTTTTTCGCTTCTAGCCCCTCAGGATTATCATCCCGTCTCCCTTACACACACACCCCCTCCCCCGCCCTATTATTCCTTAGCCTCCAGTGAGGTAACCTCTCTTCCCTGGCATTCAGAACTGGCCACACACTGCCTCCTAGTTCACACGGCCAGTGACACCAGCGACAACGTCCAGTGGCTAAGACTCCACACCCCAATACACGGGGCACAGGTTCAGTCCCTGGTCTGGGAACTAAGATCCCACATGCTGCAACTAAATAAACATTCTGGGGCTTCCCACATGACTCAGGGTAAAGACTCTGCCTGCCAATGCGGGAGACACAGGTTTGATCCCTGGATGAGGAAAATCCCCTGGAAAAGGAAATGGCAACCCAGTCCAGTATTCTTGCCTGGAGAATTCTATGGGCAGAGGAGCCTAGCAGGCTACAGTCCATGGGGTCACAAAAGAGTCAGACACGACTTAGCGACTAAACAACAAAACAAACATTTCACTTTTTTTCAGACATCACGTATTTGAGAAAAGTTTTTTTGTGTTGTTGATCAATGTCTAATTAAGCTTCTCAAGGGACTATGCAATCTACAATACCTCTTTAACATTACAAAACTTAGGAGTAAAAAGTGAATATAATCACTCCAATTACTCTAATGTTCTCTTTACTTCCGGGTAAGAAAAAGTACCTTGTGTTTTTACAGTGCTTTATATTTTAAAAAAATCTACATTCAGTTCACAATGTAACTGGATTGTCTCAGCAGTCTTTCAAGAGGGGGGCGAGAATTATTTCTAGTTTACATTTTGAGGAAAACAAGGCTTATATAAACTAGATAATTTGTCTGGAGTTACAAATGACTAGTATATTTTGATCTGACTTGAGGTCTTCTGTCTTCTGACTTTTTGTACTGGCTTCCCTGGTGGCTCAGCGGTAAACAAGGTGCCTGCCTATGCAGGAGCTGCAGGGGACGAGGATTCAATCCCTGGGTTGGGGAGATCCCCTGGAGGCGGGCATGGCAACCCACTCCAGTATTTTTGCCTGGAGAATCCCATGGACAGAGGATGGGAGAATCCCATGGACGGAGGAGCCTGGTGGCTACAATCCATGGGGTCACAAAGAGTTGGACGCAACTGAGGTGACTTAGCGCGCATGCACAGCTTTATTCTGCTGCACGTGTGCTCAGTCGCTTCAGGTGTGTTCAGCTCCAACTCTGTGATCCCCTGTACTGTCGCCCACCAGTCTCCTCTGTCTGTGGGATTTTCTCGGCAAGAATACTGGAGTGGGTTGCCATTCCCTTCTCCAGGGGATCTTCCCAACCCAGGGATCAAACTCATGTCTCCAGCATTGGCTGTGGATTCTTTACCGCTGAACCACCTGGGAAGCCCATTGTTTTGAGAACCTCTCCTGGCTCCCCTTTGCTCCTGTGAGTCTCCTCTCCTTTACTTTATCGGTTAGTAGGTGGTTCCACATAGCTGTATATCCTAAATTACGATTCTTTGCTGCTCCTGAATAAACTTGTTTTGCTGGTAAAAATAACTGGCTGTTTTATTGTTTTAGGTTAACATCTGCTAACCTGGTCCTTGATGACTTAGGAGAACTGCCCAGATTTATCCCCGGGGCTACTAAGCTTACTTGAAGATTTTAGGCAAAACTGGAAAAAAAAAAATGTCTTTTGATTGGATATGCTTCTTGTCTATAACTTTTCAGCTAAACTCTGCACACTTTGCTACAGGAAACATTTATGCCATGTCCACCCTGCCTGAGCTGCCTC
>NW_011494609.1:10024684-10026825 GCF_000754665.1 Bison bison bison
GCATGCGCAACAACAGATTTATCTAGTTGCTGCAAGTTGGGGTCTATTCTCTAGCTGTGGCGTGTGGGCTTCTCACTGCCGTGTCTTCTCTTGTTTCGGACACAGGCTCTAGAGCACAGGCTCAGTAGTTGTGTCTCCAAGACTTGCTCTAAGGCACCCGGGATCTTCCTGGATCAGGGGTGGAACCCATATCTCCTGAATGGCAGGTGGATTCTTTACAGCTGAGCCACCAAGGAAGCCCTCAACAGAGTTTTGGTCATTACCCAGCATTCTATATGCCTTTGATATGCAAACTGCATTCACTAGGATTGGTTTTAAAAAGCTCAAATGCCCCCCTGCCTTGTTTTCCCACATAACAACCCCACAGTCACATCCATACAGGAAGAATTCCTCTGCCTTTCATCATAATTCCCCACATGGGTTTGTTCCTACACTTGCTTTGTTAGATGCAAATAATGAACACTGGTTTCTGCAGGTCCCGCAATTTCTGACTTAGTTTTTCTAAAGGTCTGGAAAAGCAAATGCATCTGCATGCTGTCTGCCAGTGCAGGAGATTTAAGAGACATAGGTTCACTCCCTGGGTCAGGAAGATCCCCTGGAGGAAGGCATGACAACCCACTCCAGTATTCTTGCCTGGAGAACCCCACGGACAGGGGAGTCTGGTGGGCTACAAATCCATAGGGTCACCAAGTACTGGACATGACTAAGTGACTTAGCATGCACACACACAGTTATAAAGGGTACTTGGTGTCTACAAAGAGCAGAGGCTTGGAAACCAAACAAGACTTAAAGCCATCGTGGCACCACCAACTTCCCAGCTGTGGAGCTTTGAGTAAGTTTCTCCCCCTCTCTGGGCTTCCCAGGTAGTTCAGCTGGTAAGGAATCTGCCTGCAATGCAGGAATCCCAGGTTAGATTAGTGGGTTGGGAAGTTCCCCTGGAGAAGAGATAGGCTACCCACTCCAATATTCTTGGGCTTCCCTGGTAGCTCAGATGGCAAAGAATTTGCCTGCGATGCAGGAGACCTGGGTTTGATAGTGGGTTGGGAAGATTGCTGAACCTCAGTTTCCACCGCTGTGAATTGGGGCAATCACCCTCCCCTTGTGGAACCGCAAGACTCCACGTGCTTCATGAGCCCAGCACACAGGGCTCCTGGGTCATCCTTCCCACCACACTAGCCTAAAGACTAAGACTGAAAAACCTGCAATTTATTCATTGAATCATTTAATAGTTGTCACTATTAACATGACTAAAACCAGAACACAAGCCCATTCTGGACTTCATTTTATACAAAAGGGACGATTCAGAAAACCTTTGCTCTTAGAACAAGAGTCCAGGTGGATCCAGTGCCAGAGTCTCCCCATGGTTAAATGGCAGGAGAGAAATCTGGAGGTTAATAAAACATCTGATGGGGTTCTCTGCAAGATGCCAGGCTCTGCCGGCTGGGGGATGGCTCATGTTTCTGGCCTTCATGCTGAGAGGTGGGGCGATGGGACCCCAGAGGCCTGGAAGGTTCTGGAACTGATTCCAGCACTGCCAGACTGAAACTCGCCCACACGGGCTTTACTTCTGCTGGGTTCTGTTGATTCAGGGAAGACACTGGTCCCCTGTGCTAAAGTCTGGTTTGTTGGGTTGGGGCAGCATGGCATTCCCAGGATTGTGAGTGGATAAACAATTTCACGGCACATGATGGGTCCCTCATGGTCTGAGCGCATCCCAGCTTCCTAATTTATACACACAGAACTTTTTCTCAGCACCTGTAAGTGATTTTTATCACCCATCAGATTATGCTGTTCATGGAAGCCATGACTTCTATGTCATGCAATTTGGGGCTGATTCATCAGAGCCCTTCTATCAATGACATGGGTGAGATGACTGGAAGGACACGCTCACGTGAGCCTGGGCAGTGTGGTGGCATTTATGACTGGGGGTTCATGGTCCTGGCTGTCCCCAAAGGGCACTGCTACCTGGTGGAGTCTGCAGCTGGGGCTTGGGGTGAAGGGAAGGATGGAGGAGGCTGTGCTGTGGCCCCAGGATAGATAGGGACTCCAGTGGTGGCAGGTCCTACCTTCATAGAAGCAATGTCCTCCACCCCTGCAGGAGCCCAGGGATGCCCTGCATGCTCTAAGTGCAGGTGGCCTGA
>NW_011494609.1:10026925-10030102 GCF_000754665.1 Bison bison bison
GAAAAGTGAAAGTGAAGTCGCTCAGTTGTGTCCGACTTTTAGCGACCCCATGGACTTCAGCCTACCAGGCTCCTCCATCCATGGGATTTTCCAGGCAAGAGTACTGGAGTGGGGTGCCATTGCCTTCTCCACCTGGTGAGAGCAGCCTTACAGAAAAATGAAATATGCGTTTGCTTCCAGGGCGCAGTGGAAGCTAACAGGGCACTGAGGTTGGAGGCACAGGGTTATCCCTGGTGAGATGCTCTGGCTTCCCACTCCCTCTTCCCAGCAGGGACCCTGTCCTTTTATCAGTTTCCCACATTCGGCTATTTTTAAAAAAGACATGTTTCTTCAGCATCTTGGTCAGACTATTACACCTAGCAATCAACAGCATAGGTCTAGTAGTCATATACAGATATGAGAATTGGGCTATAGAGAAGGCTGAATGCTGAAGAATTGATACTTTTGAACTGTGATGCTGAAAAAAACTCCTGAGAATCCCTTGAACAACGAGGAGATCAAACCAGTCAATCCCAAAAGAAATCAACCCTGAATATTCACTGGAAGGACTGTTGCTGAAGCTGAAGCACCAATACTTTGGCCACCTGATGGGAAGAGCTGACTCACTGGAAAAGACCCTGGTTCTGGGAAAGACTGAGGGCAGGAGGAGAAGGGGGTGACAGAGGATGAGATGGTTGAATGGCAAAACCATTCAATGGAGATAGTTTGAGCAAACTCAAGGAGATAGTGAAGGACAGGGAAGCCATGGGGTTGCAGTCCATGGGGTTGAAAAGAGTCAGACACAACTTAGCAACTGAACAACAGCAGCATGGGTACAAAAATAAATCTATGTTAAAGTTCTTTGTTGGAATCCTTTACACTTTCCACAGAACAGGAACCAAAATAACCTGTTACACAATTAGTCACAAAGACAGTCCTCAAGTTTTTGCCCATATGCATGTGTATTGTCTAAAACACGTCTTCAGTGTAGCAGCTGGGCCCCGCCACCCCTGTGCTTGGTTGAGCTCACAAGTCTGTTGTAACCTGTAGCTTCTCTGTCATTTCTCCGGCATTCCTCTCCTGCCAAGCTTTGTTTCCTGGAAGTAATTAAAACCTTCTGCCACTGCCACAGCTCCTGCTGCTGCTGGAACCACCACAACCACCTTGGTTTTGTGGTTTGGCAAAGTATTGGCCTCTACCACCATAGGAGCCAGAACCTCTGCCTCCAAAGTTTCCTCCTTTCAGTTCAGTTCAGTCGCTCAGTCGTGTCCGACTCTTCGTGACCCCATGAATCGCAGCACGTCAGGCCTCCCTGTCCATCATCAACTCCCGGAGTTCACCCAAACTCATGTCCATCGAGTCAGTGATGCCATCCAGCCATCTCATCCTCTGCCGTCCCCTTCTCCTCCTGCCCCCAATCCCTCCCAGCATCAGAGTCTTTTCCAATGAGTCAACTCTTTGCATGAGGTGGCCAAAGTACTGGAGTTTCAGCTTTAGCATCATTCCTTCCAAAGAACACCCAGGACTGATCTCCTATAGAATGGACTAGTTGGATCTCCTTGCAGTCCAAGGGACTCTCAAGAGTCTTCTCCAACACCACAGTTCAAAAGCATCTCAATTCTTTGGTGCTCAGCTTTCTTCACAGTCCAACTCTCACATCCATACATGACTACTGGAAAAATCATAGCTTTGACTAGAGGGACCTTTGTTGGCAAAGTAATGTCTCTGCTTTTGAATATGCTGTCTAGGTTGGTCATAACTTAACTTCCAAGGAGTAAGCGTCTTTTAATTTCATGGCTGCAGTCACCATCTGCAGTGATTTTGGAGCCCAAAAAAGTAAAGTCAGCCACTGTTTCCCCATCTATTTCCCATGAAGTGATGGGACCAGATGCCAGTATCTTCATTTTCTGAATGTTGAGCTTTAAGCCAACTTTTTCACTCTCCTCTTTCACTTTCACCAAGAGGCTTTTTAGTTCCTCTTCACTTTCTGCCATAAGGGTGGTGTCATCTGCATAGCTGAGGTTATTGATATTTCTCCCGGCAATCTTGATTCCAGCTTGTGCTTCTTCCAGCCCAGCGTTTCTCATGATGTACTCTGCATGGAAGTTAAATAACCAGGGTGACAATATACAGCCTTAACGTACTGCTTTTCCTATTTGGAGCCAGTCTATTTGTTCCTTGTCCAGTTCTAACTGTTGCTTCCTGACCTGCATATAGGTTTCTCAAGAGGCAGGTCAGGTGGTCTGGTATTCCCATCTCTTTGAGCATTTCCCACAGTTGATTGTGATCCACACAGTCAAAGGCTTTGGCATAGTCAATAAAGCAGAAATAGATGTTTTTCTGGAACTCTCTTGCTTTTTCGATGATCCAGCAGATGTAGGCAATTTGATCTCTGGTTCCTCTGCATTTTCTAAAACCAGCTTGAACATCAGGAAGTTCACGGTTCACGTATTGCTGAAGCCTGGCTTGGAGAGTTTTGAGCATTACTTTATTAGCATGTAAGATGAGTGCAATTGTGCAATAGTTTGAGCATTCTTTGGCATTGCCTTTCTTTGGGATTGGAATGAAAACTGACCTTTTCCAGTCCTGTGGCCACTGCTGAGTTTTCCAAATTTGCTGGCATATTGAGTGCAGCACTTTCACAGCATCATCTTTCAGGATTTGAAATAGCTCCACTGGAATTCCATCACTTCCACTAGCTTTGTTCATAGTGATGCTTTCTAAGGCCCACTTGACTTCACATTCCAGGATGTCTGGCTCTAGGTGAGTGATCACACCATCGTGATTATCTGGTGAAGATAATCGTGAAGATCTTTTTTGGACAGTTCTTCTGTGTATTCTTGCCACCTCTTCTTAATATCTTCTGCTTCTGTTAGGTCCATACCGTTTCTGTCCTTTATTGAGCCCATGTTTGCATGGAATGTTCCCTTAGTATCTCTAATTTTCTTGAAGAGATCTCTAGTCTTTCCCATTCTGTTGTTTTCCTCTATTTCTTTGCATTGATTGCTAAGGAAGGCTTTCTTATCTCTTCTTGCTATTCTTTGGAACTCTGCATTCAAATGCTTATATCTTTCCTTTTCTCCTTTGCTTTTCAATTCTCCTCTTTTCACAGCTATTTGTAAGGCCTCCCCAGACAGCCATTTTGCTTTTTTGCATTTCTTTTCCATGGGGATGGTCTTGATCCCTGTCTCCTGTACA
>NW_011494609.1:10030202-10033796 GCF_000754665.1 Bison bison bison
TCTCACTTCCACTGTATAATCATAAGGGATTTGATTTAGGTCATACCTGAATGGTCTAGTGGTTTTCCCTACTTTCTTCAATTTCAGTCTGAATTTGGCAATAAGGAGTTCATGATCTGAGCCACAGTCAGCTCCCAGTCTTGTTTTTGCTGACTGTATAGAGCTTCTCCATCTTTGGCTGCAAAGAATATAATCAATCTGATTTCGTTGTTGACCATCTGGTGATGTCCATGTGTAGAGTCTTCTCTTGTGTTGTTGGAAGAGGGTGTTTGCTATGACCAGTGCATTCTCTTGGCAAGACTCTATTAGCCTTTGCACTGCTTCATTCCATATTCCAAGGCCAAATTTGCCTGTTACTCCAGGTGTTTTTTGACTTCCTACCTTTGCATTGCTCCTTTCATGGGTCCAAAATTTGAAGATTGATTGTTGTAACTGCCAAAAGCATTGTCGATTTACCACCTCCAAAGGTGCTTCCATCATTACCAAATCCGTCACAGCCATCCCTGCTGCCACCATACCCACCACCACCACTGTGGCGGCCACCAAAGCCACCTCGACCGCTGAAGTTTCCTCCACAACCACATCCACGATCACCACCGATGTTTCCAGAACCACTTCAACCTCTTTGGCTGGATGAAGCACTGGCCATCTCTTGCTTGTGTGCTGTGTGCTCAGTCACTTCAGTTGTGTCCTACTCTGTGACCCCATGGACTGTGGCCCACCAGGCTCATCTGTCCATGGGATTCTCCAGGCAAGGATCCTGGTGTGGGTTGCCATTTCCTTCTCCAGGGGATCTTCCCGACCCAGGGATTGAACCCTCATCTCTTACATCTCCTGCACTGCAGTAGATTCTTTACCCACTGAGCCACCTGGGAAGCCCATCTCTTGCTTAGATAGGGCTTTTCTTACTGTACAGTTGTGGCCATTCACAGCATGGTGTTTCTGAATGACAATCTTGTCTACAGAGTCATAGTCATCAAAGTTTATGAAAGTAAAGCCTCTCTTTTTGCCAGTCATAATGTCAGTCACTTCAATTTTCCCATTGGAGGAAGAAATGGCAACTCATTCCAGTATTCTTGTCTGGGAAATCCTGTGGATGAGGAGCCTTGGTGGGCTACAGTCCATGGGGTCAGAAAGAGTCAGACATGAATTAGCAACTAAAGAACAGCAAAAATTTTCCCATACTGTTCAAAATAATCTCTCAGGTGATGTTCTTCAGTGTCTTCTTTACTTCTACCAGCACAAATCTTTTTCACAGTTGAGTAGGCACCAGGTCTTTGAGAATCTCCTCATGAGGCGGCCACCTGTAGGTTCCACAGCTCTTCCGTCTACTTTGTATGGCCTTACCTTTGTAGCCCGACCAACCTCCTACACAGTGGCATGTGTGACAAACCCAAAGCCTCTGGAGAGCTTGGTGTTTGGATCCCTCATTTCCATACAGTCTGTGAGCATTCCCCGCTGCCCAGAATGGCTCCTCAGACTCTCATCAGTGGTTTGAAAGCTCAGTCCTCTGATGAAGAGCTTCCGCAGTTGTTTGGGCTCTTTGGGATACTCTGATTTAGACGTGACTGCAGTGGAGGCGGGAGAAGGCAATGGCACCCCACTCCAGTACTCTTGCCTGGAAAATCCCATGGACGGAGGAGCCTGGTAGGCTGCAGTCCGTGGGGTCGCTAAGAGTCGTCGGACATGACTGAGCGCCTTCACTTTCACTTTTCACTTTCATGCATTGGAGGAGGAAACGGCAACCCACTCCAGTGTTCTTGCCTGGAGAATCCCAGGGATGGCGGGGCCTGGTGGCTGCTGTCTCTGGGGTCGCACAGAGTCGGACATGACTGAAGCGACTTAGCAGTAGCAGCACTAGCAGCAGTGGAGGCGGGAGACTTCAACGATGCTTACTCAATAGTGTCCATGGGCAGAGAGCCCACACTGGGTTTTTAAAGAAAGACCTTGGCCAGATTCCCTTGGAAGGTTGGAACAGCCTTCCCCACTACTACACACGCATGTGAGACTTCACTTTCTCTGAAGAAGGCTGTGACAGTGACTGCTGCTCTCGGTGGAAGTTTGCATCTTCCGGTCCCAGTAGGGAGGAACACTGGGGGCCCTTCTTTATCTAGATATTAAATTTCTTGCTCTTCTTTGAATGTCTAAAAGATGAGGAAAAGAAGCCTCTTCACCCAGGAAATGAGGTAGGACATTTGGGATTAAATGTTAGCTAAACCTGCCCTGATTGTTGAGTAAGAATGGAAGGTTGGGATTGACATATGCACACTACTATGTGTAAAACAGACAATTAATTCATAATATCTATGTGTGAAATAGATAACCTGCTGGACAGCACAGGGAAGGAAAAAAAGGTGCAATCTGTTTGTAGGACATAAATTAAGCTTAAGCTTCCAGTATACATTAGGTGCAGATAAATACTGTTTGACTCCACTTACAATTTAACTTAGAATAGTTAAATTCTAAGTTAAATTTAACTTAGAATAGTTAAATTGAATCAGAAAGTACATTGGTAGATGCCAGGTGGGGAGCGGAAATGGGGAGTTAGTGTTTAATTGGGGACAGAGTTTCAGCTTAGAAAGGTGAAAAATTTGGGAGATGGATAATGGTGAGAGTTGCACGATAATGTGAATGTATTTAGTGCCACTGAACTGTACAGCTAAATGTGGTTAAAATAGTCTGTTTTATATTTTGTGACTTTTACCACAATAAGAAAACATTTAACGCAAAGACTGGGTGCGGGCTGAGTTGTGTTCCCACCAAATCACTAAGTTCTAGCCCTACCCCCCAGTCCCTGTGAATGTGACCTTGTTGGGAAATAAGAGTCATCACAGATGCAATTAGCTATGGTCATACTGGAGCAGGGCAGATTCCAACCCAATACGAGTGGGGTCCTTATGAAAAGGGGAAATTTGGACAGAGATGGTCACGCAGGGAGACGCCACGTGAAGATGAAGGCAGAGATACGGGCGATGCATCTAGAAGCCAAGGAGCGACAAAGATTTCCAGCAAACCCCCAGAAGCTGGGTGAGAGCCTGGGGCTGATTCTCCTCGCAGCCTGAAAAGGAAGTAACCCCACCCACACCCTGACCTTCTAAACCTCCAGAGCTGGGAAAGGGTACATTTCTGTGGTTTAAGCCACTCCATCTGTGGTGCTTTGATATACGGCAGCCCCAAGGCATGCGCATCGTGACTGGGAGTCAGTTCTGGGCTCTCATTTCTGTCCTGGGAAAGCCTAACGGACTGAGAACCTGTGCTGCCTTGAAGCAGGGGCAGCATGGCTGACGTGACACCCTGCTGCCTCTTGGACCAACTGAACCCAGCATTGGGGTGGGACGGGTTCCTGGGCTGCTGGGACAAAAAAAGGCCTCACAGGGTGGAGCCCGGATGCTGTGCTGTAACTTCTGGTCCTGAAACTTCAGGATTAGCAAGGAATCTCTCCTCACTTAGAGAGAGACTCTCAAGTCTTGGAGAGGCTTCTGAGCAAAATGTCTTGGGCAGAAAACGTTCTGTGGGGAAGCAAGTTGCAGGCAAGTCGTCCAAGCCAAAGCCTTTCTTGTTCAGGTGATGTGACTTTTGTAGGTCACGCGCTGC
>NW_011494609.1:10034275-10065297 GCF_000754665.1 Bison bison bison
AAAAAAAAAAAAAAAAAAAGCATGGGAGATCCTGTAAGTTAATGATCACGAGGAAGCAGGTTTGCTTAACCTCAAAACCAAGCAGGCTCGCTTAGCAACAAAACCATGAAACAGCAGCATGGGGACATGTCCCCAAACAACAAAACAATGGTGGTGTGAGACCCACATCCTGCTCAGTGAGCTCAGTGAGTTAATGACTCCTAGGACATGCTCTGTGCACACACAGAAAACAATAATTTATGGAAAGGTGACATTTCAAAGTAAAGAAACCCTCACTGTACTGAAATATGAAATTATTTTTCCACTGAGCCATCTCAGTCCTGACTTGACCATGTAGGGGCAAGAAAACTCCTGCCCAACCTGGAGGAGGAGCTGATGTTGGAAGCCTGAGATATACTCGACAATGAGGAAGAAGGTAATCTTCTCCCCTTCTCCACTTTTCTTTTGATTATAAAAGTGTAGCCCACTAAGTTCTCAGGGTACAGCATCCTCTTGCCCACCTGCTTGCAAACCTCACAAACATCCAATTCTGATAAATCGCTTCTTATCTAGAACTTTGCCTCTCCTTTGCATATCTCCCTGCTATGTTTTCTTTGCTGAGACATAGCATAAAGAACTATGATTCTGGGGCTCTTCAGAACTCCCTGAAATGACACCACATGGTTTCACAGCCCCCTCCCCCACCCAACCTGTCAAACAGTCCTCAGAACAAAGCAAGGAAGGGAGACTTGTCTCCAAGTTTTCAGAATAACTTGTGTCTTGGATACTCTAGAATGACTGGTGTGAAAGAACCTTAACCACAGTGCCCCCCTGACCTTTGTGCATTGTTTTGTTTTTTTTTTAATTCATTAATTCATTAATTTGGCTGCATCGGGTCTCAGTTGCAGTGTGTGAGATTTTTGTTCCATCATGCACAATCTTTGGTTGCAATGCAAGGACTCTCTAGTTGTGGCTCGAGGGCTCAGTAGGTGCGGTGCACAGGCTTTAGAGCACGTGGGCTTCAATAGTTGTGGCACTTGGGCTTAGCTGCTCCAAGCATGTGGGATTATAATTCCCTGACCAGGGATAGAACCCATGTCCTTTGCATTGCAAAGTGAGTTCTTAACCTCCATAGGAAACCTAGCCCTGCTGTCTGCTAGCTGTGTGGCCCAGACAAGCCCCTGAACTTGACTCTCCACCTCCTCATTTGTAAAATGGATGCAACAATAATCTTACAGATTGTATTCGGTTCATTTACAAGAGGTAGTTTAGACAGTGCCAGGTTGAGCGTAGCCCTAAACATATATGTTTGTGAAATGAGTGTGTAAAGCAAGCAGCCAGTTGTGGGCAGTGTGGGGCAGAGAGGTGGCTGCTGAGATGCCTGGGTGACAAGGGGACGGGGTCTGGGGGAGAAGGACCCTGGAAGGAGAGCGCCAGGTAAACATCACCTGCTTCTCCCTGTTTGTTTCCTACCTCAGTTCTTTTGATCAGAACGGGATTGTCATGTCAGGCTCACACCATGGGTCCCTTTTTCTGCCAAAATGACGCTTCTTCCAATCAGTGAGCAAGAAAGCTGTTTGAGTGGATGAAGCCAGAAGTCCATTTGGCAGGAATGCTGTTTTGGAAAATGATCAGCCGTGTGGGTTGGGATGAGGTTTTCTGCACATTTTCATGACTTCTTCAGCTTCGTGTACCCTGACTGAGCAACGTGCAGCCGAGGAGAGACTGGGCAGCAGATGCACAGAGATTTTTCTCAAACTTCTTTCTGAGCCAATTTCAAAATATAGAGAGCAGATAAATCTTATTTTCTCTTTTTTAGTTTCAAAAGTTTTCATAGGCAGATAAAATTTTAAATTTCATTTTCCCCCCAGTGAGATGTTTGGAGATGTTATAAAGGAGTGGGGAGGTGTCTGTATTTATTGAGGAATTCTCACCCCAATGCCCCTGCTCTTTTCTCATACTGTTCACTGCCCATAATTCATGGAGCACATGGGCAGGGTTTGTGTTAAGGAGACAGAGAGAGAGAGGCCATTATGTAGGGATGTTCAAAATGACTACATTGAAAATAGGTCTGGATTAATTCCATGAGAGTAAATGTGCAGAAATGGTAGTTTTGATCTGCTCAATTCTTAGCCCGTCTGGTCAGCCATCCCACTGATTGATTGATTGATTGGCTTATTCAAATAGGTATTGAGCACCCACTATAGCCAGACACTGGTGTAGGCAGTGGGAACTCAGCAATAAAGAACACAGGAAAAAAGCGTACACTTGAGGACCCGATCTTCTTGAGTGGGGGGCGGGGGGAAGGGGGCGGTGGCACAGGAGAGGTCATAGACACGAGTGACCCCCGTCAGCGGGGGTCAAGGGACACACACGGGACTCCGAGCCCCACTCCCCCATTTCTGGCTCCAGGCTCCTGGCTCCCCGTGCAGATGAAAACCTCCATTGCTACCTTCCTTGAGGACCAGACACACCTGGGCCCAAATCCAGGCTCCGCCACTTAACAGCGGAAGCGCTGGGCAAGGTCAGCCCCGTCTCTGAGGCTTAGCTTCTGCACATGGGAGCAGGGGCTGATAGCTTTCCGCACGGCTGGCGGCAGAATCTGAGAAGAGACACACAGTGCCTGGACTGGGCCTGGTGCACAGTCAGGTGGGGTGAGTGCCCACAGGGTTGCTAGTCTGCCTGGCTTCTCAGATCTGAGGAGCTGGGGAGTGGGGGGGAAGAGGGCAGGGGAAGCTTCTGTCTCCGGCTACTGCTAGACCATCTCCCTCTCCATCTCCTTGGATGCTGGGTGAGGCCTTTGGAGCAGAAGGTCTGTAACTGGCCTTGAAAGCGGAAGCAGACTGGTGGAGCCGTGGCCACTGCCCACGGTGTGGGGAGCGGGTGAGGGGCTGTGTCCGTGTTCCAGAGACCCCCGCCCCCATACTCCTGCCTGGCCTGGAGAGGAGGGTGAGGGGGCACACGAAGACCCCATGGCTTTCTCAGCGAGCTGGAGCATCGAGGCCCTTCCCTTGCATGACTCCTGCTCTCATGTCTGTGTCTGTGCACACTTACCCAGGGTCTCGACCAGGGGCAGTGCCCTGGTTCAGCTTCCCTGATCTTAGAGGGGAGGACCTGTGACTCCTGGGCTGCCGGGGACACTGAAATTCACCGTCTCCACGTCTGAGCCTGGTTGGGTGGAAGGACGCCCCCTCGCCAGCTCTCAGGTTTGGTTCACCGCGGGCCTCCAGGGGGCGCTGCGGGGAAAACCGGCGGAAACGGAAGATCACGCCTGATACCTTAAACTGACTGACTTTGGGGCACTGGGTTAGAGCTGGGTTCTGCCTATTTGAGGCTTTCCAGGTTGCTCAGTGGTAAAAGAATCCACCTGCAGTGCAGGAGACTCAAGAGATGCGCGTTCGACCCCTGAGTCGGGAAGATCCCCTGGAGAAGGAAATGGTAACCTGCTCTAGTATTCTTGTCTGGAGAATCCCATGGACATAGCCTGGTGGGTTAAAGTTCATGGCGGGTAGCAAAGAGTCCGACATGACTGGGCCCTCATGCACGCCCCCCTACTTATAGCTTCTCTCCTGAAAAGGGGGTGCATGAAGCACACTAGCAGATACTTCCCAGCTCAGGGCCCAGCGAGTCAGCACAGTCCCTCTGGCAAGAAGCTGCCCAGCTGGGCTGTGAATGGAGGAGCCGAGGGTCCAGATTTCACACCCCTGGCAGTAAGGCTCCCAGTCTTGGCTCGGGGGTAACCACTAGTTTCCAAGACATGAAGAGTCCTCGCCCTGATGGATGCGGCAGAGCAGGTTTCCGGGGGAAGGAGCCACCCTGGAGACTGGGCTCTCCCTGGGTGGAGGAGGGGTGGTAAGCCACCTCTGTCATCTCGTCCTCTGCTGTCATTTCACCTATGGCCCCAGGCACAAAGCTGTCACGTGCCTGCTAGTGCCTTTCATTCGTTTTAAATTTAATGATATTTACTGTCCAGGAATATCCTCTGTCGATCCTGTTTACAGTGTATCTTGTGCGTGCCAGGGCCTGTGGGAGACAGCAGGGTCAGGGTAGGGGTGCAGGAAATGTAGTGCTCAGGTGCTGGAGTGCTGAAAGGCCCCAGACCTGAAAAGCTCTGGGTTGTCAAGGATCCCAGGACTGCAACAGCACCACAACAGAACAACAGACACACAGCAACACAACAACATCGCCCTCCCCAGGGACCTGGCCAAGGAGGTGGTTGGGTCTGGAGATGAATCTCACGTGCTGAGTGCCCCTGCCCCCTGGTGAGATGAAAGGATGCTTGTTATAAGTATCTTCAAAAGCCTGAGTTCCCCCAGAACCACTGAGAAGTGAGGTGACAAGAGTCAAGATTAGAAAGAAAGCAGAGAAAGCCAGGGGGATGACTCCATTTGGAAACAAGCTGTGTCAGGAACCAGCTGTGCTCCTATCCAGATCGCTAAACCTCATCTGTGCCCAAGTTCTTTTTGGGGTGGGTCTGGCGGGCTGCACAGGTGTGCAGCCCAACAGCAACCACTGCTGTGTGCCTGCCCTCCCCCTCTTCCATTCTTACCACCTGCAGTGCTCCCTCTGAGCCCCTCCCAGGGACACCACTGCTCAGAAGACTAGGGCAGGGGCTCCCCTCCAAGCGGTGCCCCTGAGTGAGGCGTGTCAGACTTCCTGGGGCTCCCTGGTGAGGGAGCAGTCTGTATTACTCCAGTGTGCTGGGTGACAGGTTCTCCCATCCACACTTCTGACCCCTCCCTTCAGTCTGCCCCTGGGGTTGAACCCACCAGTAAAATCCTATCCACCAGTACTCTGTCTCTGACTCTGCTTTCCAGGGGGCCCAGTCTCCTCCTAACGGGCACCGTGTCCCCCTGCACAAATTCCTGCCCTATGAGGTGAAAACCCATCCCTCCTTCCAGCACAAGGAGCCCTCAGGGTGCAGATCCTCCTGCATCAAAGGGGTCCCAGGGACATCTCGTTTAATTTGTGTTGTACACACTCCGGGACGTTGTGAAGGACAGGGAAGCCTAGCATGCTGAGGTTCATGGGGTTGCAAAGAGTCAGACATGACACGGCAACTGAACAATGACAACAGGGAGGTGGGATTTTGTCCAATTTAGAGATGAGAAAACTGAGGGGGAGGGTAGTTCAAGGACTTGACTGAGTCCCCAGAGCTTTCAATGGACCTGGGGAATGAATGATGCTGGAGGAGCAGGAGGGACGGCAGGGGGTGAGAAGTCCTATGGACGCCATGTGCCTTGGATGGTCTCTGGGTCACAAGTATAAATAAGCGGATAATCTGTGTGTGTGTGTATGTGTGTGTTGTGAGTGTGAATGTGCTGGGCACATGCGTGCACGTGTGTATGAGCATGTGTACAACTCTCTCAAAGCTTCCATTGTCTCCTGTGTGGTCACGCCACTGGTGGAGTTCAGTACCATGGGGTAACAGATGTGAACTCATAGCTCATGGTGAGAAGTGCCTGCAAGGCTCACTAAGCCCTGGGAATTGTGAACTGTGTGGGAGCATCCTCGAGAAGGGGAGAAAGCTGGAGGAACCCAAGTGTGCTGAGAGCCACAGAGCCTGCAGCCTGGTTCACTCAGGCTGTGCCCACAGGCAGCATAGGGGGCGGAGGGGATGGGAGGGCCCCAGCCTGACCCACACCTGCTGTTCAGGCCGCATCAAATGGGAGGCAGGGCTTTTTCACAGGCAATCAGGCCACCTGTGGATGCCAAATGCAGTCATGCTGCTCACAGAGAGGCAATGGGTGTTGTGGGTGACTTGGGAGGTGTTCGGGAAATTAAAATGGAGGAAGTCTAGTTCAGGTTTCAGAAGCAGGAGAGCAGGCCTCTGACCTGCTTCTGACCCGCCTGGACACTGCCCAGACTATGTACCTGCTTGCAAAACACACCAATTGTTACCAGCAAGTCAAGTGGCATTTTAGATAAGAGAGGGAGTGGGTCTTGGAATTTTCTTGAGCCCCTGGAGGCCTGGTCAGCCCTGCCAGGGTCTTATGACTCACCAGGTGAAACTAACAGCATTGTAAAAGTTAAAGAAAAACCAGAGCTGTATTTTTGCAGGCAAACTGAGGATGGCAACAGTTTGTGGCCTGGGGTTATAAGCAGGAGGCTCCAAAGCTGCAATTTGAAATCTCACCCACGGGGTGGCTGTCTGGGACCCTTTATCAATTGAGACTCCAGATTACTGATAATGAGGGACTGTTCTAGTCTGGATGTAGGTTGTCAGCCCAATTTGGTGATATATATGCTGTTTTGTTGTTGTTGTTGAGTCATTAAGTTGTGTCTGGCTCTTTGTAACCCCATGTCAGGCTTCCCTGTTCTTCACTGTCTCCCTGAGTTTGCTCAAACTCATGTCCATTGAGTCAGTGATGCCATCCAACCATCTCATCCACTGTTACCCTCTTCTCCTCCTGCCCTCAATCTTTTCCAGCATCAAGGTCTTTTCCAATAAGGTGACTCTTCGCATTGGGTGGCCAGATTATTGGAACCTCAGCTTCAGCATCAGTCCTTCCAGTGAACATTCAGGGTTGATTTCCTTTAGGATTGACAGGTTTGATCTCCTTGCAGTTCAAGGGACTGTCAGGAGTCTTCTCCAGCACCACAATTTGAAAGCATCAATTCTTTGGCACTTAGCCTTCTTTATGGTCCAACTCTCACATGTGCATATGACCGCTGGAAAGACCATGTGCTGTTACTCTTCTCTGTTTCTTTTTTCTCTTAATGATTCTATATTGAAATTGAGTCAAATAATCTTCTATTAAATATTGAAATTGTTTATTGTGTGTGTAACAAGGGATTTCTTTTGTTACCAAATCTTTTGAGCCTAAAATGAAAGTAAAACTTTCAGCAAAACAGGAGGGATGTCTACGCTCATGTGTATGCTAAGAAGGGCAGTCACAACCATGGCCTTAGACACCCAACCTGAGAAAGGATTTCTGCCTTCACCCTCTATAAGAGTTCCCCAAATGCTTCATCTAAGGTCCTATGTGAGAGTCCCCAGACAGGTGGTTTTCACCTTTGTATGTATTTAAGAATCAATTTTTTAAAGCCAGCTTCTTCACTTTAAAAAACAGTCAGTCCTAAAGGAAATCAATCCTGATTGATTACAGGATTTACATTACAGAAACAGAACAGTCCTGGGAAGGAGTGGAAGAGGTAGGCCGGGCTGGAGCTTCCAGTTCCTCCCATTTGCAGCTGGTTGCCAAAGCAACGGCTGGATGAGTGGACTGTAGCCTGAGTGGATGTTGGATGGTGTGTAAAAGATGTCCAGCACTGCATCCAGAACAGGTCCTGTAAAGAGCTGGACGTCTAAACCTGGAGCTCGGGGAGAAGTTAAATTGAGCTACAAACGCAGGAGTCATCAGGGACTCCATGATTTTTAGAGTCAGAGGTGGTCAACCAGAGCCAAAGACCAGAGAGGAAAGATGAGTGGGCCAGGACTGAGTTCTGAGTTTCCCCATTCAAAGAGGATCTGAGAAGGAGTGGAGTTAGAGGGAAAACCAGGTAAGTGGGTGTCCTGGAATCCTAAGAAGTTACCTAAGGACAGAAAAATCATCAACAAGTCACTGATGAGCTTGTCAGGAGGGATGTCCATGCAGCAGTGGGGAACCTCTGATATGAAGGTGGAGTGGAGGCTGGAGACTGCTTTTAAGACATCGGTTGTGAGAGGAGCGGACATGGAGGCAGGAAGGAGATGAGAGAGCCTGGGCACCTGCTGAGAGATTGAGGTAGAAAAGTGAATCCTTTGTGTGTACCAGGAAGTTCCTTCTGTTGCCTCTTTACATGGATATTCCCTGTCCTTTTGCATTATCTGTGGTCACACGAATTTTCAGTTGAGGGAAGTGAGACTTAGAAAGATTGTATTACTTGCTTCTTCATAAAGAAGACTGAGCACCAAAGAATTGATGCTTTTGAATTGTGGTGCTAGAGAAGACTCAAGTCCCGTGGACAGAAAGGAGATCAAACCAGTCAATTCTAAAGATCAACTCTGAATAGTCATTGGAAGGAATGATGCTAAAGCTGAAGCTCCAATACTTTGGCTACCTGATGTGAAGGGCTGACTCATTGGAAAAGACCCTGATGCTGGGAAAGATTGAAGGCAAAAGAAGCAGATAGCAGAGGGTGGGATGGTTGGATGGCATCACAGACTCAGTGGACTTGAGTTTGAGCAAACTCTGGGAGATAGTGGAGGTCAGGGAGGCCTGGCATGCCGCAGTCTATGGTGTTGTAAAGAGTCAGACATACTTAGCAACTGAACAATAACATTACTTGCTCATGCCCTGATGTGTAAGGGATAGAGAAGGGTTGTGAACCCCGTGTCTGCACTTTGAAATCTAATTTTTCTGTGACCACACTCTCATAGCAGGGGCAAGAGGCTGTGTGATACCAGCAGGAAGTAGTGAGCACAGAAGGGTAAGAAGCAGGAGTTCATTCTCTGGGTGGAATTTCTCTTTGTGGGAACTCAGGTTCTGGAAGTCCACCTTACTGTTTTAAGCTATTTTCCAAAATGACAAATAACAATTTAGTTTCCTGCCAGTGCGGTTTCTCTGATGGGCTGGTTACTGCAACGTTACTGATGCCTTTGGAACAGCACATGATGGAACACTGAGAGCTGGCATTCCACAGGATGTTCTCAAAACCATTTCTCCATGCCCCACTCCATGGCCATGCAGAAATGCACGTGGCATCCTCCCACGCCCCCCTTAGTTTTGTTCTGAAGACCTAAGAGCTCAGGCTCTGAGGGTCATTTGTGGAAAAAAGATAAGTGGGTGAGTTTGTGAAAGTTTTCCATCTGTCTACTTTTCCGACCACAAATGCTCCCAGGACAGTGCTGAGTGAGGGGTAGTTAGTGTGACCAACGGCAAGTGGAAGTAATGGATGAAACAGAGACTGAGTAAAATGAGGTTCAAAATTGTCGTTCATTCGCTAAGTCTTGTCTGACTCTTTTTGATCCCGTGGACTACAGCACGCCAGGCTCCTCTGTCCTCCACTGTCTCCTGGAGTTTGCTTAGATTTATGTCCATTGAGTCAATAATGGTATCTAACCATCTTATCCTCTGCTGCCTCCTCCTTTTGCCTTCAATCTTTCTCAGCATCAGGGTCTTTTCTAAGGAGTCGACTCTTCACATCAGGTGGCCAAAGTATTGGAGCTTCAGCTTCAGCATCAGTCCTTTCAATGAATATTCAGGACTGATTTCCTTCAGGATTGAATGGCTTGATCTCCCTGCAGTCCAAGGGACTCTCAAGAGCATTCTCCCACACCACAATTCGAACGCATCAATTTTTCAGTACCAAGAGGCCAAAGGTCCAAAATATATCTATTCATTAATGGATATAGTTTCCCTGAGAACCTGGTCCATATCTTGACTGAAGCTTTGAAAACAGAACAGAAATGAAGCCCAGCACACACATGGAAAGCAACTCAGAGCAGCTTTCTCTAGTTTGAATATTGTTCCCAATGATGACCTCTACGTGACCAGCAGATGTCAGTATGATGTCGGTCTAGCAAGACCCGGCATCTACACAATGTCTGCTCACAGACTCCAAGGCCCCAGGAATAAAGGACAGGACCAGACCTGAAAAATTATGATGTCTTTTATTCTTGCCTTTGTCATAGGGTGAGCAGGTGTTTGAGGAAAAAAGCTTCCTATTTCAAAGAAAATACAGGAAGTATTCAAAGAACTGAAGACAATAGAAAGCATCATTCAGTTACATTAACCTTATTCAAAAGTCTTAAGGTAAATATGGGTTAAACAGAAGGCAAAGAAATCACATATGACATATAATATTCTCTAACATTGTAGAAATATGTTTGTGTCTATGATTTGTGTCCATCATATTGTTGATTTTTTTAAATAGACTGTTAGCATGTATAATATCATTTTTATACATTGTACATTCTAATTCTTAAAAATTAATTTTTTTTTTTTGTAGAAAGCAATAAAGTTCTTAGGGAAATAGAAAGTTGCACACCTGGAAGCATTTTTGCATTTTCCTCACTGTGACAGGAGTTTCAGTTTGGCCATTCTTGGTGGCCCTCTCTGAAGCTAGAGAGGGGTACACCAGCTGCTCCATGTATACCTTGTCCCATATTTCTTGCCCTTAGGGATTTTTTTTTAGCCCAGAACAAAAGAAGTCAATGCTTGAGAAGGGTTAGCTGAGTAAAAAGATGGATAATATTTAATCATTGCCCCATAAGCATTTATGCCCAGTGGGGGAAAAATTACACATGTAAGTACTGATAATTCTAGTAAATACAATGGATGCTGCTTCCTTACCTGGGATGGTCTTCCCCCTTTTCTTCCTCACCTGACCCACTTAGGCTTATGTACCAGCACCTCCAAGAAGCTTTCCTAAGCCCCCCACATTGCCTAGGGTGGCTCTTATACCTGTTTCTCTGTCTTAAGGAGCCAGAGCTCAGGACTCACTGAATGAGCCAGGAGATGCGCATGCCCAGAGCAGCCCTTCATCATGGTGGATGGGAGATGGAGGAGGAGGCGGTCAGGCAAGGCAACCTGGGGCGCGTACCATGAAGTCTTCCAGACATGCCCCGTGGGAGTGGACCTGGGTGCCCAGACTGGTGACTGTGCGGTATGCACAGACTCCCTCCCTTCCCCATCTCACTTCCCACCTCCCAACCAGTGCATCTTGGGATCCCCTCCCAAATAAACCCTTCTCTCAAGTTTTGTGTCTGAAGGAATCAAGCATGGGAACAGGAAGCCGTCCCTACCCTAGCACATCCCAGACTGCATTAGATTTGCCCGTTTTCTGGTCTGTGTGCCTCCCAGCCTATGGGCTCCATGAAGACAGGGACCAGACCATAACGACCTCTCAATAAGTCTTTATTGACCCCTTGACTCTCACCAGAACTCATAATTAGCCATTTGAAAGAAGATCTTGCTCTTCCCAGATTTTTCTTTGCCTAACTGATTGGAGAACAGTTCTGTTCAAAATTTACTTCTGAGCAAATGAGACCAAGAAATCCTAGATTTGTTTCTGTCTGTGACCAGTTTTCTTTTTTCATTACCCATCACATCCCCAGTCCTCTCTCATCTGGGTTTGAATACCCTCTCCACCACAGACTCTGTAGGAACTGGCTTCTTCCAATCACTGTCTGTGGATCAGCTCTTCTCTGCCTGGAATATGCCCGTACCCCTGTCCCTCCTTCCCCAGGCTGGCTCCTATTCATCCTTCCAGACTGAGGACATCACTTTCTTTGAAAAAGTTTCCTTCATTCACAGGTATATGCCCCCTGCAGAGCCATATTTTTGCAAGCAGACTGATGATGATATCAGGGTGCAGCCTGGCATTATAAGTGGGAGCCCCCAAAACTGCAATTTACTTTTTTTTTCAAAACTGCAATTTAAAATCTTGCCCATGGGGTGGGTCGCCTCCCAGGACCCTTTCCCAATTGGGACTCCAACTTGCTGTTAATGTGGAACTTCCCAGCACTGTTCAAGTCTGGATGTAGATTGTTGGCCCAGTTTGATAATATATATATGCTGTTACTTCTCCTTACTGTTTCTATTTCTTTCTTTTTAAATACTGGAATTGTTTGTTGTGTGTGTAACAAGTAGTTTCTTTTGTTGACAAATCCTTCGAACCTAAACAAAAGTGGAACTTATGGCAAAACACTTGGCTAAGGCATTTGTATTTCTCCTCATCCCCAGTACACTTCCATCAGCCCAGATGTCCAGCGGTCATGAAATATTATACATAAGATTCAATCTGCCACTTGGAAAAACTAGGGAAGTTCATCTACTTTGCTGGAAGTGGATCTTCCCTGACATACCTGAAAGGAAAGAAGGGAGTGAGTGCTAGGTGGGGATCTGACTTTAGAAAACTTGTCGTGTGCTTGGATTGTGGATGGATGGCAATTTTAATACCTCATGTACTTGACTTTTAAATGTCTCGCTGATGATTTTATTAAGGGCATCTTATGGAGACACATATTAATTTGGTGTTTGCTCTAGCAACCATATGCTGGTCAGGTTCTAGGCCCTATTTCTGGCTAGAGTGAAAAGCAAACAAAGCTATTCCTAAGATAATCGTCTTTACTTTATGCTAATTTCTTGTTAGCATTTAAAATCAATTCCTTATTTTGACTTGTTAATAACTATTGGATATCCTCTCTTTCCTCCAAAAGGCAGGCACATAAAACAGCTTATTTGGACACATGATGGGCTCATCCCCAAATTTATTGTGAAAAATGAGTGGTAGTAAATGAGCTTTTTGAACAATTTATAGTCAAAATTTGAAAAACGCCAGAGATTTGCCTCAGACAGATGACTTAAGCATATTTACCCTTTATGCATTTGAATGGCTACCTCTATACTTGATTTTGGAAAACGCTCCTTACTGCAGCCCTCAACCTCTGCTTCTGGTGTAAACTCCCAGGAGATAAATGAATGAATGACTGAATGAAATCAGTTTATTCATTCAGTAAATGTTAAGCATCTATTGTGTACCAGGCTGTGTTATAGACACAACACAATTCCCTACCACATGAAGTCTAAATTCTAGTGGTTCTGTTTTCATCATAGCAAGGAGGTGCTCAGCCACTCTTTGGTAAGGGCAGAATATTTACTGCCACATCTGCTTTGGGTCATGGTTGCCTTGGGTCTTTCAACACCATCCCCATCACTGTTACCTTGAATACCATCACTGTTACTGCCATCTTGAACCTCACGCAACAGTGGACCGGTTCAAATTTGAGAGAGGAGTATGTCAAGTCTGTATATTGTCACCCTGCTTATTTAACTTCTATGTAGAGTATGTCATGAGAAATGCCAGGCTGGATGAAGCACAAGCTGGAATCAAGGTTGCTGGGAGAAATAACAATAACCTCAGATATGCATATGACACCACCCTTATGGCAGAAAGTGAAGAGGAACTAAAGAGCCTCTTGATGAAGGTGAAAGAGAGGAGTGAAATAGCTGGCTTAAAGCTCAACATTCAAAAAACTGAATGGCATTTTTTTTTTTTTAAAAGATCATGGCATCTGGTGCCATCACCTCATGGCAAATAGATAGGGAAACAATGGAAACAGTGACAGATTTTATTTTCTTGGGCTTCAAAATCACTGCAGATGATGACTGCAGCCATGAAATTAAAGGATGCTTGTTGCTTGGAAGAAAAGCTATGATCAACATAGACAGCTTATTAAAAAGTAGAAACATACTTTGCTTACAAAGGTCCATCTAGTCAAAACTATGGTTTTTCTAGTAGTCATGTATGGATGTGAGGGTTGAACCATAAAGAAAGCTTAAAACTGAAGAATTGATGCTTTTGAGCTGTGTGTTGGAGTAGACTCTAGAGAATCCCTTGGACTGCAAGGGGATGAAATCAGTCAATCCTAAAGGAAATCAGTCCTGAATAATCATTGGAAGGACTGATGATTAAGCTGAAGCTCCAATAGTTTGGCCACCGATGCACAGAACCAATTCCTTAGAAAAGACCCCGATGCTGGGAAAGATTGAAGGCAGGAGGAGAAGGGGATGACAGAGGATGAGAAGGTTGGATAGCATCACTGACTGAATGGACACTAGTTTGAGCAAGCTCTGGGAGACCATGAAGGATAGGGAAGCCTGGAGCACTTCAGTCCATGGGGTCAAAAAAAGTTGGACACGACTGAGTGATTGAGCAACAACAACAACAACCCTGTTTTATAGATGAGAAAAGTTATATGTATATTATGACTATTGAATCCATTATATATGGTTATATTTTATTTGAATATTCATTTCAAAAGCTTGAACCATGTTGCTCTATTTCCTTACGGATTCTTAGGTTTTCTGGGCAGAAATTTGCTTGTTGCTCAATTGTGGGTCCTGCTCAAACCAGGATCTATGGAAATAGATGAGTTGTGCCCTTAAGGATGCCCCCTGTGCTCCCGAGGGCACACAGTTACGCATCCTTCTTTCTTTCTTTCCACCTTAGTTCTCTGTCTTCCTGTGGGAACCACTGTCTCAGGGGTAATCTGTGCCCTTCTGCTCCTTTGACAGAAATCTCCATTAAGTTTCTTTTCTCCTAAGAAGAGCTCCACAATTCAAACCCTCGCTCATCTTCCCTCTCATCTCTTCCCATCACATCTCGTATCTAATCAATTACCACCACTCAGACAGCTGTCACGGGGAGTGCTGAAGCCTGTGAGCCTTCTGCTGCAGCCTGTTAGAGGGTGAGATACCTTAATGTGTTACTTAGTCCCAGAGGCATCAGGGAACAGAAAGGTAATTTTCTACAGTGATGGCTTTGGCATCAACCACAGGCAGACAGGAGAGAAATTCGTGGGTCAGGGTAGGCGGTTTACCCTTTCATGTATCCTTCAGACTGGTCCAGTATAAGGCAGGATGGGCTCCTTTTTTATCCTTGCATGTGTGTGTGATTTAACCATATCACTTTATTTTCCATTCCCATTAGATGTACTGACACAAAGAATATGTAGCAACAAATGAACGAGTATACAAAATGTGATCTGTTCTAACAATGGAATACATACACAAGCTGTAACATGGATGAACCTTGAAGACAGTGCTCTGTGAAATAAACCAGCGACCAGAGGACAAATACTGCATATGAGGCACCTGCTGCTGCTGCTGCTAAGTCACTTCAGTCGTGTCCAACTCTGTGCGACCCCATAGATGGCAGCCCACCAGGCTTCCCCATCCCTGGGATTCTCCAGGCAAGAACACTGGAGTGGGTTGCCGTTTCCTTCTCCAGTGCATGAAAGTGAAAGGGAAGTTGCTCAGTCATGTCCAACTCTTCGCGACCCCATGGACTGCAGCCCACCAGGCTCCTCCATCCATGGGAATCTCCAGGCAAGAGTACTGGAGTGAGGTGCCATCGCCTTCTCCGGAGGCACCTAGCAGAGCAAATTCAAAGAGACAGGAAGTCAAATGGTGGTTGGAAGTGAGTGTTTCATGAGGACAGAATTTCAAATGGGGAAGATAAAAACATTCTGGAGAGGGACGGTGGTGAGGGCTGCAAGATAAAGTAAATAGATTTAATGCTACAAAAATGGTTAAGATGTTGTATATATTTGTTATATATACTTTTGCTGCAGTCAAAATAAAACAGGAAGGGCAGGAGTCCTCAGCTGAAAGAAGAGCAGTGAAGGAGTAGCACATATTCATTCCTCACAGCGGACAGGACACTTCACTGGGACGACCCTGAGGAGCTCACTTTCCTGGAACAAGTACTGTTTCTTTCCTGGTGACTCTAGCCAGCACTGCTTTTACAAATGGCTTTCTGCATGTCTTAAGGAGTCTGAGCACAGAGCTCCTCCTTAGCTGGGAAGCGGCCGTGACTCTGAAGCTTTGCCCAGCCCAGGTTTTGTCTGGGCAGGAAAGCTGGACATCTGATGGGGAAGGACCTGCAGGCAGGAGGCAGACTGAGGAGTCCTTGTGCCTCTCACGTGGCTGATGGTGATTGATTTGGGGGACTGCGAAGTCCACCCCAATAGTGGAGTGTGCGTGGGGTACGGCCTCCATTATTGGAGCATCTGAAGGATGCTTTGAAGCGTTGGTGGCAGTTTTTGACAGACTGTATCTGCTATTAAATGAGCTCTAATTTGGCTGAGTCCTGAACATGTTGCAATATGCCTCTGCCCCAAAAGACTTTTCTGGATTTTTGCCATTTCCCAGAATATATATAAAGAGATGGCTATTCCCTATAAGAGCATCCCTCCTTAACATATATAGAACACACAATTACCAACTGGAAAGCTAGAGTTTTTATTTTAGTCTCTCAGTCATGCCTGACTCTTTGTGACCCCATGGACACAGTCCGCCAAGCTTCTCTGTCCATGGGATTCTCCAAGCAAGAGTTCTGGAGTGGATTGCCATTTCCTACTCCAGGGGATCTTCCTGACCCAGGGATTGAACCCAGGTCTCTTGCATCTCCTGCATTGGCAGATGAGTTCTTTATCACTAGCACCACCTGAGAGGCCCCACTGGGGTCCATCACACCCCAAAATGGCTACTAAACCCAATGCATCCTTCCTAGACTCCTTCACTGCCTTCTCTGCAACCTGAGCGTGTGTGGTCCTCTCAAGCTCTCAGCCCCTGCACACTCGTGTGGTCTGCTATCTACACCTGTGCTACCCCTTCTCCTCGTGTTTGCAGCTTCATCTTTCTGCACTCAGATACTAAATGTTCGTGCTTCCTGGTGGCTCTCCAAGGACCTCTATTCTTTTTACTTTTTTAATGAAACATTTATTAACCCTTAGCCTGTGCCAGGCATAACGATAGTCAATAATAAAGTCACGGACAGTTGCTGAGCACTCACCTGGACCAGGTGCTGTGCTGCTGCTGCTAAGTCACATCAGTCGTGTCCGACTCTGTGTGACCCCATAGACGGCAGCCCACCAGGCTCTGTCATCCCTGGGATTCTATAGCACGATGCAAATTTGACAACAAAAAGTGGAAATAAGAGCTGACATTTACTAAGTGGTTACTATGTGTTGAGCTTTGTTATATGATTTTAATAATAACAAAATAATAAGAAACTGGCAGCCGCTGCTGCTGTGTACCAGGCCCCACTGTGGCCCCAAAGTACATGCGTTATCCTACTGAGCTTTCCCAATGACTCTATTTTATTATAGTTAAAGTTTTTAATTTTATTGAAGGATAGTTGATTTACAGTGTTGTGTTAATTTCTTCTGTACAGCAAAGTGGCTCAGTTATACATATACATATACATATATATATGTATATATATGTTCTTCTTCATATTCTTTTCCATTACAGTTTGTCCCAAGATGTTGGATATGGTTCCCTGTGCTATAGAGCAGGACTTTGTTGTTTACAGGACGTATTTTCCATCTCCACAAATTCCTGAATGACCTCAGGCATGTCTGTCATCTCAGTAATAACCCTTCCCCATAACTCCCCAAACTGCATTTATATCCTGGGCCTTTATCCTAAGTGAAAAGTGTTAGGCACTCAGTTGTGTCCGATTCTTTGTGACCCCATAGACTGTAGCCCACCAGGCTCCTCTGTCTGTGAGATTTCCCAGGCAAGAATACTGGAGTAGGTTGCCATGCCCTTCTCCAAGGGGTCTTCCCCACCCGTGGATCGAACCCAGGCCCTGCATTGCAGGAGGATTCTCTAATGTCTGAGACGCTCAGGAAGTTTTTCCTTTTTCCTAAGTCTGATCAAATGAACCGCCTTGGCCCATGAGACAACTCCCTCTGGCTGCTCTGTGGGCATCTCAAACTCAAGTGTGTTCAAAATGAAAATGAATGCCCTGCTCCCAAAACCTGTTTCACCTTCTAGAATCTCTACCTCAGGGACATGACAGGTTGTCCAAGCTAGAAGCCTGGCTGTCTCCTCTGACTGCTGTCAATCACTCTCTCACTCCCCACATCCAATCCCCACAACAACGCTCATGTTGTTTCTAGAAGCATCTCTTACATGCATCTAGCTCTTTCCATTTCCACAGCAACCAACCCTTCCTGCCACCTTGGACCTGATGAGTGTGACAGCTCCTGACTGGAGCTGCAGACACAAACCTTCCCAGTGCTCTTCTCTCTGCAGCCAGAGCAGTCTACTGGCAACAAGTGAGAGGAGTGGGATGGGTGGGAGCGAGGGAGGCTCAGGAGGGAGGGGGCATATGCACACTTGTGGCTGATTCACATTGCTGTGCAGCAAAAACCAGTGCAACGTTGTAAAGCGACTATCCTCCAGTTAAAAATAAATTTAAAATGTTTTAAAAAGAACATGCAAATGTGTTCATGTCCCAATGTGCTTGAACCCTCCAAAGCCACCCTGCCCGCACCTTACTCTCTGGTGCCCCTCTTGCTTCTAGAGCTCAGCCCTGTGATGGGGGACTGGCTGCAGTCCCTACGTGCAGGGACTGCATGCGGGCCCCCACCCCTGCCCCCATCCTTTGTTGACCAAGCCAGCTCTTGGTTATTCATCCATTGGGACCAAGTTCAACCCCTTTCTGAAGTCATCTCCAGCCCCACCAGTGATGTGCTCCCTACTTACCTGTGATACCTGCACACTTTACCAAAGTCTCTTCACATGCTGCCCTCCTCTAGTGTGTCAGCTCTAGTCTGTCACTGTGTCTTGTCCTCTGGCCCTGGGGATTAGCACATCACAGGCATTTAGTAAGTATCTATTCCGTGAAGGAATAAAAGGATGGGGTTGTGAGAATTACACGGGACACTGACTGTATGTGGCTTATACTCAGCTCGTACCGAATCAGGTAAAAGTGAAAGCGAAACTGTTAGTCACTCAGTCGTGTCTGATTCTTTGCGACCCCACTGACTGTAGCCCAGTCAGGTTGCCGGGTTGCCCAGGCAGGGTTCTCTGTCCATGGGATTCTCCAGGGAAGAATACTGGAGTGGGTTGCCATGCCCTTCTCCAGGGGATCTTCCAGACCTAGGGATCGAACTTGGGTCTCCTGAATTGCAAACACATTCTTTACCATCTTAACCACCAGGGAAGCCCCCAGACAAGTAGTTGGACTATTTTAGAGTCTTCGTATGACATCGTGTAGGATTTGTCCTTCTGCATTTGGCTTATTTCACTCTGCATAATGTTCTCCGGGTTCATCTATTTTGGCACATATGGTAGGATTTCCTTCTTTTTTTAAGGCTCAGAGTAGAATGCTGGTCTCCAGAGGGGTGGAAGGAGGGTATATGGGGGTTATAGTCAAAGGTATGGCTCAGATTGTAAAGAATCCCTGGGTCAGGAAGATCCCCTGGAGGAGGAAATGACAGCCTACTCCAGTATTATTGCCTGGAGAATCCCATGGACAGAGTTGCCTGGTGAGCTATAGTCTATGGGATTGCAAAGAGTTGGACATGACTGAACCACTAACACTTTCACTTCACTTCACTTCAAAGGTATATGACATCTCATATATGCAAGAGTCTAAAATAAATGATACAAATGAACTTATTTACAACACACAAATAGCTGCACAGACTTAGAGAGTGAACTATGGTTACCAGTGGGGAGGAGTTGGTGAGGGAAGGGGTAGACTGGGAGTTTGGGACGGACATGTACACACTGCTATATTTAAAATAGATAACCAACAAGGCCCTACTGTATAGCACAGGGAACTATGTTACATATACTGTAATAACCTAAATTTGAAAGAGTTTGGAAAAAGAATAGATTTCAAAGTGTGTGTATAGATGAATCACTTTGCTGTATATCTGAAACTAACAAAGCATGGTTAATCAACTGTCCTCCAATATAAAATAAAAAATACACAAAGTTTTGGTTACGCAAGACGAATGAGTCTCAGAGCTCCACTGACCAACCCATAGTTAATGATTCGGTAGTGTTTACTTAAACGTTTGATAAGAGGGTAGATTTTATGTGAAGTACTGTACTCTTGCCTGGAAAATCCCATGGATGGAGGAGCCTGGTAGGCTGCAGTCCATGGGGTCACTAAGAGTTGGACATGACTGAACGACTTCACTTTAACTTTTCACTTTCATGCGTTGGAGAAGGAAATGGCAACCCACTCCAGTATTCTTGCCTGGAGAATCCCAGGGACTGGGGAGCCTGGTGGGCTGCTGTCTATGGGATCGCACAGAGTTGGACACGACTGAAGTGACTTAGCAGCAGCAGCAGCAGCAGCAAGAGGGCAAGAGGAAACCTTTGAAAATGGTGGGTGTGTTCATGGCATTGATTATACTGATGGGCTTGTGTGTGTATTGTATCTCCAAACATTAAGGTGTATATTAATATGTACAGCTTTTTATAAGTTGAGTCTGCCTCAGTCAAATTTGTTATAAACAGGTCATGTTATTACCATGAAGAGTGGTGACAGCAAGCCCCAGGGTCTGGATGCAGGGCCATCCAGGCCTCGGTGTTCAGCGGGTATGTGAGGTAGCAGCAAGACTCAGTTTCCTGGGGCTGCTCCTCTAAGAGAAGAGTCAGGGCCTGCGGTAGCTCCATTGCCCTGATGATGTGGTTCAGCTCATAGCTGGATGCAGTTCCTTGTCCCTCATGGGAAATGTCACCTTGCTTTACATCAAAGTGTGTGCCAGCCACTGCTCAGAGTGACATTGGGGCCTTGCAGGCATGGGTGCTGGGAAGGGGCCCCATCCTCAGAGAAGGCTGTCTCAGGCTCCAGTGAAGGGCTGACCTTCTTACCCTCAGATGACTGTGAGGCCAGTGGGAGGCTGGGACAGCTGGAGCCACTGAATCAGGAAGGCTGACATTCATTTTTAGGAAATTTAAAAACACGTTGTAGGACATTGTTTAAAGATGCCCCACAATTCTGTTTGGTTGACTGGTAGAAATACTTCTCCCTGATCTTGGACAGATGTCTTACATTTTCTCACTCTCAGTTTCCTCATCTGTGGTGTGTGCTAATTCGCTTCAGGCGTGTCCAACTCGTGACCCCATGGACTGTGGCCCACCAGGCTCCTCCGTCCATGGGATTCTCCAGGCAAGTATACTGGAGTGAGTTGCCATTTCCTTCTCCAGGGATCTTCCTGACCCAGAGATCAAACCCCTGTCTCCAGCACTGGCAGGTGCTTTACCATGGAGCCACCTGGGAAGCCCTGCAGGAGATCAGCACTGACTCAAAAGTTGTGCAGCAAGAAACACCGTGGTTCCATATCCAGCAGTAAAAGAGGCAAAGACACGCAGGGAAACATCATGAAGGAAGCCCAGCACAGCGACTTGGGGCTGGGCCTTGGTTGCATTTCTTTCTGAGCCCCGAGTTCTCATAACTTTGGAAGAGAAATGCCGAACCCTGGGAGAAGCAGATGCAAGTCTGGCATCATGTATCTACTTAGATGCTGAAATTCTACATTTAGCTAGCTGTTTCCCTTGCTTAGATGTGTGGCTATTTTATTTTCACCAATGTTGATTTGTGTTATCTGACTGCAAGCTTTATTTTCTTGGGCTCCAAAATCACTGTGGATGGTGAATGCAGCCATGAAATTAAAAGAGGCTTGCTCCTTGGGAGAAAGATTATGACAAACCTAGACAGCATATTGAAAAAGCAGAAACATTACATTGCTGACAAAGATCCATTTAGTCATAACTATGGTTTTTCCAGTAGTCAGGTATGGATGTCAGAGTTGGACCATAAAGAAGGCTGAGCACCAAAGAATCAATGCCTGAACTGTGGTGTTGGAGAAAACTCCTGAGAGTCCCTTGGACTGTAATGAGGTCCAACCAGTCAATCCTAAAGGAAATTAACCCTGAATATTCATTGGAAGGACTGATGCTGAAGCTCCAATACTTGGCCACCTGATGCAAAGAGCCGACTCATTGGAAAAGACCTTGACTCTTGAAAAGATTGAGGGCAGAAGAGGGTGACAGAGGATGAGGTCGTTCAGTGGCACCATTGACTCTATGAACATGAGCTGGAGCAACAGGAAATAGTGAAGGACAGGGAAGTCTGGCATGCTGCAGTCCACAGGGTCACAAAGAGCTGGATGCAACCAAGTAACTGAACAACTACAAGCTTATTCTATGAAAGATTGCCTAGGAGGTAGGCGATCCTGTGAAATCCACCCGTTTACTGCTACTGCTACTGCTAAGTCACTTCAGTCGTGTCCGACTCTGTGTGATCCCATAGACGGCAACCCGCCAGATTCCTCTGTCCCTGGGATTCTCCAGGCAAGAACACTGGAGTGGGTTGCCATTTCCTTCTCCAGTGCATGAAAGTGAAAAGTGAAAGTGAAGTCGCTCAGTCGTGTCCAACCCTCAGTGACCCAGTGGACTGCAGCCTTCCAGGCTCCTCTGTCCATAGGATTTTCCAGGCAAGAGTACTGGAGTGGGGTGCCATTGCCTTCTCCGATTACCTCTGGTCTTCTGCAAATGCATCTCCTCCCTCCTCTGCTTCTGCATTTTCAGTTTTCGTCATTGTTTTACCTTCTTATATAAAATTAAAAAAATTTTTGTTAGACACATAATTTAAACATAAATTTAGATACGTAAATTAAATATATCATTGTTCTAATTCAAACAACTCTTCTGATAGATTAGAACCAATTCATGTTTAAGTAAAATGTGAATTTCCCACCACATCCTAAACCACTTATTCTCTTATCTCCAGATTCCCTCATGAGCTTTCACTTCCCTTCAACCAAAGCCATGTTTTACTACTTCTCTCTTTCTCTTCCTCTTTCTTCTTCTTCTCCTACCTACCTATTTACCTACTTATCTACATGGGCAGTTTTCTGTCATCAATTTAATATTGTAATCATCTCTCAGCATCTGGCATACACATCATTTTGAAGACAATTGCATTTTTGCTCACAAAACTAATGTAGCTTATTTTCATTGTTAGTATTGTTTTCAACTGTTACAAAGCTTCACTGAATAACCTCATACACCATATCTTTGCTCACTTGTACTGCTGTTTCTCTAGCTTGGGAATGGCTTTACTCTAACACAGGACGTGCAGATTAAAAAATTTGGAATAGAAACATTTTTCCTCCCTCTAAACTGGGCTGGTATGAGCTTCCTTGCTTCTCAGAAGTGGACAGAAAATTTCTAATCCCATTTTCCCCAGAGAGAGACTTCTGAGGATTCCAACTCTGTAGGGATCTCAGTTTTTTTGCTCATCACTTCACAAGGTCAAAAGGTTACATCTCTTGGCTCAGCTTGAGTTTAGTCCCCAGGCTCCAATTTCTGGGCTATAAGCTGTATCCATTGCCCTTATTGGCTACTCATTTTACTAATCTGCTTAGAATTTCCCCTCATTTCTGTCACCTGGCAACTTCTCCTTTGAGATTGCTGTGTATTTAAAACAAAGAACATTTTTTATTATATTTTATACAGGATTTCTCTTTGTTTTGCATAGCATGCAGTAGAACTACACTATAACTCTCCTTATTTTGGCAGGCTACAGTCAATACCAGACCACCTGACCTGCCTCTTAAGAAATCTGTATGCAGGTCAGGAAGCAACAGTTAGAACTGGACATAGAACAACAGACTGGTTCCAAATAGGGAAAGGAGTACTCAAAGGCTGTATATTGTTACCCTGCTTATTTAACTTATATGCAGAGTACATCATGAGAAATGCTGGGCTGGATGAAGCACAAGCTGGAATCAAGATTGCCGGGAGAAATATCAATAACCTCAGATATGCAGATGACACCACCCTTATGGCAGAAAGTGAAGAGAAACTAAAGAGCCGCTCGATGAAAGTGAAAGAGGAGAGTGAAAAAGTTGGCTTAAAATTCAGCATTCAAAAAAATGAAGATCATGGCATCCGGTCTCATCACTTCATGTCAAATAAATGGGGAAACAGTGGAAACAGTGGCTGACTTTATTTTTGGGGGCTTCAAAATCACTGCAGATGGTGACTTCAGCCATGAAATTAAAAGATGCTTGCTCCTTGGAAGAAAAGTTATGACCAAACTAGATAGTATATTAAAACGCAGAGACTTACCTTGCCAACAAAAGTCCATCTAGTCAAAGCTATGGTTTTTCCAGTAGTCATGTATGGATGTGAGAGTTGGACTATAAAGAAAGCTGAGTGCTGAAGAATTGATGCTTTTGAACTGTGGTGTTGGAGAAGAATCTTGAGTGTCCCTTGGACAGCAAAGAGATCCAGCCAGTGCATCCTAAAGGAAATCAGTCCCGAATATTCATTGGAAGGACTGATGCTGAAGCTGAAGCTCCAATACTTTGGCCACCTGATGCAAAGAACTGACTCATTGGAAAAGACCCTGATGCTGGGAAAGATTAAAGGTGGGAGGAGAAGGGGATAACAGAGGATGAGATGGTTGGATGGCATCACCAACTCAATGGACATGAGTTTGAGTAAACTCTGTGAGTTGGTGATGGACAGGGAGGCCTGGGGTGCTGCAGTCCATGGAGTCGCAAAGAGTCAGACATGACTGAGTGACTGAACTGAACAGTCAATAGCTGAATAAGATTCTTGAGAGTCCCTTGGACAGCAAGTAGATCAAAGCAGTCAATCCCAAAGGAAATCAACCCTGAATATTCACTGGAAGGACTGATGTTGAAGCTGAAGTTCCAGTACTTTGGCCACCTGATATGAAGAGTTGAATCATTGGAAAAGACCCTGATGCTGGAAAAGATTGAGGGAAGGAGAAGGGGGTGACAGAGGGTGAGATGGTGGATGGGCATGACTCAATGGACTAACTCAATGGACATGAGTTTGAGCAAACTTCGAGAGATAGTGATGGACAGGGAGGACTAGTGTGCTCCAGTTCATGGGGTTGCAAATAATCAGAAATGAAAGCATGCATGAGTATCATCCTTAATGTTATGTATGCAAGTCAGACTTGCTAGAGATTAGTCTGTTTTACTGGTCTTTGTGAAGAATTAGCCTTTGCTTTTATTGATTAACCTGCTAACTTTTAAAGGGGGTGTTATTTTTCTCTAATTATCTTTGTTAATTCTTCCCTTTAGGTTTACTTAATGTTTAGTTGTTTTGACTTCTTTAGTTGAATGCTTGCCACATTTATTTTCAATCTCTATAGTTTTCCAATAAAGCCATAATTGTTCTTTGAATTACTGATTTTCTACATCTGATTGGTGTTGATAACTAGTGTTCACATGGCAATTTCCTTTTTACCACAGGAGCTATTCAGCAAACTGCTCTTAAGATTTCCAATTGACTAGACTCTTTGGGGGTGTTCATTTAGAGTATTTGACATTGTGATCAGAAGTCATGCTAATGTAAGATTTATACTGTTTGGAAAATAGTGAAATTTCTTTTTTTTTTTTTTTGTAGACAGTTTTTCTTTTTGATGTGAGGGAAAAAAGATGGAGAAAGTAGACTCAGTAAAGGGGGATCTATGGAAAGAAGAACAGGAAGCCCTGAGAAGACAAGCACATCAGGTTCACCTCCTGGTGGGCACTGGCAGGTGTGCAGAGAGAATTTCCAGAAGGAAATTTATCCCACAAGCTCAAATGTCAGTGTCATTGCAGGAAGCAAGGGAGAGCCCAGGGCTCAGCTCTTTCCTTCTCACTCATTTCTTCTGAGCTACAAGTTCTCAGTTCACCCCAGTGTTTCCTGGTACTGGGCACTGTAGGTGGGTACAGATTGCAGTCAGGTGAAGGACTGGCACCTGCTTTTTCCAGGTACATGCTTTTTCCAAGGTCACTTTCCCCACTGTGTTCCCAGCCTTGTTGTAGTTAGAAGACTGAAGCATGCAACACAAACCCATGTTGCAGGCACTGTGTATGCTGAGCTGGACTCACAGTTGCTATGTGCTGCATCTTAACACAGCATCGAGTGATGCTTTTCGTGGACATCAAGGCTCTGCAGCTTTCTGAAGGCCGGGAATAAGTCCAGCATAGACTTGGAGAGACAGCGTGGTGTCACAGAAATCTTGAGAGTCAGACCAGCTTGGGCTCCCATGCACATCCATTGTGCCTGAGCAGTGTGACCTGCTGAGAGTCCTGACCTGGTTTTCCACATGTAAGGAGCTGAATCTCATAGAATGTATGCAAGGAGTCCATGGCCTGGCTTGTGAGAGGACTCTTAACACGTTCTTAGCAGCATCAACACGGACTCTCTTGACAGATGAGTCCCCCTTGACCTCTCTGTAACACCCAGAACTTGTGGCAGTCCCATCCTCTGGAAGATCTCTTGCATCCAGGCCACTCTTTCCTGTCCCTACAGCTGCTTCTCCTGTGCCCTTGACCAGCACTGCCAGCTCCTCAGTCTTCTAAAGGCGCACTCTGTCAAATATTCGCCCAGGTCCTCCTCCCTTCCCCTCCAGGGTCTCCTCTCCACTCTTCTTTCCCGTTTTGTTGGGGGACTTCTAAAATGATATCTATTGTTCAGATTTGCCCCGAGATCCAGCACCTCATTGCCAATTTCCTTTTTGGCATCTCCATTCCTGCAGTCTGGGACAAGCCTCCACCTGCTTTCCTGGGCTGGGAACCTCTGAGTCAGATGCACATAACATCTTCCTCCTCATGTGTTTCACATTCACTCAATGGTTCCATGCTGTCAGGCCTCATTCTGCAGCTGCTCACATCAGCCGTGGCATCTGCCGTCTCTTTTCTATTCCTGTTATCATGTCTGTGATTCAGACCCTCAGTACCTTGCAAGTGGACCTGGGCAACCGCCTTCTCACTGTGTCACCTCCCTGTTTCTTCCTTTCTTCCATCCAAACTCACTGTGGTTAGGTGAATCTTTATGTAATGTGGCTCTGATTTCATCAGTTCCTTGCTCATGTGTTTTTAGTGGGTTCCTATTGCCTACAAAAAAAAAAAAAAAAGGCCATATCCCATAGCCTCCCATTCAGGTGTTTGGATTGGAACCCCTCTGCTGAGCCTCTCCTCCATTACTTTCTTCCAGTGTCTGATTTGAGCTTCAGACTCCTTGTTCTATCCAACCATCTCAAGCCCCTTTCATCTGTGCCTTGGTCCTCACACTTCTGTCAGTCTAGCATCCTTTCCCCAGCTCTCCACTTTCTTCACTCTCTCCCTTCCTCCTGTAAGCCACTCTCCAGTTACCCCTCATGGAGAGATCTCCTTCCTTGGGTCCTGCACAGAATTCATCTTGCATTTCATGGAAGATGTCAGATTGTAGAGAAAAGACGATGCACTTGGAAGCTGGTCATATTTAGTTTTTTTTTTAATTAATTTTTTTGGAGTATTTAGAATTTTGTGTTAGTTTCAGGTGTACTGCTGCTGCTGCTACTGCTGCTAAGTCACTTCAGTTGTGTCCGACTCTGTGCGATCCCATAGACAGCAGCCCACCAGGCTCCTCCAACTCTGGGATTCTCCAGGCAAGAATACTGGAGTGTGTTGCCATTTCCTTCTCCAATGCATGCATGCATGCTAAGTCGCTTCAGTCATGTCTGACTCTGTGTGACCCCACGGACAGCAGCCCACCAGGCTCCTCTGTCCACGGGATTCTCCAGGCAAGAGTTCTGGAGTGGGTTGCCATTTCCTTCTCGTACAGCACAGTGAATTAGCTATGCATATACATATGCAGATGACACCACCCTTATGGCAGAAAGTGAAGAGGAACTCAAAAGCCTCTTGATGAAAGTGAAAGTGGAGAGTGAAAAAGTTGGCTTAAAGCTCAACATTCAGAAAACAAACATCATGGCATCTGGCCCAATCACTTCATGGGAAATAGATGGGGAAACTGTGGAAAAAGTGTTAGAGTTTATTTTTGGGGGCTCCAAAAATCACTGCAGTTGGTGACTGTAGCCATGAAATTAAAAGACGCTTACTCCTTGGAAGGAAGGTTATGATCAACCTAGATAGCATATTCAAAAGCAGAGACATTACTTTGCCAACAAAGGTCTGTCTAGCCAAGGCTATGGTTTTTCCCGTGGTCATGTATGGATGTGAGAGTTGGACTGTGAAGAAGGCTGAGTGCCGAAGAATTGATGGCTGAGCGACTGAACTGAACTGATACATACATCCACTCTTTTTAAGATTCTGTTGCCATAGAGGTCACTGCAGATTACTGAATAGAGCTCCCTGTGTTACACAGCAGGCTCTTATTAGTTACCCATTTTATATATAGTAGTGTGTATATGTCAATCCCAATCTCCCAATTTATCCCTCTCCCCACTTTCCTCCTTGGTAATCGTAAGTTTGTTTTCTACATCTGTGAATCTATTTCTGTTTAATAAATGGATTTATTTGCACCATATTTAGTTTTGTAACCCAACTTTGCTGCTATTATCTGTGGGAACTTAGGAAAGTCGCTTTTCTTCACTGAATCTATTTATTCACTAACAAAACAGTTATTTCACAGTGTTGTTGAAGGAATGAAAGAAGATAATGAAAGGAACGAAAGAGCACCCAGCATGTTAGTTTCTTTCCCTCATGGGATCTTTTATTTCTTACTTGACATTGTCATTCAAAGATATCCTGGTCTCTTCCAAATCAAAGTACGCATGCAAATAGTTTATTCCACTGCTCGCCACATGCTCAATAAACACAAACTGCTTTGTTGCTGTGGGTTTTGTTATCGCTGGAATATAAGCTCTGTAACTGTGAAGGTTGCCCTTTATTTCCTGTGGCTAAATTAGAGAAAAGTTAAACCTTATTTGAAAAATAGAAAACTTTGGTAATGGTCATGAATGCATTGATATTTTAAAATTTGAATATTTGTATTTGAATTTCTAACCTTAACTCTGCCTAAATTTCTTGAAGTCTATTTTCCTGACAAGTCACTGGGGATGATAATGAGCCCAAGTTCACCTGTATCATCATAGCATGAAACCATAGATAGATTGTTATCAAAGAGTGATTGAGTGTTTTGCTAGACTTACATAATTACACAATAGTCATGAATTATTTGAATAGAAATGTCAATGTATATAAGTGCAAAGATGTTTTTCCCTGCTACACCAAATATTTCTCATTCTTCTAAATTCTCTGATTCCTAGTGGCTAGAAGAGGGAGTTCTAAACAAGTTACTGTTTGCTGTAAACATATGCATTATCTCAATGCTATTTTCTCATTGTATTTTCTGTTTTAAAATACCAAGAACTTGAGGTGAAAGCTGTTGGGGTTTTTTTAGATGTGATGTCCCCTTTTGTTCAACCTGCTATCCAGAACTCAAGGCAGCAGCTTCAAACCATCTTTGAGATTGTGGTTGGCAGAATGATGACCCTCCAAAGCAGTCCCTATCCTAATCCCTGGACTCTGAGGATATATCATTTCACACAGCAAAGCTGAATTGAGGTTGTAGATGGGATCAAGATTGCTAATCAGTTTACCTTCAAATAGGAAGTCTACCCCAGATTATCCAAGTGGATCAATGTAATTACAGGGATACTTAAACCTGGAAGAGAGTCAGAGAAGTTGTGACAATGGATGCAAGACCAGAGTGTTATGATACTGTTTTTGAAGATGGAGGAAACAGGCCATTAGCTAAGGGATCCATATGTCTTCTAGAAGCTGGAAAAGAAAACCAAACAGATTCCCCTCAGAGCTTCTAGAAGGGGTTCAGCACTGCTGACACCTTGATTTTAGTCCAGTGAAACCCATTTTGGACCTCTGACCTCTAAGATAGTATATTTATGCTGCTTTAGGTCACTAAATTTGAGGTAATTTGTTTTACCAGCATTAGAGAACTAATGCAGACTTTGATACCAGAAATGTGGTGCTAATGTAAAAAGCATGTATTTAAAACAACAACAAACAAACAAACTATAAATGGCCTTGGAATTGGGCAGTGGGCAGAAACCAGAAGAATTTTGAGGAGCATGGTACATTGTTCACAGTAATATGGATGTTTATAGAAATAAGGATGTTAAAGTCTGCCAGTAAGGGCTCAGAAGAGAATGAGAAAGGTAGTAGAAAAAACACATTTAACCATCGTAAGCAGACTGATGGTAGAAATGAATGTTAAAGGTTCTGCTGGTGAGGACACAGAAAGAGATGAGGAGCATATCATTGGAAACTGGAGGAAAGGAGACGCTTGTTATAGACCAGCAAAAAGCTTGATGAAGTTGTGTTCTACAGCTGTGTGAAAAGAACTTGTAAAGAATGAACCTGCAGAATTAGCTGAGGAGATTTACAAGCAAAGTGTTGAAGGGGAAATCTGATTTCTTCTTGCTGCTTAAAGTAAAATTCAAGGTGAATGATACAGATTAAGAAGAAATGTTAAAAGAAAAGAAATCAGGCCTTAGCCTTTTTTGAAAATTCTAACATTATCCACAATGCAAAAAAAAAAAAAAAAAAGTGCTGAAATTAGGAGATTTGTCATCAGGAAAGGCTGACAGCAGGCTCTAGAGAAAAAGTTGAGGGTGTGGCTATGTAATCTTTTCCTAAAATCTTCAAGAAATCAAAAGATTGGAGTGTATAGTCACAAAATATGTCTTTGAAGAGTTTATGAGTGTGACTCACAGATCCCCTAGAAAATCAGAGCGCATCTTAGGAAGCTGGGAGCATTGTCCCATGGCCATCTCAGCAGAAGTCAAAAGCAGAGACAGGATTATCTAGGGAAGACTTGTGGAAGAGCCTTCTGTCTGATGGAATAAATGCCCATGCTATATATGAGAGATCCACAAAGTTTCTGAGAACTTTATATGTGGAAAAACACTGCAAGTTTGGGCTAAAAGTGCCAGTTTGGAGAGAGAATATGAAAGATAAAAAACCCACCAACAAACAACAAAAAACTATTGGTCCTGTAAAAGCTTACAGGCAAGAAACAAGCTTATAAAACTACTCATGTTACTTTTCATGAAAAAAGGAAACATGCTCAGGATGTGAAGCCACAAGTTCAGAGGGTGGAATTAACAGCCACAGGAATGATTCCAGTTGGGCTTCCCTGGTGGCTCAGATGATAAAGAATCTGCCATAAATGTGGGAGAGCTGGGTTTGATCCCTAGGTCAGAAAAAACCCCTGGAGAAGGAAATGGCAACCCACTCCAGTATTCTTGCCTGGAGAATCCCACTGACAGAGGGGCCTGGTGAACTACAGTCCCCAGGGTTGCAAAAAGTTGGACATCACTGAGCAACTAACACACACACACACACACACACACACACACACGGGATGATTCTGAGGTGCTGATGCCTTGTGAGATTTGTCTGACTCTTGTTGCTGCTTTTATTCTTCCCATTTCCGCTGTTTGAACTGAATGTCTGTAACTGGTATCTTATGTTTACCTTATCATTGTGTATTGGGAACAGATAACTGGTTTTCTAGTTTCTACAGATGGAAAGCAATTTTGTTCCTGGATGGATTATGCCAACCCTTTGTGATCCCATGGACTATAGCCCTCCAGGTTTCCCTGTCCGTGGGATTCTCCAGGCAAAAATACTGGAATGGGTTGCCATCTCCTACTCCAGAGAATCTTCCTGACACAGGGATCAAACCTGTGTCTCTTAAGTCTCCTGCCTTGGCAGGTGGGTTCTTTACCACTATTGCCACCTGGGAAACACATGCCTAAGCCTCAGTTCAGTTCAGTTCAGTTCAGTCGCTCAGTCGTGTCCGACTCTCTGCATCCCCATGAATCACAGAATGCCAGGCCTCCCTGTCCATCACCAACTCCCAGAGTTTACCCAAATTCATGTCCATCAAGTCAGTGATGCCATCCAGCCATCTCATCCTCTGTCGTCCCCTTCTCCTCCTGCCCCCAATCCCTCCCAGAAT
>NW_011494609.1:10065397-10066993 GCF_000754665.1 Bison bison bison
GTCGTCCCCTTCTCCTCCTGCCCCCAATCCCTCCCAGAATCAGAGTCTCTTCCAATGAGTCAACTCTTCGCATGAGGTGGCCAAAGTATTGGAGCTTCAGCTTCAGCATCAGTCCTTTCAATGAACACCCAGGACTGATCTCCTTTAGGATGGACTGGTTGGATCTCCTTGCAGTCCAAGGGACTCTCAAGAGTCTTCTCCAACACCACAGTTCAAAAGCATCAATTCTTCAGCACTCAGCTTTCTTCACTGTCCAACTCTCACAGCCATACATGACCACAGGAAAAACCATAACCTTGACTAGATGGTCCTTTGTTGGCAAAGTAATGTCTCTGCTTTTGAATATGGTGTCTAGGTTGATCATAACTTTCCTTCCAAGGAGTAAGCGTCTTTTAATTTCATGGCTGCAGTCACCATCTGCAGTGATTTTGGAGCCCCAAACAATAAAGTCTGACACTGTTTCCACTGTTTCTCCATCTATTTCCCATGAAGTGATGGGACCAGATGCCATGATCTTTGTTTTCTGAATGTTGAGCTTTAAGCCAACTTTTTCACTCTCCATTTTCACTTTCATCAAGAGACTTTTTAGTTCCTCTTCACTTTCTGCCATAAGGGTGGTGTCATCTGCACATCTGAGGTTATTGATATTTCTCCTGGCAATCTTGATTCCAGCTTGTGCTTCTTCCAACCCAGTATTTCTTATGATGTATTCTGCATATAAGTTATGTAAGCAGGGTGACAATATGCAGGCTTGATGTATTCCTTTTCCTATTTGGAACCAGTCTGTTGTTCCATGTCCAGTTCTAACCATTGCTTCCTGACCTACATATAGGTTTCTCAAGAGGCAGGTCAGGTGGTCTGGTATTCCCATCTCTTGAAGAATTTTCCACAGTTTATTGTGATCTACACAGTCAAAGGCTTTGGCATAGTCAATAAAACAGAAATAGATGTTTTTCTGGAACTCTCTTGCTTTTTCCATGATCCAGCAGATGTTGGCAATTTGATCGCTGGTTCCTCTGCCTTTTCTAAAACCAGCTTGAACAACAGGAAGTTCACGGTTCACATATTGCTGAAGCTTGGCTTGGAGAATTTTGAGCGTTACTTTACTAGCATGTAAGATGAGTGCAATTGTGCGGTAGTTTGAGCATTCTTTGGCATTGCCTTTCTTTGGCATTGGAATGAAAACTGACCTTTTCCAGTCCTGTGGCCACTGCTGAGTTTTCCAAATTTGCTGGCATGTTGAGTGCAGCACTTGAACAGCATCATCTTTCAGGATTTGAAATAGCTCCACTGGAATTCCATCATCTTGACTAGCTTTGTTTGTAGTGATGCTTTCTAAGGCCCACTTGACTTCACATTCCAGGATGTCTGGCTCTAGGTCAGTGATCACACCATTGTGATTATCTGGATCATGAAGATCTTTTTGTACAGTTCTTCTGTGTATTCTTGCCACCTCTTAATATCTTCTGCTTCTGTTAGGTCCGTACCGTTTCTGTCCTTTATCGAGCCCATCTTTGCATGAAATATTCCCTTGGTATCTCTAATTTTCTTGAAGAGATCTCTAGTCTTTCCCATTCTGTTGTTTTCCTCTATTTC
>NW_011494609.1:10067093-10067630 GCF_000754665.1 Bison bison bison
CTAGCTCCTTAAATCTATTTTTCACTTCTACTGTATAATCATAAGGGATTTGATTTAGGTCATACCTGAATGGTCTAGTGATTTTCCCTACTTTCTTCAATTTAAGTCTGAATTCGGCAATAAGGAGTTCATGATCTGAGCCACAGTGATCTCCTGGTCTTGTTTTTGCTGACTGTATAGAGCTTCTCCATCTTTGGCTGCAAAGAATATAATCAATCTGATTTTGGTGTTGACCATCTGGTGATGTCCATGTGTAGAGTGTTCTCTTGTGTTGTTTTAAGAGGGTGTTTTCTATGACCAGTGCATTCTCTTGGCAAAACTCTATTAGATTTTGCCCTGCTTCATTCTGTACTCCAAGGCCAAATTTGCCTGTTATTCCAGGTATTTCTTGACCTACTACTTTTACATTCCAGTCCCCTATAATGAAAGGGACATCTTTTTTGGGTGTTAGTTCTAGAAGGTCTTGTAGGTCTTCATAGAACCGTTCAACTTCAGCTTCTTCAGCATTACTGGTTGGGGCATAGGCTTGGATTACTG
>NW_011494609.1:10067730-10070380 GCF_000754665.1 Bison bison bison
GAAAGTGCCTAAGTTTTATTAGGTCCCACTTGTTTATTTTTGTTATTTCTATTGCCTTGGAAATGAACAGAAAACATTCTGTCGTTTTTGAGATTGCATCCAAGTACTGCATTTTGGACTCTTTTTTTGACCATGATGGCTACTCCATTTCTTCTTAAGGGATTCCTGCCCACAATAGTAGATATAATGGTCATCTGAGTTAAATTCACCCATCCCAGTCCATTTTAGTTAGCTGATTCCTAGAATGTCAATGTTCACACTTGCCATCTCCTGTTTGACCACTTCCAATTTGCCTTGATTCATGGACCTAACATTTCAGGTTCCTATGCAATATTGCTCTTTACAGCATCGGACCTTGCTTCTGTTACCGGTCACATCCACACCTGGGTATTGTTTTTGCTTTGGCTCCATCCCTTCATTTTTTGGGGGAGTTATTTCTTCATTGATCTCCCATAGCATAGGGGACCTACTGGCTTGGGGAGTTTATCTTTCAGTGTCCTAACTTTTTGCCTTTTCATGCTGTTCATGGGGTTGTCAAGGCAAGAATACTGAAGTGGTTTTCCATTCCCTTCCCAGTGGACCACATTCTGTCAGACCTCTCCACCATGACATGTCCGTCTTGAGTAGCCCCACACAGCATGGCTTAGTTTCATTGAGTTAGACAAGGCTGTGGTCCGTGTGATCAGATTGGCTAGTTTTCTGTGATTATGGTTTTGTACCAACACCTTATTTAGATGATGAAATTTGGTACTTTTGGCCTGATGAGATTTAGATAGGATTATGAACTTAGCTGATTTTGTTATGAGTTGAGACCTTTAGGAACATTGAGACAAGTTGAATATACTCTTCATTGTTACCTACAAATGAGACAGGCTGTAACAGAAGTGGTCAAAATTGTATATAATATTTGTTTTTCTCTTTCTGACTTACTTTACTCTGTATTAGCCTCTAGGTTCATCCATGTCTCTACAAATGACCCACTCTCAGTCCTTGAAAAATGGTATAGATTATCTTATTTGCAAAACAGAAGTAGAGACACAGATATAGAGAAAAAATGTATGGATACCAAGGGGGAAAGGGAATGATGGGAGGAATTGGGAGATTGGGATTGACATAAATACACTATTGATACTATATATAAAACAGGTAACTTAAAAAAGCAGGTAACTACTGAGAACCTACTGTATAGCAAAGAGAACTCTACTTGATGCTCTGTGGTGACCTAAATGGGAAGGAAATCCAAAAGCTATTGTACAGCTGATTCACTTTGCTGTACAATAGAAACTAACATTGTAACACACTGTAACACATTGAAACATTGTAACACAACTATACTCCAGTGAAAATTAATTTTTAAAAAATGAGGCTGTGTGATACTAGATTAGGGGTCATGGTAAAAGTCAAGTAAAAGGATTTAGATCTCATTCTGTATAAAGCAAGAAGTCTCTGTAAAGTACAGCAATAGACAGGAATGGGATCTGTAAAGACAATGGAAATTTTCAAATAAACAACACTCTGTATCCAGACCTCAGTTCCAAACTTAGGAAACAACACTTATTATTTAAAAGGAAGTGGCTGTAGTGTTTATCTCAGACTCTTAGATTATTAAACTGTTTCCTAAGCTTTTCCTTTGTCTAAAACAAGTGCTCTGGTCCAAGAGCACTGACCATCTCATGTAATATAAGCCAAGACTTTGATTGTGACTCTCAAAGAAGAAACATAGTGTGGTTTTGGTAACAACCATAAGTGAGAATCTGAAAGTTAGGAGTGTGGACTTTGAGCTTCAGGTTCCTCATACAGATGCTCTTAAGTTTGGGGTAGAGAACTGTCTTACTGGTGTTTTATCACTTCATGAATGATGTGTTTTGCAAACTTTCCTATCATGCTTTCCTGGATGTGCCTCTAGTTGATTCCTAGAACTGTAGTCAAATGTATTACAACTCTTGTATTAATCACGTGAATGGAAATAGGGGTCCCCACGATGCTTCTCACACTGCTCCTCCCTGCCCCTACCTTTAACGACCTTGTCTCTTTCTGTACCTGTAATTGCCCCACCAGGCTAATACCTCTCAGATCTCCAGTTTTGGTCCAGGCATATAACCTCCTGCTGAATCTCCATCTCAAGACTAGAAGATGTCCTTCAAATTCAAGCTGCCCCCAACATGCACATTCGACCTTCATGTGAAACCTGCTCTCACTTTTATCCCCTAACTCCCCCATGAGTTCTTCATTCATAGAATAGTCCAAGTTAGAATGTTATCTTAATCACTTTTTTTTTTAACATAGTTTGTTCAATCAACCCCCATGTACTGTTAATTCTGGCTCTTAAATCTCTGCCAGTTCCACATTTCTTTCTCATCACCATTGCCTTAGTTCATGTCTTCAACATCTCTCTCTTTTATATTGAAATATAGTTGATGTATCATACCATATAAGTTACAGGTGTACAATTCAGTGATTCACAATTTGTAAAGCCTATACTTCTTGTATAGTTATTGTAAAATATTGGCTATATTCCCTGTGTTGTACAATATACCCTTGGAGCTTATTTTATGGAGAAGGAAATGAAAACCCACTCCACTACTCTTGCCTGGAAAATCCCATGGACGGAGGAGCCTGGTGGGCTACAGTCCATGGGGTCACTAAGAGT
>NW_011494609.1:10070480-10072893 GCF_000754665.1 Bison bison bison
CTTTCACTTTTCACTTTCATGCATTGGAGAAGGAAATGGCAAGCCACTCCAGTATTTTTGCCTGGAGAATCCCAGGGATAGGGGAGCCTGGTGGGCTGTTGTCTTTGGGGTCAAACAGAGTAGAACATGACTAAAGCGCCTGAGCAGCAGCAGCAGCAGCTTATTTTATACATAATAGTTGCATATTGGTCTTCGTCATCTCTTGCCTGGACCACTGCTGTAGACTAATAAACGATTAGTGAGTATCAGCCATCAATCACCCAGCAGTCCCCCAGCCCACTCCACCAGCTGCTCATTCCTGTCCGCTTCCGTTCTTGCTTCCACTGGGGTGGTCTCTCAGTCCTGACTCTGGCCACATAGATGTAGAGATGACATTTTCTTGATAACTTTTGGGTCTTGAGTATCTTTTTGTTGGATGGCAGGGCTAAAAGATACAAGCCCACAGAATACAGAGAGTCATCCTTCCAGCCCTGGCAAAGATGGGAGGTGATAATAAAGTGGGCAGAGCTGACATACAGTGAGGCCCCAGGTGCTAAGATCTCCATTTTTGCTGAGTCTTGGTTCTTCCCTCCTGCATGAGTTCACCATTTCCTGCAATACTTTCACTTGTGTATCTGTCATAGGTATTATCATTGCTGTCTCCTGACATTTCTAAACAGTCCTTTGATTTCCCATCTCTAGCAGAGACTCGATGGACATGAGTTTGATCAAGGTCCAGGAGTTGGTGACAGACAGGGAAGCCCAGCATGCTGCAGTCCATGGGGTCGCAAAGAGTCAGATGTGACTGAGCAACTGAACTGAACCGAGTAGAGAAAGTTCTAGCTCATTGGCAGAGCAAGTGCCCTTTCTCTCTAATCTCTGACTTCTTCTTTGCCCCGGGGTCATTTAACATCCCCCACTAAGGCTATCAAAAGAAGAAAAACAAGTAGATTATGGTTTTCTGAGCACATGTCCTCTTGTATCTGAACATTTGTCAGTGCTTCCTCCCCTTGTCTGCCAGGCCCCTTCCTAAACAAACTCCTTGCTCCCCTGCCTGGGGAGCCCTGAGCCCCTTTCTCTGTTGGAAAAGTTATTTCTTTAGATCCCAGCTCGAATTGTCTTTGGGAAATTTCCGTTGGCCAGCCACCCCCTGCTAGTCCCTCAAATAAGATTAATTATTCTTACTCTGTATAATCTCGATGCATTTCCTTCTTCTGTTGTAGTTCTCACATTGTAAGTTAAATTGTTTGCTTAGCTGCCCAGTTTCCTTAGGGAAATGTAAATTCCTTGAAGCTTCGACTGTGCTTCTTCTAGCACAATGCTTGGCATGAGTGGGCACTCAGCAAACATCCATTAACTTGAGAATTTCATTTGAAAAGAAGGTAATGAGGGAGATCTGAGATTAGGCACAACTCCTGTGAATACATGTGACTCCAGCTGATCAGAACTTTTTTTCCTAAGTGCTCTCAAGGGCAATGTCTATTAATGCATCTTGTAATTTTTCTGAGGATCAGGGTCATTGAGCTGTGGTTCCCCAAATCTGCCATGTTAAAACTGGGGCGTCCATTAGGGTCAGTCTCTTGTCAGCCTGTCCACTCACTGGGAGCTCTCAAGTAACCAGAGGGGACTGTCTGGGCTAACCAGTGTCCCTCCACATTTTTATATTGCAGTCTTAACCCCTAGTGCCTCAGGATGTGAATATTTGGAATTAGGCTCTGCTAAGAGGTAAAATCTGACATCACCAGATGGTCAACACCAAAATCAGATTGATTATATTCTTTGAAGCCAAAGATGGAGAAGCTCTATACAGTCAGCAAAAACAAGACCAGGAGCTGACTGAGGCTCAGATCACAAGCTCCTTATTGCCAAATTCAGACTTAAATTGAAGAAAGTAGGGAAAACCACTAGACCATTCAGGTATGACCTAAATCAAATCCCTTATGATTATACAGTGGAAGTGAGAAATAGATTTAAGGGACTAGATCTGATAGACAGAGTGCCTGAAGAACTATGGAATGAGGTTCGTGACATTGTACAGGAGATGGGGATCAAGACCATCCCCATGGAAAAGAAATGCCAAAAAGCAAAATGGCTGTCTGGGGAGGCCTTACAAATAGCTGTGAAAAGAAGAGAAGCGAAAAGCAAAGGAGAAAAGGAAAGATAAAAGCATCTGAATGCAGAGTTCCAAAGAATAGCAAGAAGAGATAAGAAAGCCTTCTTCAGCGATCAATGCAAAGAAATAGAGGAAAACAACAGAATGGGAAAGACTAGAGATCTCTTCAAGAAAACTAGAGATACCAAGGGAACATTTCATGCAAAGATGGGCTCGATAAAGGACAGAAATGGTATGGACCTAACAGAAGCAGATTTTATTAAGAAGAGGTGGCAAGAATACACAGAAGAACTGTACAAAAAAGATCTTCATGACCAAGAT
>NW_011494609.1:10072993-10083791 GCF_000754665.1 Bison bison bison
AGAGCCAGACATCCTGGAATGTGAAGTCAAGAGGGCCTTAGAAAGCATCACTACAAACAAAGCTAGTGGAAGTGATGGAATTCTAGTGGAGCTATTTCAAATCCTGAAAGATGATGCTGTGAAAGTGCTGCACTCAATATGCCAGCAAATTTGGAAAACTCAGCAATGGCCACAGGACTGGAAAAGGTCAGTTTTCATTCCAATCCCAAAGAAAGGCAATGCCAAAGAATGCTCAAACTACTGCACAATTGCACTCATCTCACATGCTAGTAAAGTAATGCTCAAAATTCTCCAAGCCAGGCTTCAGCAATACATGAACCCTGAACTTCCAGATGTTCAAGCGGTTTTAGAAAAGGCAGAGGAACCAGAAATCAAATTGCCAACATCTGCTGGATCATGGAGAAAGCAAGAGAGTTCCAGAAAAACATCAATTTCTGCTTTATTGACTATGCCAAAGCCTTTGACTGTGTGGATCACAATCAACTGTGGGAAATGCTCAAAGAGATGGGAATACCAGACCACCTGACCTGCCTCTTGAGAAACCTATATGCAGGTCGGGAAACAACAGTTAGAACTGGACATGGAACAACAAACTGGTTCCAAATAGAAAAGGAATAAGTCAAGGCTGTATATTGTCACCTTGCTTATTTAACTTCTATGCAGAGTACATCATGAGAAACACTGGGCTGGAAGAAGCACAAGCTGGAATCAAGATTGCCGGGAGAAATGTCAATAACCTCAGATATGCAGATGACACCACCCTTATGGCAGAAAGTGAAGAGGAACTCAAAAGCCTCTTGATGAAAGTGAAAGAGGAGAGTGAAAAAGTTGGCTTAAAGCTCAACATTCAGAAAACGAAGACCATGGCATCTGGTCCCATCTCTTCATGGGAAATAGATAGGGAAACAGTGGAAACAGTGTCAGACTTTATTTTTTGGGCTCCAAAATCACTGCAGATGGTGACTGCAGCCATGAAATTAAAAGACGCTTACTCCTTGGAAGGAAAGTTATGACCAACCTAGATAGCATATTCAAAAGCAGAGACATTACTTTGCCAACAAAGGTCCATCTAGTCAAGGCTATGGTTTTTCCAGTGGTCATGTATGGATTTGAGAGTTGGACAGTGAAGAAGGCTGAGCACCAAAGAATTGATGCTTTTGAACTGTGGTGTTGGAGAAGACTCTTGAGAGTCCCTTGGACTGCAAGGAGACTCAACCAGTCCATCCTAAAGGAGATCAGTCCTGGGTGTCCATTGGAAGGATTGATGCTGAAGCTGAAACCCCAATACTTTGGCCACCTCATGAGAAGAGTTGACTCACTGGAAAAGACCCTGATGCTGGGAGGGATTGGGGGCAGGAGGAGAAGGGGATGACAGAGGATGAAATGGCTGGATGGCATCACTAACTCGATGGACATGAGTTTGAGTAAACTCTGGGAGTTGGTGATGGACAGGGAGGCCTGGCATGCTGCAATTCATGGGGTCGCAAAGAGTCGGACATGACTGAGCGACTGAACTGAACTGAACTGAAGAACTGTCTTCTAATCCTTTGGTAACACACTTGTGGTCATTTGCAGCTTATGTCCAGCAGAAGGTTGCCAAGTTCTAATGGGTCTGTCTGCCCAATGTTTCTGGCACCCATGCCATGGACCCTCTTCATTCTGGCCCTGGAAAATTGTTGCCAAGACTATGACTTCAAATTTCTTCCATTGCAACTACTTTCCCCATAAACATTATCTCTTTAGTTGAACCACACTGGCGTTTGCCTCACCATACTCTCTCCTGCCCTAGGAAGCTTGCTCATGCTGTTTTCTTTGCTTGGAAAGGGCGTGCGTGCTAAGTCACTTCAGTTGTGTCCAACTCTTTGCGACCCCATGAACTACAAGCCACCAGGCTCTTCTGCCAATGGAATTCTCCAGGCAAGAATACTGGAGTGGGTTCCCATGCACTCCTCCAGGGGATCTTCCTGATCCAGGGATTGAAACTGCATCTCCTTTGGCTCACTCATTGCAGGCAGATTCTTTACTACAGAGCCAGCTGGGAAGCCCCCTTTGCTTGGAATGCTTTTGCCAGACAGCCTCAGACTATTGGCTTCCCCACGGGTTAGGGTTTGAATTGTGTCCCCCAAAAAGTCATGCATTGACGTCTTCACGCCCAGTGCTTCACCCCCAGTGCTTACCAGAAGTAGGATCATTGCAGATGTAATTAGTTGAGAAGAGGTTATACTGGAGTAGGCCAGGCTCTTAATCCAATACAGCTGATGTCTTTATAAAAAGGGGGACATTTGTGACAGAGGATAAAGAATATGTAGTACATATATACAATGGACTATTACTCAGCCATTGAAAAGAATGAAATATGCCATTTGAAGCAACATGGATGGACCTAAAGACTGTCATGCTGGGTAAAGTAGGTCAGAGAAGGAGAAATATTTTATGGCATACTGCCGGGGACCAGCCCCGGCTGATCCAGGGTATTCGAAGGAGAGACGGCGTAGGCCAAGATCAGGAAACAATTGCTTAATTAAATGTTAATTAAGGATATAAAGAGTAATAGAATGAGGATAGCTCAGTGAGGAAATTCAGTGGAGAAAAGAGGCTGAATAATTCAGCCAGAAGGTAAGAGAAAGAACGACATGGGGAGACCAAGTTTCGGTGAACAAGGCCCACACTTTATTTTCCAAAGTAGTTTTTATACCTTAAGTTATGCATAGAGGATAATGGGGGAAGGGGTAGAGTCATGCAGCAAGCCAGGCTTTCTTCCTGCAAACTTATCATATGCAAAAGCTTAGGTGATTTGCATCATCTTCTGGCCCGGAGGCCTTTTCCTCTAAAGGTGATTATTCTAAAGTCAGGCGCCAGCCTCCAAAAAGCCTTAGATAAAGTTGCATTCCTACAGAGCAAAGGTGTGGTGGGCTATAACAAGAAAAAGAATTAACTCAAGGGTCCCAGGTTACTAACATTAAAGCTACTATTTACACCAATTATATTAATCAATACACTGCCAGGGACACAGCAGGTAAGGGATATGGAGACTTAGCAGCAAACATTGGCCCAACAAGTGAAAATCCCTTCACCAATACAATTTCTAATCAATCTTTTAACTGCTCAAAAGAATCTGTATTTAGACAGTTTAGAACATCTCATGCCTCTCAGTTTGGAGGCTCTGAGCAATCACATGTGGCCGGAAAAACCTATTCAGGGAGGCTAGAGGACTTCCAAGGGAGTTTGTAGGTTGAAACACTGTCACACCCAGGAATTAACTGGAGCTGTAAGCTAACTCTTTTAGAGAGAGGTAGTGGGGGACAGCCCCCCGTAAAGTCAGAGGTGTAGGTGAAAGCACAAAGCAGAAAGTAGGCACACTCTGCTTTTGGGGGTAGATTGCTCGAGAATTTCCAGGGAGACTCCTGAGGCTTGATCCCACCTTTTCGTGTGCCAAGCCTCCTTCCTCATGACCTTTGCCAGGGGCGGAGCTCGCTCCCCGCAGCATACCTTATATGTGAAATCTAAAAAGAAATGATACAAATGCACTTCCAAAAGAGAAGGAGACTCACAAACTTAAGAACAAAGTTATGGTTGCTGGGGGTGGGAGAAGGATAGGGGAAGAGATAGGAAGTTTGGGATCGACATGTACACACTGCTATATTTAAAATGGATAACTAGGAAGGCCATACTCGGCTCAATATTATGTGGCAGCCTGGGTGGGAGGGGGCTTTGGGGGAGAATGGAGACATGAATATGTATGGCTGAGTCCCTTCACTGAAGCTTCACCTGAAGCTATCACAACTTCCTTAATGTTACTCTACTTTAAAATAGAATAACTTTTTTAAATAAAAAGGGCATATTTGGACAGAGACACAGGCACACAGGGAAATGCTAGGTGAAGATGGAGGCAGAGGTCAGAGCCAAGTTGTTTTCAGTCGCTGAGTCGTGCCTGGCTCTTTGAGACCCCATGGACTGTAACCTGCCAAGCTCCTCTGTCCATGGGATTCTCCAGGCAGGAATACAGGAGTGGGTTTCCATTCCCTTCTCCAGAGGATCTTCCCCACCCAGGGTTCAAACCCGGATCTCCCACATTGCAGGCAGATTCTTTACCATCTGAGCCACCAGGGAAGTTCTCTAACTTCCAAAAGCCAAGGGGCCTGCCACAACTGCCAGAAATGAGGGGAGAGCCTGGAATAGATTCTGCCTCACAGCCCTCCGGAGGAATTAACCCTATGACCCCTTGATTTTGACCTCTAGCCCAGGCTGAGAGAATAGATTCTGTTGGTGAACCCACCCAGTTTGTGGTACTGTTACAACCCCCTGGGGAATGAATACACCATCGATACACTCTGTCCAACTTCTCCTGCTCAATCATGACCATGATGACAAGAATTTATTCAATGTCTGTCTTTCCCATTAGCTTCTAAAGACTGTAAATGCACTGAGCTATGAAGGGCTTCCCTCATAGATCAGTTGGTAAATCATCTACTTGCAATTCAGGAGACCTGGGTTCGATTCCTGGTTCGCAAAGATCCCCTGGAGAAGGAAATGGCAACCCACTCCAGTATTCTTGCCTGGAGAATCCCATGGACAGAGGAGCCTGGCAGGATACAGTCCATGGGATCACAGAGTCAAACATGACTTAGCAACTAAACCACCACCACCACCATAAATGCAAGAGTAACATGTGTTGTCAAGTATTAAGAGAACTCAGCGCTCAGCATAGTGTCTGCTTAATAGTTAGTGTATGAGATAAAAAAGGTAGGAAAAAAGTGAGTGGGAGAAAAGTCAAAAATTATGAACTAGTTTTCTTCCTTTGAATTAGGAGAAATGTTATCGTATTTGAATTGAAAGTTTTCTGTTCAATCCTGCTCAGAGATCTAAAGGTTTCCACAGGAGCAAAGTTTGAGAACCACTATTCTAAACTAAGTATGGCATTGCTCAGAAGGTAAAAGAAAATGCCTACAATATAGGAGACCCTGGCTCAATCCTGAGTCGAGAATACCCCCTGGAGAAGGGAATGGCTACCCACTCCAATATTCTTGCCTGGAGAATTCCATGAACTGAGGAGCTTGGTGAGTTGTACAAGTCCATGGGGTCACAAAGAGTCATACACGACTCTCCAAACCAAATGTACTGTTTGTTGTTGCTCAGTCACTCAGTTGTGTCTGATTCTTTGCAATCCCATGGATTGCAGCATGCCAGTACAGTCTTTCTTGTCCTTCACCACCTCCCAGAGTTTGCTCAGACTTACGTCTATTGAGTTGGTGATGCCATCCAACCATCTCATCCTCTGTTTCCCTCTTCTCCTGCCCTTAATCTTCCCCAGCATCAAGGTCTTTCCCAGTGAGTCAACTCTTTGCATCAGGTGGCGGAAGGATTGGAGCTTCAGCCTCAACATCAGTTCTTCCAATGAATATTCAGGGTTGATTTCCTTTAGGATTGACTGGTTTGATGTCTTTGCAGTTTAAGGGACTCTCAAGAGTTTTATCCAGCATCACAATTTGAAAGCATCAGTTCTTCAGTGCTCAGTCTTCTTTATGGTCCAACTCTCACATCCGTACATGACTACTAGAAAAACCATAGCTTTGACTACACAGACCTTTGTCAGCAAAGTGATGTCTCTGCTTTTTAATATGCTGCTAGGTTGGTCATAGCTTTTCTTCCAAGGATCGGGCATCTTTTAGTTTCATGGCTGCAGTCATATACTGTTTACTTCCCCCCAGTTCTCTTCATTTTCATGTCTCTCACCCTGCTCCTTCTGCCTGGAGTTTTCCTGACTCCTGTTTTCCATATCCGAGGTCTCCCCATCCCTCAGAACTTAGCGTACTCCATCAGGAGCTCCTTGGTGTCCTGTTTCAGTGGGTCTCAGATCTCTCTGGCCCCTAACACACTTGCGCTGCGTGCACACCACCAGCAGAAGGAGAAGTTGGAAAACGTGGACCCAGCTGTGTATTTAGAGGCAGAGCTTGGTAAATGGTTTATGCAGTCTCTGTCACAGCTCTTTCCAGACAATTATGGTGTGTCCTCATGAAGGGGTTTCTCACCACGGTTGATGCAATCTTTCTCTTCTGAAGCTCCCAGATATGGTAAGTCCCTGTATGTGAACAAGTTCCATTCCAAAAGTGCGTCTGTAAGTCCCATTTGTTTGTAAGCCCAGCAAAGTTAGCCTAGGTACCCAGCTAACACAATCGGCTATATATTAATAGTACTGTATTCTAATAGGTTTTTAACACTTCTCTCACAAATAACACGTAAAAACAAACACAAAAGTAAGTAAAACACTTTTAATCTTACAGTAGAGTACCTTGAAAAGTACAGTAGTATAGCGTAGCAGCTGGCATACAGGGGCTGGCATCAAGTGAACAGGCAGGAAGTGACTTTTTGGAGAACCATATTCCCTAATGATTGTTATATTATGATATATTATGCTATGCTACGTTTTTGTTTCCTTCCTTTACATTATATTGTATTATATGCATCTGCTGGGCTGTCAGTCAGGGCGCATTGCACCCTTTGGCCACAAGGAGGCACATTTCCCAAGCTGTTTCAGTCACCTGCTGCCATTTCTTCAGTACAGCCACGGGTTAGGCTCTTCACTGAAGCTGAGACTATTGGAATCCTTCCTTGGAATTGTTTAAACCAACCATTGAGGGTAGAGTCGGGTTGAATAACTTTTCCTTCTTTGGGTTCATGAAGTGGAAGAATATTGCTCTGGGATTATAGCAATGACTTTCCTGCCAAGAAAGTTCACTTGCAGACACAGCCCAGGGGACCCCATCAGGTATGATGGGGTAGGATTGTTCTGGAAGTGTTGTTTCTTGATTCTGGCTCCCAGATACACAAGCTAAATAACAGGAGTCTCCCATACTCTACTTTGCTCAAAAGTCACAGTATGAATTAGGGTTCTCCAGAGAGTCAGACAAATAGGAGATTGGTTCATTGATTGAAATTGGTTCACTTCATTATTGAGGCTGCAAAGCCTCAAGATTTTCAGTTGGCAAGCTGGGGACACAGGCTTCCCAGGTGGCATTAGTGGTAAAGAACCCACCTGTCAATGCAGGAGATGTAAGAGACACATGTTTGATCCCTGGGTCAGGGAAGATCCCCTGGAGGGGAGCATGGCAACCCATTTCAGTATTCTTGCCTGGAGAATTCCCATGAACAGAGGAGCCTGGTGGACTGTGGTCCATAGCGTAGCAAAGAGTCGGACACAACTGAAGTGACTAAGCATGCATGCAAGCTTGGGATACAGAAGATTCAATAACATCAGTTTCCGTCTAAAGGCAGGCAGGCTTGAGATTCAGAAAGAGTCAGCGATCCAGTTTGAGTCTGAAGGCAGGAAAAAGACCAATGTCCCAGCCTCAGGGTAGTCAGGCAGGAGGAATTCACTCTTACTCAGCCTTTTGGTTCTATTTAGAGATTCAAATCGGAGAAGGCAATGGCACCCCACTCCAGTACTCTTGCCTGGAAACTCACATGGATGGAGGAGCCTTGTAGGCTGCAGTCCATGGGGTCACTAAGGGTCAGACACGACTGAACGACTTCACTTTCACTTTTTGCTTTCATGTGTTGGAGAAGGAAATGGCAACCCACTCCAGTGTTCTTGCCTGGAGAATTCCAGGGATGGGGGAGCCTGGTGGGCTGCCATCTATGGGGTTGCACAGAGTCAGACACGACTGAAGCAACTTAGCAGCAGCAGCAGCAGCAGAAATTCAAATAACTGGATGGGGCCCACTCACATTAGCAGTCAGGCAGGAGAATTCTCTTACTCAGGGGAGGGCCAGACTTTGTTTTATTCAGGCCTTCAACTGATTGAATGAGGCTCACCTACATAGGGGAGGGCAATCTGCTTTATTCAGTCTGTCTATTCAGATGTTCATCTCATCTGAAAATGCCCTCACAGACACACTCAGGATAATGTTTGAGCAAATATCTAGGTACCCTGTGGCCCAGTCAAACTGACATAAAATTAACCATCAAAAGTCCAACCCTTGTCAACTTGGAACTCATATACATCTCAAAATTAAATCAATTTAATCTCGAAATACAAATACACATATACATACATTCATAGCAAAACAAGGAGGAGATATTCATAACAATCATAATGTTCATCTCTGTAACTGGTTGCATGGTTATAGCTGGTATTTATAACTACCATCATCCACTACCCATTTCATAGTCCCTTTGCCTTTAGCAAGCACCTCAGCTGACTGTGGTTCTTCACCTGGGGGTGGGGGTTAATCCACACTTTCATTCCTGAAGGGTCTGGGCCATTAGAAGTCCTGCCTGGATGGGGCTGTTGAAGCTTCCCATTGGTCTTCATCACAGGCCTTGGTGATACTAAGAGATCCCCAAAGGGATCTTCGGTATTTGACATGGATGCTTTCTTCCCTCCATCATGGAGCAGTAGCCCAATTTCCCCCAGGTAGTCTGGATCAGTCACCCCCACCAGCACAGTGACTGCCCCCTTTGCCTCTTGATTTAGATGAATGAAGAGCCCAAAGTGGCTGTCATGCCACAGCCTTGGCTTCCAGTTCAAAGGACTCATTCATCTCCTGGTGGAAGGGACATAAAGTTGAATCAAGTTAAATTTACCAACATAGACTCATCAAGTAGAGGTTCTGCATTTAGTGTTCCAGCTCAAGGAGTTATCAAGGTCTTTTCTTTTCAAACCAAACAATTGAATTTGTTGATTGGCTGAACCATGGACCAGAAAATGAACCACACTGAATACGTTGGAAGTGCTCAACATACTTTGGTTTAATCCTTTGGAAAGGATTGAAAGCTATTCAAAACCATTAATTTGCAAATAAACATTGTAGACTTTTAATTTCTCTTTAGTATTTTCATTTTTTATTCTTTTGATTTTTCTAGGTGCCAAATTTAGCAATTTGTAATTATGCCTCCCTCCATTGCAAAGTGATCTTTTTATTTCTCTAATTTCATGGATCAACATTTCCAAGTCATACCTAATAATAGTGCTCCTGGTGAGTATCACTGCCACATTCCTTGAACTTTAAACAAAGGACCTCAAGTGGTTCTCCAACTTTCTTTAAATATATAATTGTAGTGAAATACACATGATATAAAATTTCCATCTTAACCATTTTAATGTTTACAGTATAGAGGTATTAAGAACACTTACCTTGTTGTGCAACCATCACCATCATCCATCTCCAAAATGTTTATTATCTTGCAAAACTGAAACTTTATACTCATTAAACAAGAACTCCTCATTGCCTACCCTCACACCTCCAGCCCCTGGCAACTACTTTTCTACCTTCTATGATTCTGACCATACTAGCTGCCTCATATAAGTGGAATCATGCAGTATTTGTCTTTTTGTGACTGACTTATTTCATTTAGCATAATGTCATCAAGGTTCACTCATGCTATAGCATGTGTCAGAATTTTCTTTTTTTTTGGCCACACACTGCTAGCCATCCCCACCTAGGGATCAAACTTGTGCCCCCTGCATTGGAAGCTCTGAGTCTTAATCTCTGGATCATTTAAATTATTTCCACCTTTTGGATACTATGAACAGGGCTGCTAAGAAATGAGTGTACAAAGCTTGCCCACTTTTTAATTAGAAACTTATATGGTCAGGAGGCTACATGGACTGAAATAAGATTTGGCAGGGTGGATCTGATTCAAGGCCAAGTTTCCATATTGGAGACCAAGGTGGCACCTGAGGTTCAAACTTGAAAACTTGGGTGAGGCCTAGGCCATTATAGTGAAGGGCAGGAGGCTGGGGGTTAAAAACACTTAGAAAAGTTAAAACTCTGGCACCATGGATAGGAGAGGAAAGACAAGGAAAAACATAGGGGATAGACGGGTCTGCAGGTCCATCTGCAGGTTGGGAGCCTTGAGCAGATTAGATGCCATGTGGACCAACCAAGATCTAAACAACTCCTTCCTCCAGGATTTTAGAACATGTGTCTTTGGCTGGAACAAAGCCCTTTGTGGCTAGTCTAGGCCACACAATTATGATTAGGTAATTATCATATCAAAGCTATGGGTGATAATAGCTACCGTTCATCAAACTTCTCATGGTATAGGAAGTAAGATGGGCTTTCCAGTTCTTATCTCACTCAATGATCTGGGAAGTTCACTCACAGAGAAGAGAGTTCAATAAGTAGGTTGTGGTTACAAGCTGGCTGGATTCAAGCCCAGACATTTGACTCATGAGCTGGGCTCGTCACTAACTACTGTGCTATCCAACCTCTCTTACTGACCCACAGCTGGTAGATCACTGGACATGAGCTTAGTCACCTGGAGTCTTTCAGACTGCAAATCAAGGGCCATCATATTTTTTATTTTTTTATTTATTTTTTTTAAATTTTATTTTATTTTTAAACTTTACAATATTGTATTAGTTTTGCCAAATATCGAAATGAATCCGCCACAGGTATATCCGTGTTCGCCATCCTGAACCCTCCTCCCTCCTCCCTCCCCTACCCTCCCTCTGGGTCGTCCCAGTGCACCAGCCCCAAGCATCCAGTACCGTGCATCAAACCTGGACTGGCGACTCGTTTCATACATGATATTATACATGTTTCAATGCTATTCTCCCAAATCTCCCCACCCTCTCCCTCTCCCACAGAGTCCATAAGACTGATCTATACATCGGTGTCTCTTTTGCTGTCTCGTACACAAGGTTATTGTTACCATCTTTCTAAATTCCATATATATGCGTTAGTATACTGTATTGGTGTTTTTCTTTCTGGCTTATTTCACTCTGTATAATAGGTTCCAGTTTCATCCATCTCATTAGAACTGATTCAAATGTATTCTTTTTAATGGCTGAGTA
>NW_011494609.1:10084087-10099668 GCF_000754665.1 Bison bison bison
TATTTAGTTCTTTGGCCCATTTTTTGATTGGGTCATTTATTTTTCTGAAATTGAGCTGTAGGAGTTGCTTGTATATTTTTGAGATTAGTTGTTTGTCCATTGCTTCATTTGCTTATTTTCTCCCATTCTGAAGTCTGCCTTTTCACCTTGCTAATAGTTTCCTTTGTTGTGCAGAAGCTTTTAAGTTTAATTAGGTCCCATTTGTTTATTTTTGCTTTTATTTGCAATATTCTGGGAGGTGGGTCATAGAGGATTAGGCTATTGGTTCTTCAGTTCAGTTCTTTTCAGTTCAGTCGCTCAGTCATGTCCGACTCTTTGCGACCCCGTGAATCGCAGCACGCCAGGCCTCCCTGTCCATCACCACCTCCCGGAGTTCACTCAAACTCATGTCCATCGAGTCGATGATGCTATCCAGCCATCTCATCCTCTGTCGTCCCCTTCTCTTCCTGCCCCCAATCCCTCCCAGCATCAGAGTCTTTTCCAATGAGTCAACTCTTTGCATGAGGTGGCCAAAGTACTGGAGTTTCAGCTTTAGCATCATTCCTTCCAAAGAACACCCAGGGCTGATCTCCTTTAGAATGGACTAGTTGGATCTCCTTGCAGTCCAAGGGACTCTCAAGAGTCTTCTCCAGCACCACAGTTCAAAAGCATCAATTCTTCGGCACTCAGCTTTCTTCACAGTCCAATTCTCACATCCATACATGACCACTGGAAAAACCATAGCCTTGACTAGATGGACCTTTGTTGGCAAAGTAATGTCTCTGCTTTTTAATATGCTATCTAGATTCTTAAGCCTGGCTATATCTCAGGATCACTGGGATGCTCTTCAAAATACAAGAGACCTGGGTTTCACCTCAAGTAAATTTTGAGTCCCATGATTTTGTAGCCTGTTCTAGTGGCTATTTGGAAACTATTTTTAATAATATGTTGTCAATTAAAAATAGAATCTGTTCTCACATTGACATATATCATTGTTCTATGCTGGAGAGAAACACAAGGAGAACCTGAATAAGAAGAAGCCAAGACTGAGTCCAGGCTGGACCTTGGGGAAAGGCCATATAGGTAAAGAGATTTCATTCCAAATTAATCAGAATCAGACATTATGTATCTATCTATCTATCTATCTATCTATCTATATATGATGAGATGGTTGGATAGCATCACCAACTCAATGGACATGAGTTTGAGTGAACTTCAGGAGATAGTGAAGGACAGGGAAGCCTGGTGTGCTGCAGTCTATGAGGTCGCAATGAATTGGACACGACTTAGCAATTGAACAACAGCAATATATTAATTAAACTAATTAATTAAACAATATATTAATATGTATATAGTGTTTATAGTGTTGGCCAGAAAATTCATTTTTACATAAGATGTTGTGGGAAAACTTGAACAACCTTTTTTGACCAGCACAAAATATAAATTGAAGCAGTTTCATGATTACATGAACTTTAAAATTGGGAGGAGTACAGATGGATGGATAGAGAGATGGATGCACATATGCATAGCTCTATCTACCTCAGTTATCACTTTGGTTTTGGGGACATATCTATCCCCTCTCCCCAGAATCTAGATTAAGTCATCTCCTGGAAACCATTATGAAAACCAATGAAGCACAAATAAGAAAACCTTTTTTTATCGACTGCATCTCGTATTATTCTTTCTTTTAAAATAAAGAAAGAGGAAATTGGCCTTTGCTTTTAAAAATCCTATGGAAGGAGTAACTTACTCATTGGAGCATCAAGAAAAAATAACTTCTGAGGTGGACTTTGTCACCTAAGGTAAAAGTCAGAGTGGGAATTCTCTGAGCTCCAAAGGTCGTGGAAATTTGCTGGGTAGATTCCAGCTGGTGCCTTTATTGACTTTATTTGTGCTCATGAGCCTAGAGGAGGTGGTGCTCTGTTGGGAAGAAAATGGTTAATGTTCCGGTTTACCTCCATTTTCCCAATGAGCAAATCTAAAAAATGCTTCCATCTTGTTCAATTTAAATGCTGTTCTGCGCTTCCGGCCAGAGTGCTTGTTCACTAAGATAGTGGCCAAGTGGGTAATTCCTGGCTTAGGACTTGCACATCTGGTGGCCTTTCAATCTGATGGCATGTAATTACAGTAGGGGCAGCCAGGCAATTGGGGATTAAAGGGATGTTGTTTAATCTTCCACCATATGTTCCCACTTAACCTCTTTTTCTCTTTCCCCAGCACCCGCACACACAGGAAGCCAGCTTCATCCCTCCTACAGTTGCTGGGCTCACCTGATGGTGGTTTAGTTGCTAAATTGTGTCCGACCTTTGCAACCCCATGGGCTGTCACCTGTCAGGCTTCTCTGTCCATGGGATTTCTCAGGCAAGAATACTGGAGTGGGTTGCCATTTACTTCTCCAGGGGATCTTCCTGACCCAGGGATTGAACCAGAATCTCCCGCGTTGCAGGTGGATTCTCAGCTTCTTACAAACTGAGCCATCATGGAAGCCATGGGCTTTCTTGAAGAGTCCTGTAAAAACAGGTCATCTGCTGCCTTTTGGTATTCAAACATTCTTATTTACCCTTCTCACTGTCCCTGGTATCTTCAAGATGTATTTAGATGTCTATTACTTTAATCAGTATGATCATGACCCAGAAAGCAAAGAGTCTTAAAATTCATTAAGTTTCCCTGGGAAACTTACCAGCTCTCTCTTCCTTGTAGTGACTGCTACATCCTAGGTAACCAGACCTGGTTCCCATCCTTTGTGAAAGTCTTCACGGATGTTGAGTGGGTGGCTGGGGGTTAGGAGGTTCTCAGAGGCAGACATAAGCCATATTTTCTTGGACTGAAGGTGATGGAGGTACCTTGTTGGAGGTACAATGCTCCTCCCAGGATGAAAGCCGGGGGAAAGCATAGAAACTATTAGGCACAAAATGTTCTGTTAGAAGTCAAGATTTCACAGGCTTCTGAGTCATCTTCATATAGTCATTTTTGGCACATGGTAGGTACCTAAAAATGGCTGCTATTATAGATGTATGGGGAGCAGGGAATGTTCCCCAGCAAAGCGAAGACACAAACCTACTTAGCTTTTTTTTTTTTTTTTCTCATTTCATCATATGTCCTTGGCACTGGATAGTCCAATAACTAAAAGCTTGTTATATCACTCCTTAAATAATAAAAATGAATGATAGATAATTCTTATTAATTGCTTACAGTTCTGGGCTTTCTATAGCATGACATTGAGAAATTGGGTAGTGAAATGAGCACCCACAAAACTTTCAAGAAAACCAGTCTCACAGATTTAGAGAGTGAACTTATGGTTGCCAGTGGGGAGGATGGGAGGATGGGATAGTTAGGGAGTTTGAGATTGACATGTACACACGCCTATATTTAAAATGGATAACCAACAAGGACCTACTGTATAGCACTGGAACTCTGCTCGATGTTATGTGGCAGCCTGGATGGGAGGGGAGTTTGGGGGAGAATGGATACATGCATACATAGATGGGCTTTCCTGGTGGTTCAGATGGTAAAGAATCTGCCTGCAATGCAGGAGACCCTGGTGTGATACCTGGGCCAGGAAGATCCCCTAGAGAAGGAAATGGCTACCCACTCCAGAATTCTTGCCTGGAGAATCCCATGGACAAAGTAGCCTGGCAGGCTACAGTCCATGGGGTCACAAGGAGTCGGCACAACTGAGTGACTAACACTTGCCTGTATATGTATGGTTGAGTCCCTTCACTGCTCACCTGACACTATCATGACATTTTTAATTAGCTATATTCCAGTATAAAATGAAAAGTAAAAAAAGAAAATCAGACCATCATGGGGTTCTCCTCAAGTTTCTTGGGTTCTTGGTGTGAGCATAGGAGACCTTAGCCAGAACAAGAGATGCCATCAAGGTGAGCAGGATGCCCAGGGGCTTATAGGCAGCCCTGTTTCCAGGCTTGTCTCTTACATGACATGAATTCTGTTCCAGCTTGTCCCAGTCTGCCTACTGCTACCAAAGGTGTCCTCACCCATGCTCTTACACATTTGTATTATGACTCTGGTGGGCTGAATAATAGTCCCTTAAAATGTCTGTCTCCTAATTTCTGGGACCTCTGATACTACCTTATATAGCAGACTTTACAGATAGGATTAAGTTCAGGATCTTGAGACGAGGAGATGATCCTGGGCTATCTGGATGGACCCCAAATGCAATCTCAGGTGTCCTTATAAGAGAGAGGTGGAGTTGACACAGAGGAGAGGAGAGATCATGTGACCGTGGAGGCCAAATTAGAGTGAGGAGGCCGCAAGCCAAGGATGCTGGCAGCTACCAGAAGCCGGAAGAGGTGGGGAACAAATTCGTCCCTCAATACCCCAGAGAAAGTCCTGGCCTGCCAACACCCTAACTGTAGCCATTGAGGCTGAGTCCACACTTTGGCCTCCAGAACTATGGGAAATAAATTTTCTATTGCTTAAAACCCCCACGTTTTTGGTACTTTGTTACAACAGGCACAGGAAGCTAATACTCTAACAGGAAATTGAAGGACTTAGGCAGTTTTCTTTTCTTTTTTATACCTTAAGTTTTGCCATTTATTGATTCTATAAAACACAGATTGAGAATCTATCATATACAAAGTATGGGCTAGATGCTGGGAGGTGGAGGAGAGGCATAAAACAAATATTAAATTGTTGAAACATACTAAATTATTAATACTCGACCATTTTGACCAAAAAGTGGAGGTTTCACAAAGTTCAATGTAATACTTCTTCACTGAGCTTATTTGGCAGATTTTACATATATATATATATATATTTTCAGTCACTCATACGTATCCCACTTTTTGTGATCCCATGGACTGTAGCCCACCAGTCTCCTCTGTCCATGGGATTTCCCATGCAAGAATATTGGAGTGGATTAACATTTTCTTCTCCAGGGTATCTTGCCAAACCCAAGGATTGAACCTGGGTCTCCTGCATTAGCAGGTGGATTCTTTACCACTGAGCCCCCTGGGAAGCCCTTTACATATATATATATGTAAAAAATATATAAATATTTTAAAATTTACAAATTTTATATATATGTAAAATATATTTAAAAAGTTGAAGTCTAATTTACAATGTTGTGTTAGTTTTAGGTGTACAACAAAGTGATTCAGCTATACATTTTTTTCAGATTTTTTTTCCATTATTTGAAGGTGTTGGATATGGTTCCCTGTGCTATAGAGTGGGACCTTATTGATTATCTATTTGATATATAGTGTTTTGTATCAGCTGAAGGCTCCTAATTCATCCCTCCCCTACTCCCTTTCCCCTTTAGTGACCATACAATTGTTTTCTGTGTCTGTGACTCTATTTCTGTTTTATAGATCAGTTCCTGTCATTTTTTTAGATTCCACATAAATGTGTTATCATATGATACTTGTCTTCATCGGGCTTACTTCACTTACTATGATAATCCCTGGGTCCATCCACATTGCTTCAAATGGCATTGTTTCATCCCTTTTAATGGCCTGGTAATACTCCATATGTATTCCATATATATATCTACCACATCTTTTTTATCCATTCCTTTGTTGATGGACATTTAGATTGCCTCCATGTCTTGGCTATTATGAATAGTATTGCTATGAACGCTGGGACATGTGTATCTTTTCAAATTAGAATTTTCACCGTTTCCAGGTGTATGTCCAGAAGTGGGACTGCAGGGTCATATGGTGGTCCTATTTTCAGTTTTTAAGGGACCCTCCACACTGTTCTCCAAAGTGGCTGTACCAATTCACATTTCTGACAACAGTGTAGGAGGGTTTCTTTTCTCCACACCCTCTCCAGCATTTATCATTTGCAGACTTCTTGATAATGACCTTCTGACCAGTGTGAGGTAATTTCCATTACTCTAATAATTTGTGATGTTGAGCATTTTTTCATGTGCTTCTTGGCCATCTATATGTCTTCTTTGGAGAAAAGATTATTTACGTCTTTGAGAGATTTTTTTTTTAATAAATGGGCACAGAAAAATTCTGATTCTGTGTGTTCTCCTATAATGTGGCTTTGACGCCCTTCCTACCAAGAGGTGGGAGTGTCTATATTTCCTCTCTTGAATGTAGGTGGACTTTTGACTGTGGAAATGAGACCACATGCCTTTCAAAACTAGGTCATCAAAGGCAATGCAACAGCCACCTGGTTCTCTTAGACACTCAACTTTGGAGACCCGGGCCAACAAGTAAGAAGTCTGAGGTTTCTCTGCTAAGAGGAAGCTCAAGCTGTGAGATGAAACCACAGGTACCTGTACTGGCCAACGTCTCCATCTGAAGTCCAGCCGACAGTCAGATATAGGAGTGAAGATGCCTCCAGAAGAATCCTGACACCAGATATTGACTCACATCTGATCTCTCAGTTCCAGAGCTGAGATCCAGACATTCTGGAGCATCGTACCCTCATCGATGCTGTGTATCTTCTTCCTTCCTGACCCAAGAATCTGCCAGTGTAACAAAAGGGCTTCTTTAAGCTGCAGAGTCTGGGGATAATTTGTTACAGAGCAATAGATAACCAAAGAGTTTGTTTTCTCATTTGAAAAGAGGAAGCATGTCTACCTCACTTTTCCCCCTGGTGGCTCAGATGGTAAAGAATCTGCCTGCAATCAGGAGACTTGGGTTCAGTCCCTGGGTCAAGAAGATCCCCTCGGGTAAGAAATAGCAACCCACTCCAGTATTCTTGCCTGGAGAATTTCATGGACAGAGGAGCCTGGCGGGCTCCGTGGAGACACAAAGAGTTGGACTAAACTCTGCAAAAAGTGACTAACACTTCAAGGAAGGATCAAATGGGAATAAAAGCATCCAGGAGAATCCTGATATAGAGCAATGATGCATGGTATCTTAGTTTTCCTTTCTTTGGCATCAAGGATCTTACAATCAATCACAAACAGCTTTCCTAGATGAGAGATTGATATGTGCACAAACAGCTTCCCTAGATGAGAGGCAGGGTTAGGTAATGGGAAAGCTGAGTGGCAGTGACAAAGGTGTCCCCAAGTACAGGTGGTTAGAGAAGAGAGAAGCTGGCTTGTCACTCCTGGATCAGCCCTAAGACACAGAGTAGTTTTCTTCCATGTGCTCATTCCTGGAAGGGAGTGGATTCCTGCCTTTTTGCTATTCCATCAGCTCCAAGAGCCTTGTGCTCACCTGCAAATTGGCCCATGTTCCACCTAAGAGGAAGAGGATGGCCGGGGGTCCAGGATAGCTGATTCTTCTCAACTAACTGAGACAGAAGCTACAGAGCTACATCATGCTTCAAAGAAAGCTTGGATATGCATGGTCTCCATTGATTCTTGCTCTATAACTAGTTCTGTGGACAAAGAAGAGAATAGATTTTGGTGGACAAGATGTAATCTTTGACCTGGATAAAATTAAAAGATCTATAATTGAAATGCAAAGCACTATAAGAGGACACGGAGAAGGCGATGGCACCCCACTCCGGTACTCTTGCCTGGAAAATCCCATGGATGGAGGAGCCTGGTGGGCTGCAGTCCATGGGGTCACTGAGGGTCAGACATGACTGAGCGACTTAAATTTCACTTTTCACTTTCATGCATTGGAGAAGGAAATGGCAACCCACTCCAGTGTTCTTGCCTGGAGAATCCCAGGGACAGAGGAGCCTAATGGGCTGCCATCTATGGGGTCGCACAGAGTTGGACATGACTGAAGCAACTTAGCAGCAGCAGCATGAGAGGACAGGACTTGTCACAGTTTGGGCCCAAAATTGTAGATTAGGCTTTAAGTAAGAAGCACCAGTCTCTTAGGGCTTCCCAGGTGACTCAGCGGTAAAGAATCTGCCTGCCAATGCAGGAGATGTGAGAGACATGGGTTTGATCCCTGGGTTTGGAAGATACTCTGGAGGAGGAAATGGCAACCCACTCCAGTATTCTTGCCTGGAAGATTCCATGGACAGAGGAGTCTGGCAGGCCTCAGTCCATAGGGTTGCAAAGAGTTGGACATGACTGAGCACACACACGTGTGCACACACACACACGCACACACACATACACTCCACTACCACCACCACCACCAGTCACTTGAAGGAAGAGCAGGTTTCAATGGCAGAGGTATCTTTTGTGTGTCGACATGAATGAGGTGCACAGTCCTTCTGACTCATTTGCCTTATATTCATCATACTGGTTTTTAAGCCACAGACCCATTACCAAAAGGCTAATCTGCTCTCGTTTGTGATTCTTTGAGACCTGAAGTTCATTTGACATTGCTCTGAAAGTGATCCCTAGGGGCAAGGGCATCAGGACTCTGCAGCCTTTCTGAGCCATGCAAACCCTGAGCTGTTTACTGCACCAGCTGTTTACTGGCACTGCAGTTAACAGCTCTGATGTCATTTGTCATCTTCCATAATTTCAGAATCCAATTTGTAGATTCGTCATTGTTTCCAGAGATGCCAACTGTGGTGTCAAAAGAGACGTCATGGTCTAGATGGGGGACAAAGATATGACGATGATCTACATGCCTTTGATAAGAATAAACCAGGGAAAACTCCTGAGGCTCTATGACATGGAAGATTTCTTATAAAATACAACTTTCAAAAAGGATTTGTTAGTTTATTGATATTTTATAAGAATGCACAATAACATAAAGATAGTTGCTCTAGGAGGTGATATGAATCCCTCTCTAGGGAGAGACCTATGTTTGCTGATACGAATATACATGTGCCTCAGGTTGGATGCTGAGTCTCCAGTACCTGGACTCACGTGTAGTCTAGGACTGAGTCAGTAGCCAGAGCTGCCATGCCTGAGGAGGGAGTGGAGAAGCTTCCTGTTTCTTTGGAAGTTCTGCTTCTTTGGAGAAAGCTGTAGGATTGTGGGAGTGAGACTGGCTGAGACCTGAGTCCCCTTTGCTGCAGGGCTTGCATGTGGACACACCTGTCCTCCAGCAACAAAATACAAAGAAACTATATGGGACTAAAAATAACTGCCTGCTCATGCATACTCAGTCACTGAGTCATGTCTGACTCTGCAAGCCCTTGGACTGTAGCCAGCTGGGCTCCTCAGTGCATGGATTTCCCAGGCAAGAATACTGGAGTGGGTTGCCATTTCCTCCTCCAGGGGATCTTCCCGACCCAGGGATCAAACCCACGTCTCCTCTGTCCCCTACTTTGGCAGGTGGATTCCTTACCAATTGAGTCACTGGGACAAAAGGTACAAACAAGCCAAAATTCCCTACTGCCACTTCTGAAGAGTCAGGGGCAAAGAGAGTCCTGCTCATGCCCCCGGCACTAACCAGTGCCAGAGGAGGTGGGCAAACCCTGGACACACCCCTACTCTTACCCGTATAAGGGATAAGTTTGCCCCTCCCCCACCCACTCAAGGAGCAAGAAATCTAGGGAAACTTTTGTTTCTTCTTGATGCCCCCTGCTGCAGCAGAGACCCCAGTAGAGCCCTGCCTGAATTTCTTGTCTGGCCTCTTGGCAATTTCTATTGATTGAGGAAGGCTATGAAACCTGGTCGATATCAAGAGTAATTATTGAGGAAGACAGCTTTAGCAAGGACTTCCCAGGTAGCTCAGTGGGTAAAGAATCTGCCTGCGATGCAGGCAGTTTGATCCCTGAGTCAGGAAGATCCACCAGAGGAAGGCATGGCAACCCACTCCAGTGTTCTTGCCTGGAGAATCCCATGGACAGAGGAGCCTGGTGGCTATAGTCCATAGGGTCACAGAGAGTCGGACATGACCGAAATGACTGAGCACTCATGCATGCTTTAGCAAATGCTGCTGTGTTGTATTCAACCTCAGAGGCATGAGCTCCATTAATGAGGATTTCTGGCTTTCTAGAATGTTGCCATTCAAAATGTTGCTGTGGAGTTAAGACATCAAATTATTCCCTAGGTTATTTCCTGAGAATTATTCCCTAAGAACCTTAATGCTGAGTTCTCTTCAACATCATCACCTCTGAACTTGATACTCATGATTTCAACCTTACCTGGTGGTAGGTAAGTATGTCTTGCTAATTTTCTTCTTTTTTTTTTTTTTTTGCAATGCATACCTTTGTACTTATATACAGGCAACAAAATGAGTTAAAAGATAATTGCACAAAATTGAAAGGGATAATATAGGTTATGTTGAAGCTAATGATACACATTATATTGTTTACTTCATCCTTCTGTTGAGTTTTCATGGTGATTTCTCTCCAATCTGTCTTGGTTTTTCTTTTTTTTGTTTTTGTTTTTTTAATTTTATTTTATTTTTAAACTTTACATAATTGTATTAGTTTTGCCAAATATCAAAATGAATTTGCCACAGGTATACATGTTTTTCATCTCTTATTTAGCTTTCACTTTGCCAACAAAGGTCCGTCTAGTCAAGGCTATGGTTTTTCCAGTGGTCATGTATGGATGTGAGTTGGACTGTGAAGAAAGCTGAGCACCGAAGAATTGATGCTTTTGAACTGTGGTATTGGAGAAGACTTTGAGAGTCCCTTGGACTGCAAGGAGATACAACCAGTCCATTCTGAAGATCAGCCCTGGGATTTCTTTGGAAGGAATGATGCTAAAGCTGAAACTCCAGTACTTTGGCCACCTCATGCAAAGAGTTGATTCATTGGAAAAGACTCTGATGCTGGGAGGGATTGGGGGCAGGAGGAGAAGGGGACAACAGAGGATGAGATGGCTGGATGGCATCACCGACTTGATGGACATGAGTTTGAGTGAACTCTGGGAGCTGGTGATAGGCAGGGAGGCCTGGCGTGCTAATTTTCATTGGATAGGTTCAAAGTAGGTTTGATAGTAGGCTGAAACAAACAACCCCTCAAATACCAACAGCTTGCTGCTGCTGCCGCCGCTAAGTCGCTTCAGTCGTGTCCCACTCTGTGCGACCCCATAGACGGCAGCCCACCAGGCTCTGTCGTCCCCGGGATTCTCCAGGCAAGAGTACTGGAGTGGGGTGCATTGCCTTCTCTGACCAACAGCTTAACACAGGCTTATTTCTTGCTCACATGAGTTTGTTGGGGTCAGGTGGCTTCCTCCAGTGGTTCTCCTCCAAATGCTAATTGAAGAATCCAGGCTTCTTTCATCAGGCAGCTCTGTCATTTCAGATGCCTTTATGTGTGGCATCATGGCTGGGAGAGATGGAGCAGGCAAGGTCCCATGGATGCTTTAGGGGCCAGAGGGAATGACGTTGCCCCTACATCCATTGACCAGAGACCAGTCAGATGGTCCGAACCAAACCGACACGGAGGTTGGAAGATGGAGATTGTCCACGTGCCCAGGAAGGCATACTGGGATTTGGTATGTAGCCAGCTAGTCTCTGACACCAATAGTTAAGGAGACTTTTTATCATTGACTATCATGTTTATAATTCCCACAGGGTAACATTTTGTTTGCTCGCTCAGTTGTGTCCGACTCTTTGTGACCTCATGGACTGCAGCACGCCAGGCTTCCCTGTTCTTTACCATCTCCCACAGCTTGTTACAGGATAACATATATGTTCTTTGGTTCCTCTTGGAAGAGCTGGGGTCATGATGAGCCTGTGAGACTCATCTTTACTTAACCTTCATCCCAGCTTCCCCTTCTCCCACCCTCCCTCACAGCTACCCCAAAGTGTTCATACATGTCCTTGTCTATCCCTGTGTCTTGTCGGACAGGAAGTTTCTATCTCCCTACGTCCTTTCCAACTCTTGATTTTTCACTCTGTATGTACAGTGGTCTCTCATTCTCATTGTATTTGTGCTGTTTTGATACCCATTTGTACATATTCTTCTGTAATTGCTTATTCGTTTTTTCCCCCTATGGTTTCAATTTTCTATAGGATTTTCTTTTCTATCAGATTTTCACTGATTTACAAGAGTCCTTGTATATACTAGATATTGATATGCTACTGATTTTTGATGTGGCAAATATCTTCTCCTAATTTGTCAACTCTCTGTAGCTTTGTGGTGTTCATCACTAAACAAAAAGCTTTACTTTGAATGTAGTCAAATTGATCCATTAACACATTACTTCATGGTTTATCACTTTCTGGTTCTTGTTTAAGAAGACGTGTTACTTTTGAGTCATATATTTGAGTCATGTAGAAAATATATTTCTACATTGTTGCAATTATCTTTAATTTATAGGTTTTTAAACTGTCTGGAGTTTACATTTTTATATGGTATTAGCTTTATTTCCTCCCTAGTAATTCAGTTTCTTGCATGGCATCTACTATTTACTTCTTTCCCCATGGCTTTGTGGTGCTGCCTTTATCACTGACAAGGTTCATATACAACCATCTCTAAGCTCCTTCAGTGGTTCATTGGTATATGTGTCCAAATCTGTACCAGAAACATGTGCAAATGCTAAGTCACTTCAGTTGTGTCTAGCTCTTTGCGACCCTATGGACTGTAGGGTCCATGGGCTCCTCTGTCCATGGGATTCTCCAGGCAAGAATATTGGAGTGGGTTCCATTTCCTTCTCCAGGGGATCTTCCTGACCCAGGGATCGAATCCGCCTCTCTTATGTTTCCTGCAGGTGTGTTCTTTACCACTAGTGCCACCTGGGATTGCTCGTATTACTATGGTTTTCTTAAGTCAAATTGTCCTGATGCCTACCTCTGTTTTTCAGTTCCAAGATCAATTTAGCTATTCAAGGATCTTTATTTCTTAATATAAATTTTAGAATTAGTATATTGAAAGCATTAAAAAATCCACCTGAATATCCATTAGGATCACTTTGAATATACAGGTTAATTTAGGAATAATTGGTGTATCTATTATACTAAGCTCATTAATTGGTATAGTTACTATATTAGGTTTACTGTGTTATACAAATTTATACCAAGAATATGGCATAAATCTCCATTTATTCAGATTATTAAACCTATTAGTAATTTTTAAAATTTCAGGTATCATGTATTCATGCAAGCTAATTTTTTTAAAGCACAGGATTTATTGCAACAAAATTTAATTGGAGATGCATCCTTGTGAGGAGCTTCTGTCATATTCCATCACAAATGTCTGTAGAAATGTGTCCCTCTGGGCCAGAGCTAGCCTGTTCAACGTCCATCTCCAACCTGCCTCTTAGTTGGAGCTCTTCAGAAAATTTTAAAAGCCTCAATCAATTAAAATGAATTAACTGCACCCTGGGGATATGATTTAAGACGTGCACTTTGCTTGAGTAGAAAAATTTCAGCATGTTTCTAGCCCAACAAGCCTTCAACAGCATTCACACACCAGGGAACTCTGAAACCTTTGTTTTTCTTATCAAAATAACATGCATTAAGCAATGAGGAAGCTGTTAATGAGTGCTCTTTCAGAGAAAGACTCAGGGTTCCTCAAACTTCTCTACTAGCATAATTTGCAACAGGGAAAGGAAAATTCATACCACTAATATGTCTAAGAATCCAGTGTGGCATGGTCTGGGTTTTGATTTGAAGTGCTGTGTTTTAATAGTAAAATGTTATTCAGAATTATAATTCTTCTTCAAAATATGTTGATTACTAGCTTTTTCCCTAGACAGAGTGTAAAGTAAAATGGACTCTAAAAAGTCATGCTACATTGAACTTCTAACTTTGTGCTCCCGATCTTGCTGCCCATGGGGTCAGCTGGAAGAGAATGACACTGTAAAATTTCATTACAGTTTGCCTAGGGCTGGCTCAGAGTAAAAGAATCTGCCTGCCAGTGCAGGAGACACAAGAGACATGATTTCAACCCCTGAATCTGGAAGACCCCCTGAAGGAGGCCATGGCAACCCACACCAATATTCTTGCTTGCAGAATCCCATAGTCAGAGGAGCTTGGCGGGCTACGGTCTATAGCGTCACGAAGAGTCGGGCATGACTGAGGCGACTTAGCATGCACTCACAGTGTCCTTATACAAAGAGTCTTCCCTGGTGGTATAGTAGCTAAGACTCTAGTCTCCCAATGCAGGGGGCCTGGGTTCCATCCCTGGTTGGGGAACTAGATCCCACATGCTGCAATTAAAGGTCCCTCTGCTGCTGCTGCTGCTAAGTCGCTTCAGTCGTGTCCAACTCTGTGCGACCCCAGAGATGGCAGCCCACCAGGCTCCCCCATCTCTGGGATTCTCCAGGCAAGAGCACTGGAGTGGGTTGCCATTTCCTTCTCCAATGCATGAAAGTGAAAGTGAAGTCGTTCAGTCGTGTCCGACTCTTAGCGACCCCATGGACTGCAGCTTACCAGGCTCCTCCGCCCATGGGATTTTCCAGGCAAGAGTACTGGAGTGGGGTGCCATTGCCTTCTCCAAAGTCCCACATGCTACAACAAAGATCAAAGGTCTAGTGTGCCTCAACTAAGACCTGGCAGAGCAGAAGAAATAAAATAAATAAATAAAAGTAAATATTAAAAAAAAGAGCAGATTATGACACACAGTGGGAAGACCATGTGGAGACACAGCTGTATGCAAATCAAGGGGAGAGGTCTCGGGAGAAACTACCCTTGCCAACACCTTGATCTTGGACTTCCAGCCTTGGGACTGTGAGACAAATAATCTTCTGTGGTTGAAGCTCCCAGCCTGTGGTGTTTGGTTATGGCAGCCTGAGAAGACTTGTAACTTCGATTCCTGAGGAGATGCTTCTGCAGTCTCATGGCTCTCCATTCTCCTCTGGCCCTTCTATAAACCACTGGTTCTTGAAAAAGTGTTAATTGCCCAGTCGTGTCAGACTCTTTGTGACCACAAGGACTGTAGCCTTCCAGGCTCCTCTGTCCATGGAATTCTCCAGGCAAGAATACTGGAGGAGTGGGTTGCCATTCCCTTCTCCAGGGGACCTTTCCAATCCAGGGATCTGCATTGCAAGCAGATTCTTTACCATCTGAGCCACCAGGGAGGCCCTGGTGTTCTTGGTAGGAAATAAATTGGGTGCTTGGTAGGAAATAAACACCAGAAAGCATGGGTCAGAGCTGGGGGAATCTGGGATGATTTGGGGTGCACTGGCAGTTCTGGGGAGCCAGGTGAAGTCTAGAGATGGTGATGCCTTCCTAGAGAATTCTGAGGGACGAGGGTGTGCTGGTCACACCATGATCACCAGGCAGGGATTAGAATCATAAATGAGAGTGGGCGCCCCATCTGGGACAGGGCCTGGGGATGGAGAGAGCAGGCAGCACGGGAGTCCCAGGGAGCAGAGTTTGGGTCAGGGGTGCTGTTTACTCTGAGAGCCCCTGGTGATGCGAGAGGGCTGTCGGCACAGACAAGTCAGCCAAAGGTGGGCTTTCTGGTGAGAACAAAGTACGAGCTGGTGAAGACTTTGAGTGCAGGTTGCCAAGAACCTATCCAACACAGAAGCTTGTGGTCTAGGGGTGAGAACCCCACCTGAGGGTGGCTGGGCTCCCAGACTGGGAAAACTGAGCGCAAGGCGGAGCCTGGTCATAGGAACCTAATGAGGCGCAGAACAGAGCCGGATGTTTACTTCTTGTGTTCATGTTGGTTCAGTATGTGGAGGAGGGCTTATCTTTTTTTTTTTAGCAAAGGTTTTAATTTAATACTGGTTAAATATATGCCTGACATCATACTTATTTTCTTTCTTAGTTGTTGCAGTTCTTTTTTGTTTTAATTGGAAGATAATTGCTTTACAATGTTGTATGTGGTTTCTGCCATACAACATGAATCCACTGTATATAGACTTATATCCCCTCCCTGTTGAGCCTCCTCCCACCCCTCCCACC
>NW_011494609.1:10099768-10138064 GCF_000754665.1 Bison bison bison
CCCATCCCACCCTTCTAGGTCGTCACAGAGCACTGAACTGGTCTCCCTGTGCTCTACAGCAGCTTCCCATTTTACACGTGGCAGTGTACATATGTCAATGAAAAGTGAAAGTGTATGTTGTTCGGTTGTGTTCGATTCTTTGCAACCCCATGGGCTGTAACGGACTGTAGCCCTCCAGGCTCCTCTGTCCATGGCATTCTCCAGGCAAGAATCCTGGAGTGGGTTGCCATATGTCAATGCTACCCTTTCAATTCGTTCCACCCTCTCCTTCCTCTGCTTGTGTGTCCACAAGCCCATTCTCTATGTTCCGGTCTCTTTTCCTTAGGAGGTCTTATCTTGACTCAGGTACTGGGGAATGCTCCCAGTCACTGCAGCTACTGAACCAAAACTACTTCCCTTTCCTTTCCTTGGACACAGAGCAGATCTAGGGTGGCACCCAGCCTACAGGGGCAGGAAGAAGCTTCAGTTTTTGGAGGTTGGAGGGTGAGGGAAAGAAAAGCAGACAGAGGGGTGTTTAGCAGTGGTTTTCGGGGTGAACTGCATTTGAGAACCAGGACTGTGAAGATATTCTCTGAAAGCGGACCCTGACACCTGACATGTGGAATCTGTCCTAAGTGGGGGAGGGAGAATTGGCTGATAGTGATATTGCAAAACCCAAAGCTATATGATTTGAAAACAAACAATTATTCTAGCAGAAAATGAGAGACCAGCTTCAAGTTTTCTTGTTAAAGACTTGTTTCTAAACAGCTGAATAATTACTGTCGTCTATTTAAGATTTCCAGATGGTTGCTAAATTTTTCTGCTTTCTTTAAGATTTCTCAGTCTTTTTACACTTGTCTCAAAGATTGCTATAACATTTCTAATTGGATCATTGCATTTACAACAAACATTTCTTGAAGGCCTACTCTGCTAAATGGTGGTAACTAAGATGCATACAAACTTCCACTGGTATTTAATGAAGAGATGGAGAGGGCGTTATTTGATTTCCTGTACTTAGGAGTTTTTTTTCATTATACTTACCATTAAATTAATATAGACAAATCAAGCACTGATTCAATAAATTGTCTGATTCTGGATAAAACAGAAAATTTCATAGTTTTTCATAAAAATGGTATTTGAAGTTGACTGTAAAACATAGAATCGTAACAATTTATGCTTTATTATTATGCATAAGGACTATGCAGTAGTCATGTACAAATATGAGAGTTGGACCATAGAAAAGGCTGAGCACTGAAGAATTGATGCTTTCAAACTGCGGTGTTGGAGAAGATGCTTGAGAGTCCCTTGAACAGCAAGGAGATCAAACCAGTCAATCCTGAAGGAAATCAACCCTGAATGTTCATTGGAAGGACTGATTCTGAAGCTGAAGCTCCAATTCTTTGGCCACCTGATGTGAAGAGCTGAACCACTGGGAAAGACCCTGATGCTGGGAAGATTCAGGGCAAGAAAAGAAGGGGCAACAGAGGATGAGATGGTTGGATGGCATCACTGACTCAATGGACATGAGTTTGGGCAAACTCCAGGAGATGGTGAAGGGCAGGGAAGCCTGGTGTGCTGCAGTCCATGGGGTTGCAAAGAGTCAGACATGACTGAGCGACTGAATAGCATAACGACTGTCTGTTGGTTTTCTCTATTCTTTTGTAAGGAAATTAAGACTGTTTGAGGTATCACTGGTTTGATTTTTCACTCAGACCATTAAGTTCTGAGTGAAAAACACATCTCAAGTTCTCAGAGTAGCCAGCTCTTGCAATGTTGTCTGTTATAAGTATTTGTCATTAATGTTCTTTTAGGGGTCCAGTGTAGGACAGAGGGGTCCCAGGGCTGTAGCCCCAGCCCATCTTCTCGGCATCACTTCATTCCATTCTTGCATCTCCCCATCTTCTAGGGGACTGTGCTTGAGGCTACTGGAGATTCTTGATTTTTCCAAGAAGGCTTATAATTCCAGGGTTTTTTGATACTATTTTATTAAGTCTTTCCTGATGGTCTTCATTAAGGATATGTTTTCATCCCTTGAAGGAGATAGTAGCTAAATGGGAGTGAACAGCCAGATAAGGGTATTTTTACTTCTCTTTTGGAGATCATATTTTTGTTTTATATGATAGGTATGTACTTATATTGCTGATGGACAAGGAGGCCTGGCGTGCTGCGATTCATGGGGTTGCAAAGAGTCAGACACGACTGAGCGACTGAACTGAACTGAAATGATGTACTTATATGAAAGTGAAAGTGAAAGTCGCTCAGTTGTGTCCAACTCTTTGCAACCCATGGACTGTATAGTCCATGGAATCCTCCAGGCCAGAAAACTAGAGTGGGTAGCCTTTCCCTTCTCCATAGATATGTCCCAATTCTTCCAGATAAACTACACACCTCAAAGACTGTGTCTGTTCAGTTAGATAAATAGATGGATTGATGGATGAGTAGAGGGTAGATACAGCTATTCCCTATTTAGTAGCATGTGAACTTCCCGAGGACTGGGATCTTTGTCTGCTTTGATCACTGCAGCATTCCCAGCATCTTGACACCAGTTCTGGGTTAGATACCCATCCATGCTCACCTGGCACCTGGAGATTACCCTTATCTGGCTGTTCACTCCCATTCAGCTACTATCTCCTGTTTTCTGTCTCTCTTCCCCATTGTACCTCAAGATCCTTAAGAGTTCTAAGGCAGGTCCACATATCTCTTATTTCACAGCATTCCTGTATCTTTCAATATGCGATGGTCAAATCACACACACCTACAAACTACAGATGTGGACACAGTGTCCCTGAAGACCTGAAAGACACAGGAGGAAGGTGCTCTGACGTAGCCCTCATGGCTCAGTCCCTCACTCTGTCATGCCTTTGCACAAATGTCACCTTAGAAGTGAAGTTTTCCTGTATGTGACCATCTAAACTTCAAACTAGAATGCTTCCCCACCCAGCACTCTTTCCTTCTTTATTTTTCCAAAATACTTATGACCATACCATACACTTACTTGCTTATTTTTTCTTCCCTGTCCCCTTGAGTCAGGGACTCTGTACATCTTATTCATAACCACTCTTCATGGCACCTACCAGATAATAAGTGCTCAAAAAATGTTTGTTGAATAAGTGAAAGACCACAGTACTGTACCAAAATACATCTGAAGAATCATTGAAAAGGTTCATGATTTTTAAAGTATTAAAAATACATATAAATAAAATATTCAAAAGCAATTTTTATTTTTCATTTTACTGTATTTGGCTGTTCCAGGTCTTAGTCGCATCACACAGGATTTTCAGTCTTTGTTGTGGCATGTGGGATCTTTTTTTTTTTCAGGTACAGCACGCAAACTCTTAGTTGTAGCATGTGGGATCTAGTCCGTTGATCAGGGATCGCACCTGGGCCCCCAGCATTGGGAGCTTGAGGTCTTAGCTACTGGACCACCAGGGAAGGCCCTGTAATTTTTACAAACAATTAAAACTTTAAACTGAATGATAGCTTTACATCAACGCTGTAATGTTCTCTGTAGATTGAGCTGGGGAAATTGGTTAAGGTCTTTGAAGGGTCCCCTACAATGGTCCTTCCTATCGCTCAGATGAAGATGCTGACAATGGCCACCCCATCCTGAGGACAGTCTAGAATGAGGGTTAATGGGAAGATGGATCCCAAAGACAGCCTTTTCTTTCCCAGGACTGATTTGCAACAGTAGTTCCAGTGACCTGGGACAGGTGATTAACCCAGTGTGTGGGCCTGGCACATTCTCAACAGATGATCCCAGGATGAAACAATCTCAGTGAGAATAAAGTTCTCCAATGCTCCCCAGAAGCATGGATTTCATGAATGAAATTTGAAGCTTACTTGGATCGCATGCACTCGTCTAAATTCAATGCAGAAACCACGACTGTGCTCTTACAGATGCTGCTTCTCTCTGCTACTACAGAGTTCGCTAAGGGTTTGCAGCACCTGGGAGAGGAGTCTAAGGGAACACAAAGGACCAAACACAAGTCCGAGGCGGCATCTCTTAGTAAACAGATTTGGCTGGGTCTGCCGCTATCTGTGTGAGCATCGGCTCAGGGGTGTTCCACTGTAGACACGAACCTCAAGTGTGGCCGCTGTGCATTCTGGAAGCATTTTCCAATCACATGCCTGTCTGCGGGTGTGCTAAGTCATGTCAGTCATGTCCCACTCTGTGTGACCTTATGGATTGTCCACTGGGCTCCTTTGTCCATGGGATTCTCCAGGCAAGAATACTGGAGTGGGTTGCATTGCCCTCCTCCAGGGGATCTTCCCAACAGAGGGATAGAACCTGCATCTCTTACATCTCCTGGATTGGCAGACAGGTTCTTTACCACTAGAGCCACTTGGGAAGCCCTTCTAACCACACAGCTAAGCATCAATGTTCTGCATGATGGTTCATATGTGTCTTCAGCCTAAGCTTTAAAGATGCTGCAGGCTGGAAGGGTTGAAAGATGACAAGTATGAGTTTCCATGTAGCATGTGAATTTATCAAGATCTTGCCAAATTTCTCATGATCCTCTATTTTCTCCTTAATTAAAAAAAGCAATAGCTCCTCTATCTCTTTACAGCTTACAGTAAGGTCTTCAGTAAGTGAAGGAATGAATTGAGAGATGGTTTGAGAGTTTATTTTCTTCTTTTGATAGGTAATAGTTACTAAATGGAGAAGGCAATGGCAACCCACTCCAGTACTCTTGCCTGGAAAATCCCATGGGCAAAGGAGCCTGGTAGGCTGCAGTCCATGGGGTCGTGAAGAGTTGGACACGACTGAGCGACTTCACTTTGACTTTTCACTTTCATGCATTGGAGAACGAAATGGCAACCCACTCCAGTATTCTTGCTTGAAGAATCCCAGAGACAGGGGAGCCTGGTGGGCTGCCGTCTACGGGGTCACACAGAGTCCAACATGACTGAAGTGACTTAGCAGCAGGAACAGCAGCAGTTACTAAAAAAAATGGCTGTGCAGTCCACACAGACACACACACACACACTCTCAACCCTGTAAAACTGGTCTCCCTGCTGATTCCATAATCCAGTCCCACCATCTGCATCAGTTCAGTTCAGTTGCTCAGTTGTGTCTGACTCTTTGCAACACCATGTACTGCAGGACGCCAGGCTTTCCTGTCCGTCACCAACTCCCAGAGCCTGCTCAAACTCATGTCCATTGAGTCGGTGATGCCATCCAACCATCTCAGTCTCTGTCATCCCCTTCACCTCCTGCCCTCAATCTTTCCCAGCATCAGGGTCTTTTCTAAGGAGTCAGGTGGCTAAAGTATTGGAGTTTAAGCTTTAGCATCAGTCTTTCCAATGAATATTCAGGACTGATTTCCTTTAGGATTGACTGGTTTGATCTCCTTGCAGTCCAAGAGTTCTCAAGAGTCTTCTCCAGTACCACAGTTGGAAAGCATCAACTCTTCAGCCCTCAGGAGGGGCAAACCCAGGCTGTGGGCTCCACCTCACCTGGAGACGTGCATGGCAGCCTGGTTTCCTGCAGGGCTCCAGGTTGACCAGCAATCTCCCTTGTCTGTCACCCGTTTCCCTTTTCTACTTGATTTTCTTGTTTCTCCTTCCTACTGGCTCCCTCTTTCCCTTCCTCTCCTCTCAGGGAGCTTCCTTTTCCTCTGCAGAGAAAAAGATGCAGGAAGGGAGAGGTTGGCCTTTTCTCTGTTCATAACCCAGGACCCGTTCTCCCCCATTTGGAACGTGCTGAGATTTTCAGTTTAAATTATCTTCTTTGGGTGACTCTGTGTGGGGTCATCTGCACCCTCCATGCCTCTCCTGTTCAGAGCATCTCAGTCCTTTTTTCAAACCTTCTCTCCCCATTCTGAAACATTGAAATAATGAATCTGGATATATAGGCTCTTTCGAAGTCTCTTGCAGTTCCACTTTTTTTGGGTCTCTCCTTAACATCCTGGGGAGACTGAGGGTACAGATTGAGAGGAGGGGCAGAGAAGTGGATGGAGTATGTGCAGAGTGATGCTCCCCACCATGGCCTTGACCACCAAGGTCTGCCCCAGCCCCTCTGTGCCCTGGCCTTCCTTTCCCCTGCCATATCACCCTCCCCACTCAGGGACCATCCCTTTGTACCAACCATGCCCCTCCCCGGTGGTCCAGGGCTTGTGGCCCCCCAGCCACCTGTGACATTCAAGTCTATCAGGGGCTACACACACATTAGATTTGGATGCATAATTCACTCTTCATTTCACTCGTTCTCACTGCTGTCATTTTTCTCTGTGTGTCATGTTTTTAATTGTGGAAAATACTTACAACATACTTTGTACCATTTTGACAGTTTTAAAGTGACACCACAGAGACACAACACATATTTGCATTGTGCTACCATCACAGCATCCTTTGTATGTCATTCTTCACGTGCACATTACAATAACGTATTTCCTGATGTCTGTCAGTCACTGGGGATATTTCTGGGCAACGATGGGCGTTCAAAAAAAGGAGGAGCTTAAGTGAAGTCGTTCAACAGGAAGGAGCCAAAACTCAGTAAGGTTTTAAGTGGAAGATTCGACTGGACCATTTACTCCTCATGGCCAGCAGAGGGGGCTAGTGAGTCAAGCCTTGAAGAGCCGCTGCTCTTTTCCCCTCCCGCGCTGAACCCGGGAAGACCCGCAGTTGCAAGAGATAAATCAGCGTCAGCAAACAAGCACTAGGCTATATAAAGAGTGCTGGGGACAAGCAACGGTTTGGTTCTTCATGGTAATTTTGCCCACCACTTTTTATCTGTGAGAGAAGTCACCAGGGAAGAATGATAATTCTCCTTTCTCTTCCAGGGTCCTTCTTTCTTTGCTGACAGCATTATTTGGGGATTTTAAACCAGGTGGACAGTTCTTGTTTGCTATTGTTCAGTTGCTAAGTCATGTCCAACTCTTTGCAACCCCATGGACTGTAGCCTTCCAGGCTCCTTTGTCCATGAGATTTCCCAAGTGAGAATACTAGAGTGGGTTGTCATTTCCTTCTCCATGGGCTCTTCTCCAGTCAGGAATCATACCTGGGTCTCTTGCATTGGCAGGCGGATTCTTTACCACTGAGTTACCAGGGAAGCCTGGAAAGAATGTTGTTGTTGATGGGATCGCTTAAGTCAGGGAGAGAGACACTGTGGTATGTTGGTGTGAAATTTAATGTGATTTAGAGAAAATAAAGAAGTTGGCAGAGGTTGGGAAATTCCTTGTACCTGAAATGGGGTGGGTCTTATCTGTGAATACTTAAGTGCTTCTCCACAGCACCTGCAGCTGCTAATAATGTTATTTAGAAAAGTCACAAAAACCAGAGCTTCCAGTCTCCACATTCCCAAGTGGATCCAGGTATGAATAACAAGGCCAGTCCATCTGCAAGGAGAATTTGTATGGAACAGCCGTGTTCCCTTGTCTACAGGCAGCTAGCACATTTTTAGCACATTACCCAGCATAAAGAGAAGAAGTCTTTAGAAAATAAAACCTTGGCAATTAGAGCCACAGATAGTCAGATCAAAACGGATTGTCAACAAGGAAAGTGAAAAAGACAACTCAATTATTTTTAAACCTGATAACCTAGAATTAGCTGAGAGAAAGCTAAACTTAAACACAAAGAGACAAAAAGCAAAATACAAGCCAAAAAATCCCCATGATCCTTCACAAACCCTTACTAGAAAACAATTCGTTATCGGACAGATAAAGTGCTTATTCCCCTTTCACAGCTCCTCATGTAAGAACAATTTCAGAAGCTAGAAACAAACAAAAAAAAAACCACACACACACACACAAAAGACAAAAATACCCAGAAAACACCAAAAACCTCTTCTGAGTTGCTTTTTATTCTCCTGCTGTTGAAGTGCATTTTATTTGCCAGATCATCTTGCTTCCATCATAGCCAAAATACACTGAACTTTGGGATTTTCTTCCTTTCCTGTCTCTGGCTGGAAAATGAAGTTCTTAATGCAAATATCTGCCTTACATCTGACCATCTTGGGTCTATGTAATGGGCTTGCTGACATTTCTTTGACCTCCTAGTGGAATAATTAGGTGCTCTAGTTACCAAGCAACAGAAAGTCGGGCGACCCAGGAGCAGAGAGTCCTGGGCAGGCTCGAGGGAAAGGATACAATCTGCTTCTGAAGCACCTCCTCCAGATGTGGGGGTGGGGAACTCTTGCTCCAGGAGCTGGAGCTCCCAGGTGGCTGGCTCAGCCCCACTGTCCCTGGACAGCACCCAGACAGGATGCTAGCCTGGGTTCAATCACAGCTCATGTGCAGAATTCAGTAAACTTTTCCATATTTTTCAGTTATTTCTTTTATTGTGTTTAAAAAACCACAGGTAACTTGTGCTCAGCCTCTTAGATATAGTTAGAGTATTGTTAATAGGGTCTTGGGACTGGTGGCTCAGCAGTGAAGAATCCACCTGCCAATGCAGGAGACAGGTGTTCAGTCCCTGGGTCGGGAAGATCCCCTGGAGAAGGAAATGGCAACCCACTCCAGTATTCTTATCTGAGGAATCCCATGGACAGAGGGGCCTGGCAGGCTACAGTCCATGAGGTCTCAAAAAATCAGACATGACTGAGCGACTAAAACAAGATTGTTACTGTGAGAAAAACATCATACGGTGGATCTGTGGATCTTTGTCATCTCGCACAGCTGCAACTTTACTCCCATCCACTCCCGTTCTCTCCTCGCCCAGCCCCTGGAAACTACCACCCTACTCTCTGTTTCCCAACCATTTAGAGATCACACAAAAAGGGGTTATGCTGGCTGCGACCTTTTAAACAAGTTTTACTGTTGGAATTAATTGCTTTATAATGTTGTGTGTGTTGGTTTCTGCTCTACAACAACATGAATCAGCTGTGCATATTCACATATGCCCTTCCGCTTGAGCCACCCTCCCACCCCTGCACTTCATCACAGAGCACTGAGCTGAGCTCTCTGTGCCATATAGACACCTCACACTAGCTTTCTGTTCACACATGTTGTTTTCGTTTAGTCCCTAAGTCGTGTTCTGACTCTGTGGCGATCCCATGGACTCTAACCCACCAGGCTCCTCTGTCCATGGAATTCTCCAGGCAAGAATACTGGGGTGGATTGCCATGCTCTCCTCCAGGGGATCTTCCCAACTCAGGGATCAAACCTGTGGCTCTTACATCTCCTGCATTCACAGGTGGGTTCTTTACCACTAGCGCCACCTGGGAAGCCCGTATATGTATGTGTGTGTGTATAATGTTCACAGATTAGAAAAGATGAATTGTTACCGTATAAATCTACTTATTTTTCCAAGGAGAGAAGTGAAAAATCTCACTTCTGAACAATGACCTGACTTGTCCTTTGATAGGGATTATACAGGGGGCCCCAGCCTCCAGAATCTACTGCCTGATTATCGGAGGTGGATGTAGTGATAATAGAAATAAGGTGCACACTAAACATAATGGGCTTGAATCATCCCAAAGCCGTTCCCCACCCTGTCCATGTAAAAATCGTCTTCCATGAAACTGGTCCCTGGCGCCAAAAAGGTTGGGAACTGCTGATCTAGAGAATTTAGATTTATAAGATTGGAATTTAGTGCTTGGCCCCACCATGGGCCATCTGCATATTTCGGCCACCTTCCTGAGACTTAGATTTTTCAGCTGTGATTTGTGAAAATGAGAGCCAAGCTTCGTTGAGTAGGTACCATGTTTCAGGCCTACTAATCATTCCCCTACCCCCACCCCCCATTAATGCCGCACCAAGCCTGTGAGGGAGGTTCTCTCATCATCCCGTTTCCACGGAGGAAACAGAAGGGAAGAATATCAGGTGACTTGGTGAAGCCACCCAGGGTCCTTGCTCCCACATACTAGGCTGTCCTGCCCCTCTAGATGGAGCGATGGGAGGCATGGCTGAGACTTGCAAAGTAGGTAGACCTGGAGAGAATTTGTTCATTAGAATTCACTTAAATTTTTGATTCTTGTAGTAAAGTCTATGTTCTTGATACTTGTTAAGCCCAGTGTTGAGAAGGCTGCCTTCCTATGGGATCTGGCTAGATCTATAGAACTGGCAGATTTGACTTAACCTCAGTGATTACCTGGCCTGGCTCTCTTTCAGTGGACTTCCTTCTGTTCTGCTGGTGTGAATCTGGGCTATGATGGTGTGAGTGACCAGGGCCTACTTCCAGGCCATGAGGGACAGTCTGAAAGAGGCTCAGAGTCAGCAATATGATGCTGAGAAGGACTCCAAAATTTTCCTTTCTCTTTTCTTAGGGGCAAAACATCCATGCTGTATCAGTGCTAAATGAAAGTGAAAGTTGCTCAGTTGTGTCTGACTCTTTTCAATGTCATGGACTAAGCCTGCCAGGTTCCTCTCTCCATGGAGTTCTCCAGGCAAGAATACTGGAGTAGGTTGCCATTTCCTTCTCCAGGGGATCTTCCTGACCCAAGGATGTAATCTGGGTCTCCTGCATTGCAAGCACATTCTTTATCATCTAAGCCACCAGGGAGTGTCAGAGCTAAGGGTTAGCATGTATATCCTCAGGTAGGCAATGTATTGACTAATTTATGGCCATGTTTAAGAGGGTGGCTATAGCACTCAGCTTGCTCTAACAATACCACAAACTGGGTGACTTGTAAACAAAAATTTATCTTTCACAGTTCTGGAGGCAGGGAATCTGAAGTCAGGGTACCAGCATGGTTGAAGGTACTGGTTTTCAGATGGCCAGCTTCTTCCTGTGTCCTTACATGAGGGGGTGTATTTTCCGAGCTCTCTGGCTTCTTCTTATAAGGGCACTAACCCCATTCATGGGGGTGCCACCCTGATGACCTCATTACCTCCCAAAGGCCTCACATCCAAATACCATCACATTGGGATCAGGGTTTCAATGTATGCAATTTAGAGAAACAAAAAGATTCAGGCCATAGCAGGGCTGATGTAAAATCCTCCTTGACTGGTTTGTCAAAGTTTTGTGTTAATCACTTTAATTAGCAAACACTCTAGAACAAGAATAGGGAAGTAAAGTTTGTTTCTGCCTGACAACAATACACACAGAACCTAAATTCTTAGCATCTTCAACTGATGTTAGGCACATTATAGTTAAAGCAGCAGGATGGTATAAATATTGCTTAAGCCGCAGGATATACAAGAGACATGAGTTTGATCCCTGGGTCAAGAAGATACTCTGGAAGAGGAAATGACAACCCATTCCGGTATTCTTGGGCTACAGTTCATAGGGTCGCAAAACAGCTGGACACAACTGAGCATACACACACACACATTCACCCACAGCATAGCAAAGTAAAAAGAATTTTGAAAGAGGCTTTTGTAATCCTGAGCTCTGGTCACTGCATGACTGAATGACCACAACAATTCTACAATGTTTGTTATCTCTAAATTCCACTAATTCTAACAACTTTGTTTTCTTGATGATCGTGCATACAAACACAAGATCACTCTGTAGATTTATCCATTGTGCAAAGCCTTCTTGTCTCCAGACAAAGACATTCTATGTTAAGGTGTTGGATCTTTGTTCAGATGTCAGCACCCACATATTCAATCAACAAACATTTACTGAGATATCAAGAGGAAGCAGAAGTTTCTTCTCTGCCCTCAAGGGTCTCACAACCCAGTGGAGATGGCCACAGCCCTGGAGACAATGTATGTGTGCCTATGTGTGTATATAAGGTAAGAGGCAGCTTGGGTCAGCGTGTAACAGAACCATTTTGAGACTAAATGTATTTCTCTGTGGCTTTGGAGTTGGCCTGGCTATGCCAGAGTTAAGTACAAATAAGGCTTAAATTATGTGCAATTAGAAATTTCCCTTTTCCCCAGTTCATCTGGTTTTGCTCATCTCTAATCTCATTTCTTACTCTCATGCCCACCATCTAGCCTGGCAGCGACTTAGCAGAACAGTGTTGGTAAAATTAAATTCACAAAGGCCTTGGCAGCTCATTCAAAGCCCAGCTCCAGTGTAGTCACAACCCTGAGCTGTGGCCATCTGGTAGACCCAGTGATGTGAGCAGCGTGCAGAGTGCCCCTCCGTCGGCCAGCCTTTTGAACCCTGTCTAGTAGGGGAAGGGGGTGGCAGGAAGCTAGCTGATGCACTGATAAACTCTGGGGATGGTTGGAAACCCTCCATTTGCTTTTTCTGGAACCATAATCCCAAGCTGTAAGTAAAGAAGGCCTGACAAGGGAGCCTGACCTTTTTAATAAAATCAAGTCCAAGGCTTAGTAAGTTACTTCAAAACACCCAGTGCTAAGAAGCCAGGATTTCAGGAACCTTATTTCCACGATCTTTGCACTCTGCCAGTTTTCTTAGGGCTTGACGATCTGCATCATTCATCTACCCCCCTTTTTCCCTCCAGCTCAATAATTTGGGCTGTGTAAAACAGGGTTACAAAAGAGGGTTGTTTTGAGCCTTTTGGTGAATTGGCCATATAACAGGCCTTTTAATTCCCAAGAAAATTGCTTGTTCTGTGCAAAATATACTGTACTATTCACTTCTCAACACAGCCATTTTTATTCTGACACAGTTTCCTTTCAAATTCAACATACAGTATGTAAATGTGAGCCAACAACCAAAAACTCCTTTCTAAAATTGAGACTGTTAATATTTTTCTTTGAAGATCGTCACCTCTTTTAGACTTGAAATTGCTATCAACTTTCTTGCTGCCTGGCAGTAGTTAACTGAGCTTTTCCCCCCATTTTTTGAAAGGAAATATTGTGCCAAGGACCATTTCTAGAAACGTGTCTATATTTAAAAATCATTATCTTCAAAAATTGGCGTCAAAAGTCACTGACGGTGCTATATTCACAGCAAGGAGCTGAAGTGCAGGTTAAACATCTTTCTATTGTATGTGAACTTGGTAACTCTTGGTCTATTTTAGACTGCTTTAGTTCAGTGTAATTACTATGGTTTCTAAAGGAGTTTCTGTGTAATTACCACGTAGTTTATTTCATGGTAACTATGCAATTAACTTGTCCCACTTCTCTAAATGGAAAATACTATAATTCTAATACAAATGGTTTGGATGCTAGTTTTCGCCACCGTACTTTAAAATATCTGTATTTAAAGTGCTTTCTTCCTGTTCTCCCTTCTCTTTCTTCAAATAACATATTGGGTTTAGTTAATTTTTTTTTTTTCTTTTTTAGACCAAAGAAAGGCTAAAGTTTTATTGGGCAGCCCCAAATTATCAAGAAATCTTTTGGGGACATAAAAAAAAAATCACAATGGGAGTTAAATTACCCATACAAATGAATGCCTGGTGAGAGGCTTTAAAGAAACGTTTGAGATCTGACAGAAATCAGATTGTGAGCCCAGATGAAAGAGATCCACTTGTCTTGCTTCTCATTGTGTTACCATTAACTGTGGGAGAAATTTGCTTGACTTGGGTCTTTTGTATTTTCTTCAGCAAAGGTGATGGTGGCATTTGGAGAACTTCCAAGGGGACCTTTCCTCTTCTTGTTTAAGGCACAGATTGGGAGATAAAACTCGGCACTAACATGAGGCTTTAAAAAGGGAACGTAGCCCCAATGCTAATTACAACCTGGAGGAAGGTGGAAAGTGTTGAACCATAGATTTTTTTAAAACAATCCCTTTGCTGGATAGTTAAGGAGTTTGGGATAGACGTGTACACACTGCTATATTTAAAATGGATAACCAACAAGGACATCTTGTATAGCGCAGGGAACTCTGCTCAAATGGTACGTGGCAGCCTGGATGGAAAAGGGGTTTGGGGGAGAATGGATACATGTATATGTGTGGCTGAGTCCCTTAACTGTTCACCTTAAACTATCACAACATTTTTTGTTAATTGGCTATACCCCAATACAAAATAAAAATTAAAAAAAGAAAAATCCCTTTGCCTGCACCTGTCCATATGATCAGCTTGGGTGGCATTTATATGACCCATTGAAATGCAGGATGAATTAATTTCTAAAAGCAAGTCAACTTACCTGTCAAGCTGTGGGCCCCATGGAAAGCCGTAAGCATAATCTCATAAATCCATCTGCCCATTCATCTTTCCAAACATCGAATATATACGGACTGGTCATGAGCTGTTCTAAAGAGGTTATGCTTGCTGTCCTTGAAGACCTAACAGCCCAGTGTGGGAGGTAGTGGGAGTTACATTGATTAGGAGAGAACACCATGATGGCAGAAGCAGATGTGCTGTGAGAACAACTCATTCTTTCTGTGAATATTCTACTAACATCCTGAGCATTTCCTATGGGCCCTAGTCATTGTCCTGGAGATAGAACAGAGAATGGGACCCGTCAGTTCTCAATCTTTATCGTGCTTCCATTCAAGTAGGCGGGTCAGCCCCTAAAAATGTGCATCAGTTGCAGGGGATGCTGTGTTCTGCAAGGGCGAGGGAAGGGAGGAGGGAAGGAGGGACTTCGCTGGGTAAAGGGTGGGAGGGGAAGTGTCTAAGAAAGTGACATGTGAGCAGAGACACGAAAGTCAGGGCATTAAACCTGGGAAGGTCCAAAGGAACCACAGACTTAGGAGTGATATTGGTGAGTGCTAATGTGCAGAGGAAACTTTTGTTTAATCAGAGGAGGAAGCTAGAGAGAAATGAGCTGGGGCGAGAGCCAGTAGGAATGAGACCGGAGAGAGGCTGAGCGAGAGCACACGGTGGGGCCGTGTGAGCGTCACAGGCAGCTTGGGTTTTACCATTTATTTGTTTGTTTTTGTGTGGGATGGGGAGTCAAGGGAAATTTCTGGGCAGGAGAAAAACAAGATCTGAATTAAAAAAAAAAATACTACTCTTTGGTTCCCACATCAAAACAAAACGACAGGTAGAGAAAGAGAGGAAGCCCGTGACAGGCTGTAAAGTATTCCAGGTGGAGGATGATGGAAGGTGAGGTGAGGTTTTTGTGATGGAAGCCATACAAAGTACAAACAGGCTTCTGGGTCTGTTTTGAATGTATAGCCAATAGGTCTTGCTGCTGAGTTGGGTGTTTGAGCAGATAATGAGAGGAGACAAAGATGGGGTGAACTTTGGCTTGAACAACCAGAACAGATTTGCTAAAGTAAGGAAGACTTTGGGAGAGGAGGGTTGGAGTCAGTGAACCAAGGTTCATCCTTAGGCATGCTATGTTTCAGACATCTCTTTGACATCTAATTGGAAATAACAAATAAGCAGTTGGATACATGAGTTTAGAACTGGGGGCTGAGACTCAGCTGGGAATATAGATTAGGTAACAGTTAGCAAGCAGGAGGCATTTAGAGCAGTGAGACAGGATGTTTATCAAAAGTATAAGTGTAGGGATAGAAGTAGTCCAGGGACTAAGCCTGGGACACCCAACTGTGACCTGCTCGAAAGAAGATGAAGAATAGTGACTGGCTAATGAGGCTGAGAAGATGCAGACAGGGAGATAAAAGGAAAACCAGAAGATCTTCAAGTCAAGGAAGGCAAGTGAAAGCAGTGTTTAAAAGGGAAGGGATCACTCATGTCAAATGTCCTCAGAGGTCAAGGAGGGTGAGGGAACTGCCCACTAATTTGGTCATGAATGGCATTGTCATTCCTGACAATTGTGAACTTAAATAGAGTTGGTTCAATGGAGCAGGGCTGAGGAGATGGAGACAACCAGCGTAGATTACTACTGATATTCTGGGGAGTTTTGCTACAAAGAGAAGGAGGTAAAAGATGATAGATGAAGGTGTGTGAGGCCATGGGAGGGATTTTAAAGGCAAGAGATATCACAGCACATGTATGGGTTAAGGAAGTGATTCCATAGAGAAGAAAGGACTTGACAACGTACAAGGGTGAGATGACTTCAGGGGCACAGGTGGGAAAGTCATGCAGAGACCAAGGAGGGGTGAGAAGAAACAACTCTACAAGGAGGGAAGGCAGTATATGGGAGGAGTGGAGAGGTGGAGAGGAGGGGGCTGAAGTTGGAGAAGAAAGCAGAAGAAAGCTCAGAAAGACAAGTGACTTAAGACTCACCCAGAATCCCCAGCAGAGCTGTCCCATGACCTGGTCCCCTGCCTCCAGGCTGACACTCCTGTCCCAAGTGCTCTTTACCACAGAATTTGGTAACTTCTGCCTTTCTTCTTTTCCCAACCAGTAAGACTTTGAATTCACCTCCACCTGCACATGCGTACTTTGTCTTCAACATACTTGACTTCATTCTGGAGTTGCCCTTGCTTTTTTGGTGATAGGCAGGACAATGACTCCCCCAAAATGTCTGCATCCTCGTCTCAAAAACCTGTAGATCTATTACTTTATATAACAAAAGGGACTTTACAGTTTCAATGAAAGATTTTACAATGGGGAGATTATCCTGGATTTTCTGGGTGGGCAGACTCAAGGTCTTTATAAGATGGAGGCTGGAGGGTCAAAACGAGAAGGGGGCAAAAGAGGACGAGATGTTTAGATGGCATCACTGACTCAATGGGCAAGAATTTGAGCAAACTCCGGGATATAGTGGAGGACAGGGGAGTCTGGCATGCTGCAGTCCTGCTGCTGCTGCTAAGTCGCCTCAGTTGTGTCCGACTCTGTGCGACCCCATAGATGGCAGCCCACCAGGCTCCCCCGTCCCTGGGATTCTCCAGGCAAGAACACTGGAGTGGGTTGCCATTTCCTTCTCCAATGCATGAAAGTGAAAAGTGAAAGTGAAGTCGCCCAGTCATATCCGACTCTCAGAGACCCCATGGACAGCAGCCCACCAGGCTCCTCCATCCATGGGATTTTCCAGGCAAGAGTACTGGAGTGGGGTGCCATTGCCCTCTCCGATGCTGCAGTCCACAGGGTCACAAATTGTCGGACACGACTGAGCAACTGAACAACGATAACAAGGAGGGTCAACATCAGAAAAGGAAAGGTGACAATGAAAACAGAAGTTGGGGTGTCGCACTTTGAAGACAGAGGAAGGTGGCTGTAAACCAAGGAATATGGACAGATAACAGAAACTGGAAAAGGCAAGAAAATTGATTGTCCTCTAGAGATTCTGGAAGGAATGCAGCCGTACTGAAAGTTTCTTTAGTTTTATAAGACTGATTGTAGACTTCTGATCACTGGGACAATAAGATAATCAATGCTGTTTTAAGCCACCAAGTTTGTGGTCATTTGTCACAACAGCAACACAACTCACACATGAGAATTTGTCAGGTCTGAGATCCACTACTTCTGTAGCCCAGTTCCCTTTCCTATGACGCACTGGGTGAGATCACTGTGAAATCTCTGTGAGCGCACTGGGCTACAAATTGCTACTCCTCTCCTGGAGATGAGGAGAGGCTGCTGAGAGTGATGGCAAGCAGACAGCCTTCGGCATCCGCCATCTCAGAGGCCAGTCTTCCTATGGGCATTGACATGCAAGGCCCAACTGCAACTTTTGCTCTGACAATGTTCACAGTAAAATGAGCCGTTTCAATAAGCACTGTGGCCAGGACATGGGGAAGGAAAGCTCTCAGCTCTGTGCTCTGACCTGTGGCCCTGGTGGCAAAGGCACTGACCCTCCTCTTCCTGTCCCTTTTCTCAAACGAAGGTGTGCAAGGTCCATGAGGCCAACTTCATAGAAGGACGGGTCAAGGGCCTTGTACTTCATTTATCTGGAATTTACAGCATTTTCCTTAGTTTATAAAGTTGGGACTTCTCCAAGGGACTTCCAGGAAGGCTGCCATGATATGGCTTTGCTCATTGCTGTTGTTCTTAAACTAGTTCAAGTTGTTACTTGCAGTCCTTCCCTAATGTTTTTGTCACTAATATTGATGTGTTAATTTCTCTGTATGGACCCTTGTATGATTTTGTGATGGGTGAAATTTCAGAAATCAGAGATCGCTGTATATTGTACTAATCAAAGAGAGTTAACTACAGGGTTGTGAAGTCAATGGACTATTCCTCATAGCACGCCAAGAGTGGGTGTTTTCATTTTCTTTTCCATGAACTCTTGACATCCCATGCTACTGCCCTTTGTGGTTAGGAAAGAGGAAAGCGATAGCACTCTGTGTTCTCTCACTGATAAGTCAGACGTGAAGCTACAATTCTAAAGTTAGAATAAAAATCTCATCCAATCATAGCTCTGCAGCCAGAAGATCATCCAGGCACCAGGCTTTGGTAAGTATTATGAAAGGAGATATATTTTCCATCTGCATTGGAATTCTAAAGTGAGTCCATGAATTAAAAAACAGAAAAAAAGTAAAATACGAATGCAATATGGCTGAACTTGCACAACACCTCCACAGTAAGTTCAATGCTAGACTCCTTAGCCATAAAGGAAAGAGACTGGTCAGCAGACTCCTGGCCCTTGCCTTTGGTAGGGTAAGCCCATCAAAGCACCTGGCTCAAGTCATTGAGGAAGAGGCATGTTGGGACTGCACCCTGTTGTGTCTGCGAGCACAGGAGCCCCAGAAGAGGGACAGGGACCTCTGAGTGTGACCACGGTGGGAAAGCCCAAGCTGGCGGAGGCAGATGGGCTACTCCAGCGCATGGACAGGACATAGAGGTGCCTCTGCAGGCAACACCATCTCTATCAGTGGGCCAGCTGCTCCCGGCACTCTTTAGCAAGGCCTATTGGACACCCTCCTTTCCCACCCTGGTGGAGAATTGATCATTGCTTCTGGGTGTCTGCTGTTTACTTCTCACCCTTTCCCGGACCTGCTCCTTGCATGCCTCGGTCCTCACTGGTCGCAAGCTTCTTAGGGGTTGGGTCGGTGTGTTACTTGTTCTGGCTCCCCAGGGTGCCTCCTAGAACCTGACTTATCTCTGAGCTCAGTAAATGCTGGACCCATGAACAAGGGGGATCTTCTAAGTCAGGCATTGGCCAAATACAGCCTTTGGACCAAATCTGGCCCCTAGCCTGGTTTTGTAAAGAAGTTTACTTATTTGTTTGTAAATGAATGCAGCACTCATTTGCATTTCATGTCAGGCACTGTACAGAGGCAGAGCTGAGTAGTTGCTACCCTATCACTACAAAGCCTAAAATATTTACAGTCTGACCCTTTCCAATGAGTATTGGGTCACATGCTTTAAGGAAACTGCTTCTGCTCTTGGGGATGGTATCATGAAGCAAGATGTAAGGATGCATTGTGACTCTTTTGGAATTTTCCTAATGTATCCCTGAAGGGCTTTCCCGGTGGCTCACTGGTAAAGAATCCACCTGCCAATGCAGGAGATGTGAGTTCAATCCCTGGGTTGAAAAGATCTCCTGGAAAAGGAAATGGCAACCCACTCCAGTGTTCTTGCCTGGAGAATCCCATGGACAGAGTAGCCTAGTGAGCCATGATCCAAAGTGTTGCAAACAGTCAGACATGACTGAGCAACTAAACACGCAATGTATCCCTTGAAATTATCAGACCTAAGGTGAATAGATTCAGGGTTGGGAAAGAACACAAATTGTTCCCTTTGTTTAGGACCGGAGGACTGTCCTTTTAATCTGAAGGATTTCCTGCCCCCTAAGTCTGGGGAGGGCTCGGTCATGTGAGATTTCTCCAGGAAATATGACAAACTGCTTTCTGACCCCAAATTATTCCTTTGTCCACTTGTGCAGACTACCTATAACGTCATCAGATACCCCTGTGAGGACCAAGATTATTATTGCTTTATATTTTGTTTTTCAATCAAAACACTTTCCTCTTCAATCTGGCCTGAGATCAATGACGGTGATAAAACAGGTGCTTTGAGGAGGCAGATGTGTGTGGTTCTGGAGGTGGTGAGGGGTGTTGTGGAAAGCTTGGAGGCAGCAGAATCATTTTGGAGTTGGGACCATTGGAGGAAGGATGGTCTGGGTGGCTTTTCAGAGCTGGGACTTTAAGTGACAGGACAGCAGGGACTGAGTGCCTGGAGATGTAGGAAGAGCCACATGGGGGAGGTCAGCAGGAGTAGGCATGTGGGGCGTGTGGCTAGACACATTTCTCCACTTCTGGTGTGTGCCCTGGGTCACCTGCTGAAAACAGGACCTTTGCACTCACTGGGCAAATGCATCTAATCTCATGGTGCACAGAGGTGGGTAATTTTGCCTCCTAGGGAACATTTAGTAAGGTCTGGAGACACTTTGGGTTGTCAGATCTGGTGCGGATGAATGCTGTGATCTAGGTAGTAGAAATCAGGGATGCTGCTAAATACCCTACAAGGCACAGTACCACCCCTCCACGCACACACGCGCACACACACACACACACACACACACACACAGCAAAAAAACCACCTGGTTCCAGGTGGCCATGGTGCTGAGGCTGAGAAACCAGGATCAAGTCCTTAAAGTCCCCACACACTTCCTCTGGCATTATGAAAGATGTCTGGAGAGAAGCTGTGTGTGGAGAGGTACATGCTTGGCTGGGGCCTCCTGCAAATTTTTGCCTAGGAGATTGCAATGTAATTAGATGGGGCATCCACATTCTGTTTGGGAAGAATAGGAAGAATTATCTTGTCATCACAGGCCAATTATCCCGTGAATATTTTGGCAGCACATTATGTTTTGCTGTGTAATTGCAATTAACATGTAAGTGATCTAGGGCTTCTGGTGTGTGTCATTCCAATGCTGGAAATATGTGACTAATGCTAGAGTGTCTGCTTGCACATATGTGTGACCCATGATTAAGGGAGACCTGGCACAGGAGTCACCCACATTGTGGGCTCTTACCTGTCCTCCGAGCTCTCACAGAATTATGTTTTTAGATGAATTTTAGGGAGGAAGGTATAAAAGAGCTTTAAAGGAGTGGTAAATTATCCATGTTGAGGGCGGTCACGTGAATTTGTGATTTTTCTCTTAGACGCACTTTCTGGTCCAACAGCAATTCTTTTGAAAGACCAGCACATTCTCGGTGGCAGGGAATGTTCTCTCTCGTATCAACAGGATACAATTTCTCTTCTCGTACCTTTAAATGTTCCAATCTGGATTTAAAAAGAAAACTATTTTTATTTTAACCAATGTAGATGTCATTTTCCATTAGTTCCTGGGGATGTACATTTTTCAGTAGCACTTGGCTCTGATAGAGTTTCTGCCACTGTGTACCTTTCAGTATCTAAACAAAACAATAACCTCTACTCTGAATTTTCAATAATGAGATGCTAAGTTTCTTCAATGAGTAAATTTTCAGAAAATGTTTTATTTCGAATTGAATTTGTCATTTGCAACCGAAAACAGGGAAGTTGGAGAGAGTGTTTGAAGGCTGAGAGGGGCTTTGGCCAGGCCCTGGCCTGCTTGCTGAATCTAAGTGTAGTGTCCTGGAGTGATGGGTGTGCTCGACTCCCCGGGGGTAGCTGGTTTGTGCTAAACCTGGTTGCCGGGTCTCGCACATAGCTGAGACTCAGGCTGGTAGGGTCACTCCAGCTCTGTTTCCCATGCTTCTGGATCTAGGAACTCGATTTCATCAGAACCTGTGGGGATCCTCAGGCCCTTAATTTTACTCACTAGATAAACCTGCACAAGCTGAATGTATAAACCCTCAGGCGAAGATGCCGGTTTCAGTGATTACAGCACTCTGGCTCTTCCAAGACAAATCAGTTATGGTATCCTGTCTCATCATCCATATACTCCAGCCTGGCTACCCCCTCTCCGCAACCAGCATCATCATCTCCAGCCTGTCTGCCGCCTCCCCCCTCCCCCAACAAAACCAGCAGCAGCATCTCCAGCCTGTCTGCCACCCACCCCCCCAACAAAACCAGCAGCAGCATCTCCAGCCTGTCTCCCCCCACATCCCCAACCAGCAACATTTTCTAGTCACCCAGGCACACTTGGCTCGATGCCTGATGCCAAAGGTCTTTATCTGCTTTTATAATCAGACCCCAGATTGTATGATTGTTTTCACTATTTCTTTTATTTAATTTTTTGTTGGAGTACAGTTGCTTTACAAAGTTGTGTTCATTTCTGCTGTACAGCAAAATGAATCAGCTACATGTATACATACATCCCATCCTTTCTGAATTTTCTTTCCATTTAGTCACCACAGAGCACTGAGTTCCCTGTGCTCTCAGTAGGTTCTCATTAATTATCTATTTTATACTTAGATATCTCATTGGTTATCTATGTTATACTTAGGTATCTATTTTATCTAGTAGCTATCTAGTTTATATGTTCACTTATATACACAGACTATATATGTCAATCCCAATCTCCCAATTCATCCCACCCATCTCCGTTTTCCCCTTAGTGTCCATATATTTGTCCATACATCTGTGTCCCTATTTCTGCTTCACAAATAGGTTTGAGACATGTTTGGACCTAGAGGCCATCACACAGAGTGAAGTAAGTCAGAAAGAGGAAAACGAATGTCATGTATTCACTACTCCTTTATTATGCCTCCTGCATCCACGCATTGTCTTTTGGTTCCCACAGCCTCGCATCCTAAGTCAGGTCTGGGCTGCTGCCATAAACTTGTTCCCAAGCCACCACACCCCGGATGCCAGCAGCCAGCTTCATCTTCTAAAGCACGGGCACAAGCAAAACAAAACACAAGAGGAAAGCATTGTTTTCCGTGAGAATTCTGCATTTGTGAGAGAGATAATCATTATTTATTTTGCTATCATGGTTTTCAATATCGAGTTTTTAAAATCAAATCAAAATGGGTCACAGATCAGCTATGTAGACCTTGCTATTACTAAGCACTGATATTTTTGTACTTTAAAACATTTCAAAACACTCATACATGCATTGTCTCCCCTGGCATACTTAAAGAATAGTTTGGCCAAAAAGAATTATTTGCACGTACTTTTTTAACAATGTACAGAAAATAATACTTGCTAGAATTGTATAAGGTGATGTTTGTGCATTGTATGTGAGTTTGATATGGTCTTTATGATACAGTTTTAGACTCAACATTAAAAAAATTAAGATCATGGTATCCTGTCCCATCACTTTGTGGCAAATAGATGGGGAAAAATTGAAAACAGGGGCAGATTTTATCTTCTTGGGCTCCAAAATCACTGAAGATGGTGACTACACCCACAGAATTAAAAGACTCTTGCTCCTTGGAAGAAAATCTATGACAAACCAAGACAGTATATTAAAAAGCAGAGACGTCTTTGCCTACAAAGGTCCGCAGAGTCAAAGCTATGGATTTTCCAGAGTTGTGTACAGGTGTGAGAGTTGGACCATAAGAAAGGCTGAGAGCTGAAGAACTGATGCTGTCAAGTCGTGGTGCTGGAGAAGACTCTGGAGAGTCCCTTGGACGGCAAGGAGATCAAACCAGTCCATCCTAAACGAAATCAACCCTGAATATTCCTTGGAAAGACTGAGACTGAAGCTCCAAGACTTTGGCCACCTGATGCAAAGAGCTGACTCACTGGAAAAGACCCTGATGCTGGGGAAAATTGAGGACAGGAGGAGAAGGTGGTGACAGAGGATGAGATGATTGGATGGCATTACCAATTTAATGGACATAAATTTGAGCAGACTCCGGGAGATAGTGAAGGACAGGGAAGCCTGGCGTGCTGCAGTCCATCAGGTCACAAAGAGTTGGACACGACTTAGTGACTGAACAACAATAATAAATGCAATTTTATGGTCAAACAAAGGACCAGCAGTGAGGCCTCACTCTGAATCCACACCCTTTCTCCAGATCCACTTGTTAGCTTCTGCCACTCATCAGGTTTCCTGCATCCTGTCTAATTACATCCCAGTCCTGCCATGGCCCTTCTGCACAATCATTTCATAACAGATGCATCTGAGCTGGTGGTTTAATAATCTAGATAACAACACACTTTATGAGGATCACTGATAGAAGCTGCATATTTGGAATCCACGCTGTGAACGTTTTCATCTTTAGACACACATAATGTATTTTTCTTACCAGTTGTGAACTAAGCACATGATCTTATTCTCTTCCCAAGGGCTGATTTTTTTCCTTGTCACTACTTTTGCTTCCATCATCTGTCAAGACCCTGCTAGAGAAACCTCTCTGGCTTGCTGTCCACGTATTTGCAGTATTTCACCTGTGACCCTTGCCTGCATCTGCTCAGGTTTCATCAATGATCATGCACCTCATTCAGTGCTTATTGCATCAGGGGACCGATCCTATTGCTTCTGGGTTTATCTCGCATGTTCTGATTTTCAGAATTAAAAACATTCACAGTCCACTTTCTGTGCATGTGAAGCATTTGTAGATTGCTTTGTGCTTCCCTTCACCTCTGAGGAGATGACATACTGGCTCATGGAGAGGCTGCCCTAGTTGTCCTGCTGATCTGGTTTGATGTAGTCACACTCTGCTTCCCTGATTGCTCAGTCGGTAAAGAATCTGCCTGCGTGTACAAGATGTAGGAGACCCAGGTTTGATCCCTGGGTTGGGAAGATCCCCTGGAGCAGGAAATGGCAACCCACTCCAGTATTCTTGCCTGGGAAATTCCATGGACAGAGAGCCTGGCGGGCTACAGTTAGTGGAGGCACAAGAGTCGGACATAATTCACCTTGGCCCCACCTAAGGGAGCAGTGGGGATCATGGGTGGCTAGCTGTCTCATGGCGGGTGGGAAAGCTGTCACTGACGCCTTTAAGACTGACTAATCTGACCAGCCACATCTTGAGTCATTTATTGATTTTTAAAAAAAAAAAAAACATCATAACTGGTAACTCTACTGTTCCACCTGAAGTTGGTGTAAAACTTTTATGAGGATAAAATTTTGGTATTCTTGAGAAAAGCACAACCGTTTTGATCAGGCTGCTACGAGCAGATAATAGATCAAAGATCTGTGTTGAACTCTGGCTTCGTTTTAATGCCATTAACAATAAATCAAGAATTTATAGAAGAAATGTTTAACAGGTGCTTTGCAAATACTTTGAAAAGGAGTATCCATCCCCAGGAGCTAAATGGAATTTGCTCCACAAACCAGGTTACACAGACTAAATCCCTCCCCTGAGAGGCTAGCCCAGTCCCAGTGCATCATGGGACATGCAACAGACTCTGCTCCTCCCTTTCTATGAGCCCAGGTCCATTCTGACTCAATGTTGTTCCCAGGTGGTGCTAGTGATGCTGAACCTGCCTGCCAATGCAGAAGACACAGCAATGCGAATTTGATCCCTGGATTGGGAAGATCCCCTGGAGGAGGAAATGGTAGCCTACTCCAGTATTCCATGGATGGAGGAGCCTGGCAGGCTGCAGTCCATGGGTTGAAAAAGAGTTGGACATGACTAAGCAATGGGTTTAATTATAATAAGCTTCCTTGGTGGCTCAGACAGTAAAGAATCTGCATGTGATGCTTAAGACCTGGGTTTGATCCTTGGGTTGGAAAGATCCCCAGGAGGAGGGCATGGCAACCTACTCCAGTATTCTCGCCTGGAGAATCCCATGGACAGGGGAGCCTGGAGGGCTACAATCCATGGAGTCACAAAGAGTCAGACATAACTGAGCGACTAAGCACAGCACAGCACTAGTAAATTATGTTTTTGAAATTATAGTAAACCTTGAGATGATTTGGAAACTAAGATGAATTTAACCACAAACTAGTTACTTTTTAAATATTAAAATAATGCTGACTTACAGGTAGTAAACTGAAAGAGTACTTTATAGTTCTTTTATTTAAAGTAGGAAGAGGCAACCAATTCCAGTATTCTTGCCTGGAGAATCCCATGGACAGAGAGAGGAGCCTGGTGGGCTATGAAGAGTCAGACACTACTAAAGTGACCTAGCACAATATATATTGCCAAATGCGACTATTATTTGAAATTGTTAAATTTTAATTCTAATGGAAATAAATCATTAAAACCAAGCCAAAATTTAAGATCCAACCCTTCCTTGTGCTTCAGAACATCTGAACTTGGAGCATTTCCCAGTGGCATCGGGTCTGGGTGGGCTGTGAAGAGAATGGGTGATAGAATTGAAAGATTTGCTTTACAGATGTTTATCCCTTTGCTTTCATAGAAATGATTGCTCAGTGTAGAGTATTGTGAACGCAGCAAAAGTGTGAAGAAGCGGAATGTCACCATAACCCCAACACCTTGAAACAACTTTTGTTGACATTTTACATACTTCCGTCCAGACTTTTTTCATACACTTTTTCCTTTTCTTAAACATAGTTAAGAACAAACACATGTAATAATTCTGACAGGCAGAAAGAGGGGGCAGAATATAAGTTCCAATAAGGATAATGGAATTCTGATATTTTATTCGATAAATATTTTTACAGATACAAGTTTAGAGAGGCCTCATTTAACATACGTTAAAATGAACAATATCTTTTTTTTAAAATTTGATTGCAATCTGAATGCGGGGAAGTGTTGCAAAAACTATCCTAAAATTAACTGAGGAAAACAGTGTCCAGATGAAGGGAAGTAATTCAGAGCATTTTGGATTGTACACTATTATTTGGAAAGATTTTTGGAGGATGTGCTCCAATATACATTTATTTAAGTATATGTTTATCTATTAATATACATGTTAACTATTGTAATATGTTACTTTTATGTATTATCATTTTTACCCATCACATATATACACACATACATGTATATCTAATTATACACATGCAAGTATAATAATACGTTTTACATTTGTGCATATAAAATATATAAAATATATTGTTATAGTTACATGTACATAATAGATATATCTATCTGATATAAGGAGATCAAACAGTCAATCCTAAAGGAAATTGACCCTGAATATTCATCGAAAGGACTGATGCGGAAGCTGAAGCTCCAATACTTTGGCCACCAGATGGGAAGAGCCAAGTCATTGGAAAAGCCCCTGATGCTGGGGAAGATTGAAGGCAGGAGGAGAAGGGGACAACAGGGGATGAGGTGGTTGGATGGCATCACGGACTCCATGGGCATGAGTTTGAGCAAATTCCGGGAGACAGTGAAGGACCGGGGAACCTGACGTGCTGCAGTCCATGGGGTTGCTGAGGGCCAGACATGACTCAGCAACTGAACAACAGCAACGATGATCAAGTGCTGTGATGGAAGAGCATACACTGGGCTTGCCGGAGACCCATGCACTCCTGAATTGTCATCCACTCTTCAGGATATACTGTGTGGGTGTTCTGAGAAAGAGCTCCTCCTTCCTGAGTCTACCTGGCTTCCTCTTTATTCCATCGCCAGCACTGGCCAGTGGCCAGCTTTGGTGGCCATTGATTTTTCCAGGAGGAGGAAGACTTCAGCAGTTTATAAGCGCTACTCACTATGACAGGGAGCAGAGAACCACTGGGGTTTTTGCAAATGAGGATGCTGGGTAGTCAGCAGGTGCCTTCCTCAGCCAAATGATTTGCTCCAATTTGCCAGCTTCCTCACTGGCATCCAAATTATGGTCCTCAGTAAAGCCACAAATGATCACATGTCAGGGACACTGAGGATTGGGAAGAACAGGAAACATCACTGTTGACTGTTAAAGAGCATGCGTGATCCCTGCTATTTCTTCTCAGTTACCTGGCATCCTGGGGACTTCCTCAACCTCCCTGAGAGGTAGTCATCCTGTAGCAGAGTCTTAAGGCATCATGGGGCTTCCCAGGTGATGCAGTGGTAAAGAATCTGCCTTCCAGTGCAGGAGATGCAGGAGATGTGGGCTTGATCCCTGGGTCAGGAAGACCCCCTGGAGAGTTACAGTCCATGGGGTTGCAAAGAGTCAGACACGACTGAGCAACTGAGCACACACACAAGAAATCTTAAGTATTATCTCATTACCCATCTCATTTGGTGGAAGAGGAATTTTGGATTTGGAGGTTGTCATTGTGGACTGTTGCCAACCAGGCTCCTCTGTCCATGGAATTCTACAGTCAAGAATACTGGAGTGGGTAGCAATTCCCTTCCCCAGGGGGTCTTCCTGACTCAGGGACCGAACTCAGGTCTCCTGCATTGCAGGCAGATTCTTTATCATCTGAGCCACCAGGGAAGCCCCAGTGAGTTAGTAGGAGAAACCAACCTCACAATTCACTAATCCTCTGTTTCCTTATCTGCACGATGGCACAATGGGAAGAAAATTAGAGGCACTTTGCATGATATGTCAGAATTAATAAACCAATCTATGGAGAGATGATCCCTCCTAAACCAGGACTAGAATCCAGAATTCCTAAGTAAGTGATCCTGGTGCTTCCTAGAAGCTGAAGCTGTGGCATTGCCCATCTGTCCAAGGCTATAAGCTTGACCAGAGGTTTGGGAAATGCTGCTTGCAGTTTGTAATGACATATGGCACTATCTTTCTAAAAATCACATTTTTCCATTTGGTTTCTTTCTGTACAGTCATTTGTAAGAGCCCTGAATTTAGAGGCAATAATGCCCTGTGTGAGTTATGTAAGTCAGTACAAAAATTTCACATCAGTGAGATAGGAACGAAAGTCTCTGTGTAATAAACAAAAAGTATTGTGTATAATTTCCCACTGGTCTTTTTTGTTAATTGGGCTCTTACTGTTGAAGCCTTTAATGTAGAGAATAAATGAATAACTGACTTTTATGCACAGCCTCCTTTCATTATGTTCAAGGGTTCAAAATTGAAAATGAACTATTTTTAGATCTTACATGATGATATAAAAGATTGTTTATTGCTGGTAATGCAGGAAGCAAATTGCATTTCTACTTGCCTGGTTTTTCTGTGGAGGCTTGAACGAGCTCCCGTTCTTGCTGATTCATTAATTATGGTCCCAAATGACTCAAGTAAAGTCTGATGATTTTTAAACATGGAAAATGGTTCTCAAACATTTCTAGTACAATTCAAGTTCAGGTCCTGCTTTGGCCAATCAGGATGATGGTTCTTAGAAAAATTAAAATGTTTGTATGTGAGTTCTCTCTGGGAAAAGGAACATGGGATATTATGTCAAAAGGAAGGAGTAAATCCTCATGATGGTTTTTGCCCCAAAGACTGGTGCTTTGCAGCCTCTTTCCCTCCTCCTTCTCCTCCAAGTCCCAACTTCCTCTCAATTTTTCTTCTCTCTTTCTGTCTCCTTCTGATTCATGCTCCAATATTACAACTCTCTCTTTTTTTAAAAAATGTGGCCAAATGTCATGGAATGTCACCCAGTGGTTCTTGAACTTCCAGTATCTGATGTGAACAAAATAGAAATAGCATCCAGAAAACAACCATGAAGTCATGTGTGAATGCTAAGTTGCTTCAGTCTTGTCCAACTCTTTGTAACCCTGTGGACCATAGCCTGCCAGGCTCCTCTGTCCACAGGATTCTCCAGGCAACAATACTGGAGTGGGTTGCAATCCTCTCCTCCAGAGGACCTTTCTGACCTAGGGATCGAACCCATGTCTCCTGCATCTCCCATATTGCAGGCGGATTCTTTACCAATGAGCCACAGGGGAAGCCCATGAACTCATCAACCTCTTACAATAAATTTTATTTAATTTATCACAATAGCTTCTACACATTAGATATTAAAAAAATTATGGATAAACATGCAAAGAATTATTTTTCCAGTTGTAGGCTAAGGACATCTCACAATACAGCTGTAGCTGCCCCCAGATTGGGAACCAATGAAGTCATTGTACTTGAATTTCTTTTTATTTATCCATTAACTATTTCAGTTCAGTCGCTCAGGCATGTTGGACTCTGCAACCCCATGAACCACAGCACTCCAGGCCTCCCTGTCCGTCACCAAATCCCAGAGTCCACTCAAACCCATGTCTGTTGAGTCGGTGATGCCATCCAACCATCTCATCCTCTGTCGTCCCCTTCTCCTCTTGCCCTCAATCTTTCCCAGCACCAGGGTCTTTTCTAGTGAGTCAGCTCTTTGTATCAGGTGGCCAAAGTATTGGAGTTTCAGCTTCAGCATCAGTCCTTCCAATGAATATTCAGGACTGATCTTCTTTAGGATGGACTGGTTGGATCTTGCAGTCCAATGGACTCTCAAGAGTCTTCTCCAACACCACAGTTCAAAAGCATCAATTCTTCAGTGCTCAGCTTTCTTTATAGTCCAACTCTCACATCCATACGTGGCCACTGGAAAAACCATAGCCTTGACTAGATGGACCTTTTTGACAAAGTAATGCCTCTGCTTTTTAATATGCTGTCTACTTGCTGCAAGTGATGTACTGGGCACTGTGGGCAAACATAGACAGGAAGTAATTCTCACCTTCAGGAGGACACATGTGGGTCAATGCCAGGCTGCATGGGGCGGGGCCTGTGCTGGTGTCCTTCTCCCGGCGCTTAGTAGCTTTGTGACTCTGGGCAAGTTGGTTCACCTCTTTGTATGTCAGTTTTCTCACCCATGAAGTAGAGATAAGATTAGTAGCCTCCTTCATTGGACTGTGAGGCTCTCCTGGTGGCTCAGATGGTAAAGAATCTGCCTGCAATGCAGGAGACCTGGGTTCAGTCCCTGGGTTAAGAAGATCCCCTGGAGAAGGGAATGACTACCCACTCCGGTATTCTTGCCTAGAGAATGCCATGGATAGAGGAGCCTGGCGAGTTACAGTCCATGGGGTCACAAAGAGTTGGACACGACTGAGTGACAAACACTTTCACCTTCATAGGATTGTGGCAGGAATTAAATGAGTGACAGTTCATGAAGAGTTTGGAGGTGACTGGTGCATAATCGCTAAGTGATGCCATTATATTTGTACACAGTGGGAAAGGTGTGGCCATGGGTCCAGCCACCACCCCCCACCCCAGCTCCGCCAGCCTGAGCAGGGGTACCAGGATCTCACTGTCAGAACTCTGCTGGCTCTCAGCCTTCTTCCTAGCAGGATGTGACCCTCCAGGTCTTCTGGGAAGCAGGTGCCAAGGTGGAATAGGAAGCCCAGAGATTTACTGGGAAGTCAAGGAGGAGCAGAGAACCGGGGTAGAGTGGGGAAGCCTCAGAGCGTGATGCTGAGTGAAGCCAAGAAAGGAGCAAAGAGGAAGGGTGGGAAGAGCCTCAGATTGCCCTGTCCACCCCCCCCACCTCCCGCCCCCCGAGAAGGCTCAGTGTTGCTGGAGCAGCCCTGGAGAGCTTGGCGCCAGGTAATGGCTGCAGTGGTCCTGAAGGTGCTGCAGCTGGAGGTCAGCTGCTCCAGGGTCCTCGCAGTGCGTCTTCAAGGTGGCTCCTAGGACTCTCAGCCTTCCCTCGAGTCTCCAGGAACTTTCCTAGAAAGCCTTAGGGTATGTGGCGGTGAGGGGAGGAAAGTCTGCCCAAGGCTCCTGTCCCAGTCCCATCCCCTTCAGCTCTCTGTTGCCTGGGGGAGCAGGGCTGCCTCTGTCCAGGAGCTGGCTTCTCACTATCTCAGCCACATGGGCACCTGCTCTGGTCCTGGGCCTCCAGGGCGCTCCTGGCACCCAAAGTCTCCATGAACAAGTGTCTCGTGGGCACAGCTCTCTCAACTCCAGTCCAGCCCCTCTGCTCAAGCCCAGCCCTTCATATGGTGTAGGACTGGCCACTACCCCATAGCCTCCTCCTCTCCATCCCATCTCCTCTCTCCTCCAGATGCCCTCTGGGAAAGCAGGTGAGCAGGCCTACTTGCTCTCTCCTTCTCTACCCAACCCCTGAGCCCTATATACCAGCTCAGCAGTGCTCATGGGTCATCAGCTCTCAGGCAGTCACCTGGTGGGGCTCAGTGAAGGTGCCCCAACCATCGAAGAACCCCAGAGTTCCAGGGAAAGCTTCCCTGCCAAGGGACCCCTTCCCAAAGGACAGGCAGCAGAGGGAGGCAGGTGACTCCAGGAGACGACCTGCAGGGGCCACAGATGGAACCTCTCCTGTCCCTTTACTTCTGTGGAGCACGTGACCATCCCAGCCTTGGTTTCTAGGGAACAGAGAAGGCATTGCTTCAGTGAGAAGGAAGCCACTAGTTGATATTCTCCTGGACAAAGGCTTGCAACTCAAAGAACAAAAAGGCCATTTTTGATGCACATTTTCTTTGGTTTCTCTGAGGCAGGTAGGTGTTTTTCTAGCTGTTGCTAGGAGCTCAGTGGTCCTCCAAGTCACCTGGAGGCCTTGCTAACAACTCAGGTAGCTGGGCCACCTTCCAGAATTCCTCAGTCAGTGGGTGTGGGGTGGGAACCAGCAATGGCCTTCTTAAGTTCCCAAGTGAGGCTGCAGCTGCTACTCCAGGGACCACACTTTGAGAAGCACCGTGTACACCGTATCGCAGTCTTTGTACATCCTGACTCTCTGAAAATACTGCTTCCCTGATGACACCAAAATGTTACTACCTCTTTGGCGAGGGCTGGTGGCTAGCAATTTATGATGAGCTTCTTGGACTATTTCATGAAGACACCCCCTTCTTTACCTAACTATCTTGGGGCTTCCCTGGTAACTCAGTCGGTAAAGAATCTGCCTGCAGTGCAGGAGGTCTGGGTTTGATTCCTGGGTCAGGAAGATCCCCTGGAGAAAGAAATGGCAACCCATTCCAGTATTCTTGCCTGGGAAACCTCATGGACAGAGGAGCCTGACAGGTTACAATCCATGAGGTCACAAGAGTCAGACTCACCTTAGTGACTGAACTACCACCATCCCTTTCTTGGTCAGTGTAGGCAACTTACTGTTCTTACGTTAGAACATAACAATGAAGGTCTTTATTCTCTTTTTTTTTTTTAATTAATTTTTATTGGAGTATAGTTGCTTTACAATGCTGTGTTAGTTTCTGTTGTACAGAAAAATGAATCAGCTATTCATATACATAATCTCCTCTTTTTTTGGATTTCTTTCCCATCACAAAGCACTGAGTCAAGTTCCCTGCGCTACACGTAGGTTCTCATTAGTTATCTGTTTTATACTTAGCAGTGTATATATGTCAATTGTAGTGTATATATGTCAATCCCAATCTTCCAGTCCCTCCCACGCCCACTTTCCCCCCTTCATGCCCATACATTTATTCTCTACATCTGTGTCTCTATTTCTGTTTTGCAGATAAGATTATTTATACCACTGATTTCCCATTTTGTCAGATTTTATTTGCTTCTTTGTATTTGCCTCTGGATTCAAGGTGCTGGCTGATTGATTCAAACCAATCAATCCTTCCCAGTCCCCCATTTTTGGAGTCCCCAGTTGCACTCCTTTTCCTCAAAACAGCCAAGTCCATCAATTTGCTGGTCAAGACACAGGAAATGAGATGGTCAAGTTCACTCTGTGTTGGATAAGACTTAAAGTTTCATTTATCAGGTCCAGGAGTTCATTGGTACATCTGCCAAGGTGCAGGCAAAGTTCCATTCTCTCCTTTTCACAGCCCCGGTCCTGCCACCCCTTTCTAGAAGGCACAGCTCCTAATTTGAAGGCTCAGAGTTGTGGTCAGAGGACTATTCTTTGGTTAAAATCCTTCAAGTGCAAAGAACACCCTCTCAGTGTCTGACCAGCGAGCTTTTTTGGATATCAAAACACCTCAGTCCCCGGAAACAACAATAGGATTCTTTCTGTTGTTTCTAATGATAAAGTGAAGTTATTTCTGGAACTGAATGGAAGGTTTCATTCAAAATTGCTGCTGAGTTGACATCATGAAAGATTGACCATCCACTTCATAACCTTCTGTTCTCCCATACAGCCTAGAACTTCCCATGGAGAGGGAGATACATTTCAGAAGCGACGTGAGAGATGGGAATCGTTTAGCCTTATTCAGAGCCTTTTCTGTGCCACGTTTTTTGGTTTCCAAACGAGAGGAAGTCAGGCAGAATCGGGCTTCCAGGTGTGCCCTGCGTTTCAGAAAGCTGCCAGCAGGTGGGAGAGGAGCCGTGTGGCTCCGGGCGGAGTTGAGGACGGCAGACAGCCCTGAGCAGAGCGTCAGGCTGCTCTCGGCCAAGCAAGCTGCTTTAGGACGCAGTGAGCTCTCGCAACACGTAAGAGCAGCGTGCTGATTTCACGGTAGGCTCTCCCACCCCGCAGCCTCGCACCCTGCCTGCTGGGCGCCTGAAGCCATCTTGCCGCTCTGACTGCCGGCCTCTGACCATCGGCATCGCGGGAACATCCATCCATCCGTAGGCAGGTCCATTGGCTGTCTCCCTGAGCCTCCCCTTCTGCCACCCCACCTGTTTTTTCCAAAACAATTTCTCTTTCTGCTCACCCCACTTCTGTCCATATTCCATCCTACTTCTGCCTTCATTAAAATTTAAACACCAAATATATGTAAAATAGTACATCTGCCTTCAGGAAGTGAAATGGCTAGTTTTTCTTTGTACCTGCTTGTGTTCAGATAGAATGGTTATGAAAGGACTCTGAGCCAGACCAAAGACATCAGATAAATGCCAGCATAAGCAATTAAAATGCACCGAGTCGGAGAGGTACCCAGTGGCGTTGCCCTAGTTAGGGGTCTATCTGGGGCTCAATTATAAAGACCCTTTACGAGAGGCTGGTCATCGTCATTCACTCTGGGCTGCAATAATTGGGCACAGTCTCATATCCTTAGAATTTCTCTAATTCTGCAAATACTATTTGTCTTTTAGAAACATGTGGTTTAAAATAGCCATTTATTCTGTTATAGGGGCATGAAGTCATTAAAAAATTCGTGCTCAGAGATGTCCCTCATTCCTCCTGAGACTTGCCTCTCCCTGCCTCCCTGCCCCCTCCTTCTCCCTCCACCTGTCCCCCTCCCCCGGTGAGTGATTCTGTGCAAGCAGACAAGGAGCTAGAGTTTGCACAATTAGAATTGCACAATTGCCTGTCTATATAGACAGAAATTGCTTTTTTTTTATAAAAATGTTTTTCTGTGTGAATTAGACTTCATTATATTAAACTTCAACTTTATTAGAGTTAAACTTCTTATTCCTTTTTGTGGATGACTCATGTTAAGGATTTATAGCTTTTATTTATTTATTTAAAAATTATTATTTTTGCTTTTTGACCACACCATACTGCATGTGGGATCTTGGAGACAGGAATGGCAACTCACTCCAGTGTTCATGCCTGGAAAATCCTATGGGCAGTGGAGCCTGGCAGGAGTCTCCCAGTCCATGGGATCGCAGAGTCAGACACAACTTAGCGATTAAAACAAAACATTTTTACTTTTTGGCCACACTGCACTGCATGTGGAATCTTGCTTACCTGACCAGGGATTGAACCTGTGGCCCCTGAGGTGGAAGCATGAATCTTAATTGCTGGACTACACAGGAAGTCCCTATAGCACTTTTGACCATGTTAAATAGAGGACCAGTAAGGAGATGTGATGGAGAAGGCAATGGCACCCCACTCCAGGACTCTTGTCTGGAAAATCCCATGGATGGAGGAGCCTGGTAGGCTGCAGTCCATGGGGTAGTGAAGAGTCGGACACGACTGAGTGACTTCACTTTCATGCACTGGGGAAGGAAATGGCAACCCACTCCAGTGTTCTTACCTGGAGAATCCCAGGGACGGGGGAGCCTGGTGGGCTGCCGTCTATGGGGTCACACAGAGTCGGACACAACTGAAGCGACTTAGCAGCAGCAGCAGCAGCAGCAAGGAGATGTGAACAAATTTTCAACTTGTGACAGGTCAAGTATTTGGAGGATATTACTCTCTTCTCCCAACACAATTTTTGGAGAAAAGCAAAGGCAGGTGGGAAATCAGGGTCTATGTTTGCCTCCACAGCTGTTACAGGAGACAGTGCTTGGGTGGAACTAGCTTTCTGTCTGGGTTTCTCCATCTGCTCAGCTTTGTCTTGCACCTTCTCCATTTGATTTCCTCAGCCTCACTCACCTGTTTGTGAAACTCCAGACGCTGTGTCCACCTGCAGGCAGTCTCCTCTCTGTGCATTATTTTCACTTTTGCTTTCTGATTTTTGCTTTACTACCTCTACATATCCCCATTCTCCAGGTATTTTTCTGACTTCTATTTTCCCTTTATTTTTATCATTTGATATTAATAAACACCTAAGTTAAGTTGTAGAACAAAAGTTACCACCTCCTTGAAGCTTTTTTCTACCCCTACGCGGTGGAATTTACAGCTGATTATCTCCTGGGGCATTTACCCATTATAACTACCCATGTCTTCTTAAGAAATTGTAGCTCCTTGGGTCAATAAGCTACTTGCCTCATGGAAATTACACAGGGAAGAGACTGAAGGATTTTATTTAAAAATAAAATTTTTTTAAAAAGAGGAAGAAAAAAGAAACTTCAACAGCTACATGAGAGAAAAGAGAGTGGCTCCACTGAAAACAGAGGCAAGAAAAGCTATGACCAACCTAGACAGTGTATTAAAAAGGAGAGACATCAAGGTCTGTATGTCTAGTCAAAGCTATGATTTTTCTGTTAGTCATGTACAGATGTGAGAGTTGGACCATAAAGAAGGCTGAGCATAGAAGAATTGGTGCTTTTGAATTGTGGTGTTTGAGAAGACTCTTGGACTGAAAGGAGATCAAACCAGTCAATCCTAAAGGAAATCAACCTTGAATATTCATTGGAAGGACTGATGCTGAAGCTCCAATACTTTGGCCACCAGATAGGAAGAGCCAACTCATTGGAAAAGACCCTGATTCTGGGAAAGATTGCAGGCAGGAGGAGAAAGGGATGACAGGATGAGATGATTGGATGGCATCACCAACTCAATGGACATGAGTCTGAGCAAACTCTGGAAGATGGTGAAGGACAGGGAAGCCTGGTGTGCTGCAGTCCATGGGTCACAAAGAGTTGGACATGACTTAGGGATTGAACAACAGCAAATTAATAAGAAGCTGGGTTCACGAAGCATGAAAGTGCCCTCCACCTGAGGCAGGCTTCTCTTTGGCAGGGGAAGAGAAGGGTCAGTGGAGAGTGCCCAGGGCACCATGCTCATTGGCATATGTCTCATCCAGAAGCTTCAGCTATTGATTCTTGGCCATTTGTCTTCCCACAGAGTCCCTCTGGGTGATCATATCCACTTGGGGGCCTCAGGGTCATGTGTGTATATCCTCAAGGATGTTACTACTGAACCATGGTGATGAGACTGGCATCTTGTGGAAATACACAAACCCAGCAGGAGAAAGGAGAGGCGTGGATTGCTGGTGTGCTGACATCTGTGAGGGCAATCAGAAGGTACTGATCTCAGGCTCTCTCAGACACTCAGATCCAGGCAGATGAGAAAGAAACCCAGGTGTTAGTACTTGTGGAAATCAGCGTGGGTCTTTCTTCTGTGCGGTCATGGTTGAAAAGCAATGGATTAGATAAATGAATGAAACTGAATGAAGCTTAGGACAGAGGTGGAGGTTGATGACGTGGTTAAAACTCAGTGAGAGCAGGCAGAGGGAGCAAGGGAGTGGCCACTGACAGATGAGTGGGACCAACCAATCCTGAAGGGTAGAAAGAGGGAAAGGAGTTATTTTGGGGAACAGCAACGGAGAACAAGGGTTTTCCTTGTGGCTCAGCAGTAAAAAGCCCGCCTGCCAATGCAGGAGACTTGAGTGCGGTCCCTGAATCAGGAAGATCCTCTGGAGAAGGAAATGGCAACTCATTCCAGTATTCTCACCTAGGAAATCCTATGAACAGAGGAGCCTGGAGGGCTACAGTCTATGGGGTCACAAGGACACGACTTAGTGACTAAACAGCAGCAACAAAACATCAGAGCAGTAGAGAACCAAGGGGAGATAGTAGCATCCTGGTCCAGAAAGGGAGACCTACGGCTTCCACGGTAGCTGTTGCCATGAACACATGTGCAAAACACCTATGTATGAACTTCAACCACCTGGTCCAAGTAAACACACCAACCTTTCCCACAGTGGGCTGCCTGCTGCCCCCAGGGACAAACACAGCCCCAAGTCATTTGCAAGGAATGGCCATTCTATCTTATTGATCATGTGACATTATTTAACTAAAGGACCTCCTGCAGAGAGATGGCTTTCATTCAGAGAAAAATGAATGGCAGAGTACCAAATGAAGTGGAAAATCGAATGTTTAAATTCTGGGTAATCACCCTGAAGGAAGGAATGTGGCAGAAGACATTTATTAGAGGAAGATATTTTGTTTGTAATTAGGTAGGCCAAATAGTTATTATTTTTAAGACTATAAGAATGTTAGATGGAACCAATATTTTTTATTGCTCCATTTCTTTTATTGACAGTAATTCTAGAATCATGGCTACTTGGTTTTTAATCAGTGCCTGCTTGGCTTGGAGAAGGCAGAGTTTTCATCTTCCCAGACCTGCCCAGATATGTGTAACTTTAACTTTGAACAAGACAAGCTCCTCAAGAGACTTTATTCTTTCCTTCTACTGTCTGATATGCCATTCCCCTTATCCCTCCTCTTGGCTGAAATCTTGAGCAGCTCAGTAACTCCTTAAAAATCTCTGTTGGATAGTAAAAAGGAGTTCTAGACAATTTTAGACCCCCAAATAGTCTTGACTCAGTATTTAAAATGTCCAGTATAGTTCAATAGCCAAAACTCCACACGGTATTGAAAGCTGAAGTTTCTCCTATTACTGATTGGGATACCTTAAGATGGAAGCCCTGCGAGGATAGAGGGTTCAGACAATTTTTCCAATTCCCCACTCAGGTCATTATGTAAAAAGGCATCTAGCAATTTATTTATTTAAAATATCTATACTTTTATTTATTTATTTGCCTGCATCAGTCCTAGTTGCAGCATGTGGGATCTTTTGTTGCAGCTTGTAGGTGGGTTTAGTTGTTGCAAGGCATGTGGGATCTTAGTTCCCTGACCAGGGATCAAACTTGC
>NW_011494609.1:10138164-10143134 GCF_000754665.1 Bison bison bison
AAACTTGCTGCTAAGCTGCTAAGTCACTTCAGTCGTGTCCGACTCTGTGCGACCCCATAGATGGCAGCCCACCAGGCTCCCCCGTTCCAGGGATTCTCCAGGCAAGAACACTGGAGTGGGTTGCCATTTCCTTCTCCAATGCATGAAAGTAAAAAGTGAAAGTGAAGTCGCTCAGTCATGTCTGACTCTTCGCGACCCCATGGACTGCAGCCTACCAGGCTCCTCTGTCCATGGGATTTTCCAGGCAAGAGTATTGGAGTGGGATGCCATATGTCCCCTGAATTGGAAGGTCGATTCTGTCTGCTGTGCTAAATTATTTCCTTCAGTCATGGGCAGCTCTTTGCAACCCTATGGACTCTAGCCCGCCAGGCTCCTCTGTCCATGGGATTCTCCAGGTAAGAATACTGGAGTGAGTTGCCATGCCCTCCTCCAGGGGATCTTCCCAACCCAGGGATCAAACCCAAATGTCTCATGTCTCCTGCATTGGCAGCAGGTTCTTTACCTCTAGCTCCACCTGGAAATCTCAGTTCAGTTCAGTTCAGTCGCTCAGTCTGTCCAACTCTTTGTGACCCCATGGACTGAAGTACGCCAGGCTCCTCTGTCCATGGGATTCTCCAGGCAAGAATACTGGAATGGGTTGCCATTTCCTTCTCCAGGGGATCTTCCCAACCCAGGGATCGAACCCAGGTCTCCTGCATTGCAGGCAGACACTTTATCCTCTGAGCCACCAGGGAAGTAGTGTTTTTGGAGCCCCCCAAATTAAGTCTTTCACTGTTTCCACTGTTTCCCCAGCTATTTGCCACAGTGATGGGACCAGATGCCATGATCTTAAGTTTTCTGAATGTTGAGTTTTAAGCCAGCTTTTTCATTCTCCTCTTTCACTTTCATCAAGAGGCTCTTTAGTTCTTCTTCATGTTCTGCTGTAAGTGTGGTGTGATTGGCATATCTGAAGTTATTGATATTTCTCCCAGCAATCTTGATTCCAGCTTGTGCTTCATCCAGTCCAGCATTTCTCATGATGTACTCTTCATATATGTTAAATAAGCAGGGTGACCATATACAGCCTTGAAGTATATTGTTTTTTTAAATTGGAGGATAAATGCTTTACAATGTTATGTTAGTTTCTGTTGTACAACAATGTGAGTCAACTGTAAGCATACATATATCCCCTCCCTTTTGAGTCTCCCTACCACCCCACCCGCATCCCACCCCTCTAGTTCATGAGAGTGGGGCGAATTGAGGGAGTAGGATTGATCTGTGTATACTACCGTGTGTAAATAGCTCGTGGGAATCTTCTTGATAACACAGGGAGCTCAGCTTGGTGCTCTGTGATGGAAGGTGAATTCTTAACCACTGGACCCCCAGGAAAGTCTCTCTGCCTCTGGTCTTCTGTAGCCTTCCCAGTCCCACCTCCCTGGCCCCTTCAGGGTAAAGACATGAGAGTCAATGACTGCTGTGGTTAAACTGGTATAGCCACTGTGGAGAAAAGTGTGGAGATTCCTTAAAAAACTGGGAATAGACACGAAAACAAGATGGCAGAGGAGTAGGTGGACGTGGAGTACATGTCTTTCCACAGATACATCAGAAATACAGCTTCAGACACAGAAGTGCATGCAGAACACCAGCTGAGAGTGGACAGGAGTACCTGACTGAGGGGAAAAGAATATATAGAACCACGCAAAACTCGGTAGGATGAAGGAACTAGGGGGAAAACAGGAGTGTTAGTAGGACTGGACCTGCCCTCGGCAGGTGGGGGAACTGAAGCAGGGTTCCGATCCCCACATCAGGGCAATTGTCTGAGTCAGAGGAGAAACATTTAAGGCTGAGAGTGAAACAGCCGATCTGTGGCAGCTTAAATGGAATGAGAATCAGACAGTCCTTGCTTCAGCCATACATACCCCAGACAGGGATGCTGGTCCCCTGGAAGGTGCAGCAGCTGGGATCTGGAGTTTAGGGATTGTGGAGAAATTCCAGGGCGAGGGCTGCTGTTGACTGCAGAGAGATGGATCAAGGGGATGTGAGGAGGAGATTGTGGTGGGAAATGCCTGTGGAGGAAAGCCGGGCAGCCATGGAAGCAAGGCGATACTGCTGAGTCACATGTAGGGGGTGGAGCCATCACCATAGCCTCTCTCCCCCAACACGCCAGCATTGGCAGCTGAACAATAGAGAGGCTGGCCCATCAAATGCCTGATGCACTGAACTACAGAGCAGGAACCCACACAGGGTGCTCCTTTAAGTGACTGATGAGCTGATCTACAGAGTAGGACCCCAGCTAGGGGGGCCTCTCTATGTGCCTCATATGCTGAAAAACAAAGAAGGACCCCAGGCAAGGAAGCCCTCTAAGTGCCTGAATGGGTGAATCTATAGAGAAGGACTGGCCGAAGAGGCCTTCTGATCACCAGCTGTAAGAGGCTGGCAAAAAGACTCTGAAAGGGCCATAACTCCTGCAGTGGAGGCAGTCCATGTGCCTGCACACTTGGTGCCACCAGGGTCGCCTCAAGCCAAGCAGCTATGCTACCTTCACGCTCAACTCTCACTGGGGCAGAGCTGCCACAGGCAAAAAAATCTTGCATCTATGTGCGCAGGGTCACTTTGGTAGTGCCCGACTCTTTGCGGCCCTGTGGACTGTGGCCTGCCAGGCTTCTCTGTCAGGGAGTGGGGTTCTCCAGGCAAGAATACTGGAATGTATTGGCCAATACTGGTTGCCATACCTTCCAGAGCACTATATTTCCTGCTGCCCTAGCAGCCAACTCCCCTGAGTACCTGGTGCTGCCAGAACCCCTGCAACCCAAGTAACTGCACCCCCTCTACACCTGGCCCTCACAGGGGCAAACACAAGCCCTCCAGGGCAGCCTCAGGAGCAAACCCCAGTGGATGACCCACATGCAGAGGTGGAAATAAAACCACAATTGAAACCCAGGGGCAGTGTGGCTAAGGAAGACCCAAAACCTTCCCACCAGCTGTACAAGCTGCAGATTAAATCCACACAATCAACTAGGCAGACTCTGTATCTATGGAATATATAAAAGGTCATTGAGAGCTCCAACAAAAGAAAACACCCTAGTTTTGATAGCTGTGGACACTGGAGACAAGAACACACAGGAGTAGGACCAGATTAGAATCTGAGCTGCCACTACAGCAGGTCCAGAGATCAGCACAGTGTACCGGCCCCGAGCTCCCTGTCTCATGCATCAAAACTGGACTATTTCACATATGGTAATATACGTGTTTCATAGCTATTCTCTCAAATCATCCCACCCTCACCTTCTCCCACAGAGTCCAAAAGTCTGTTCTTTACATCTGTGTCTGTTTTGGTGTCTCACATATAGGGTCATTGTTACCATTTTTCTAAATTCCATATATATATGTGTGTTAATATACTGTATTGGTGTTTTTCTTTCTGAGTTACTTCACTCTGTACAATAGGCTCCAGTTTCATCCACCTCATTAGAACTGATTCAAATGCATTCTTTTTAAGAGCTGAGTAATATTCCATTGTGTATATGTACCACAGCTTTCTTATCCATTCGTCTGCTGATGGACATCTAGGATGCTTCCATGTCCCAGCTATTGTAAACAGTGTGTGATGAACATTGAGGTACATGTGTCTCTTTCAATTCTGGTTTCCTTGGTGTGTATGCCCAGCAGTGGGATTACTGGGTCATATGGCAGTTCTATTTCCTGTTTTTTAAGGAGTCTCAACACTGTTTTCCATAGTGGCTGTACTAGTTTGCATTCCCACCAACAGTGTAAGAGGGTTCCCTTTTCTCTGCACCCTCTCCAGCATTTATTGTTTGTAGACTTTTTGATAGCAGCCATTCTGACTGGCATGAGATGGTACCTTATTGTGGTTTTGATTAGCATTTCTCTGATAATGAGTGATGTTGAGCATCTTTTCATGTGTTTGTTAGCCATCTGTATGTCTTCTTTGGAGAAATGTCTGTTTAGTTCTTTGGCCCATTTTTTGAATGGGTTATTTATTTTTCTGGTATTGAGCTGCATGAGCTGTTTGTATATTTTTGAGACTAATTCTTTGTCAGTTGCTTTGTTTGATACTATTTTCTTCCACTCTGAAGGCTGTCTTTTCACCTTGCTTATAGTTTCCTTCGTTGTGCAAAAGCTTTTAAGTTTAATTAGGTCCCATTTGTTTATTTTTGCTTTTATTTCTGTTACTCTGGGAGGTGGGCCTTAGAGGATCCTGCTGTGATTTATGTCAGAGAGTGTTTTGCCTATATTTTCCTCTAGGAGTTTTATAATTTCTGGTCTTACATTTAGATCTTTAATCCATTTTGAATGTATGCTTGTGTATGGTGTTAGAAAGTGTTCTAGTTTCATTCTTTTACAAGTGGTTGACCAGTTTTCCCAGCACCATTCGTTAAAGAGATTGTCTTTCCCCCATTGTATATTCTTGCCTCCTTTGTCAAAGATAAGGTGTCCATAGGTGTATGGATTTATCTCTGGGCTTTCTATTTTGTTCCATTGATCTTTATTTCTGTCTTTGTGCCAGTACCATACTGTCTTGATGACTGTAGCTTTGTAGTAAAGTCTGAAGTCAGGTAGGTTGATTCCTCCAATTCCATTCTTCTTTCTCAAGATTGCTTTGGCAATTCGAGGTTTTTTGTATTTCCATACAAATTGTGAAATTATTTGTTCTAGTTCTCTGGAAAATATCATTGGTAGCTTGATAGGGATTGCCTTGAATCTGTAGATTGCTTTGGGTAGTATATTCATTTTTACTATATTGATTCTTCCAATACATGAACATGGTATATTTCTCTATTTGTGTTATCTTTGATTTCTTTCATCAGCATTTTATAGTTTTCTATATATAGGTCTTTTGTTTCTTTAGGTAGATTTATTCTTAAGTATTTTATTCTTTTTGTTGCAATGATGAATGGAATTGTTTCCTTAATTTCTCTGTTTTCTCATTGTTAGTGTATAGGAATGCAAGGGATTTCTGTGTGTTAATT
>NW_011494609.1:10143234-10174797 GCF_000754665.1 Bison bison bison
GTTTTCTATGTAGAGGATCATGTCATCTGCAAACAGAGTTTTACTTTGTTTCCAATCTGGATTCCTTTTATTTCTTTTTCTTTTCTGATTGCTGTGGCTAAAACTTTCAAAACTATGTTGAATAGCAGTGGTGAGAGTGGACACCCCTGTCTTGTTTCTGACTTTAGGGGAAATGCTTTCAATTTTTCACCATTGAGGATAATGTTTGCTCTGGGTTTATTACAAATGGCTTTTATTATGTTGAGGTATGTTCCTTCTATGTCTGTTTTCTGAAGGGTTTTTATCATAAATGGATGTTGAATTTTGTCAAAGGCTTTCTCTGCATCTATTGAGATAATTGTATGGTTTTTATCTTTCAATTTGTTAATGTGGTGTATCACACTGATCGATTTGTGAATATTGAAGAATCCTTGCATCCCTGGGATATAACCCACTTGGTCATGATGTATGATCTTTTTAATATGTTGTTGGATTCTGTTTGCTATAATTTTGTTAAGGATTTTTGCATCTATGTTCATCAGTGATATTGGCCTGTGGTTTTCTTTTTTTGTGGCATCTTTGTCTGGTATTGGTATTAGGGTCATGGAGGCCTCATTGAATGAGTTTGGCAGTTTACTTTCCACTGCAATTTTCTGGAAAAGTTTGAGTAGGATGGGTATTAGCTCTTCTCTAAATTTTTGGTAGAATTCACCTGTGAAGCCATCTGGTCCTGGTCTTTTATTTGTTGGAAGACTTTTGATTACAGTTTTGATTTCTGTGCTTGTGATGGGTCTTTTAAGATTTTCTATTTCTTCCTGGTTCAGTTTTGGAAAGTTATACTTTTCTAAGAATTCGTCCATTTTTTCCAAGTTGTCTGTTTTGTTGGCATATAGTTACTGATAGTAGTCTCTAATGATCCTTTGTATTTGTGTGTTGTCTGTTGTGATTTATTCACTTTCATTTCTAATTTTGTTGATTTGATTCTTTTCCCTTTTTTTCTTGATGAGTCTGGCTAGTGGTTTGTCTATTTATCTTCTCAAAGAACCAGCTTTTAGTTTTGTTGATTTTTGATATAGTCTGCTTTGTTTCTTTTTCATTTATTTCTGCCCTAATTTTTATGATTTATTTCCTTCTACTAACTCTGGGGTGCCTCATTTCTTCATTTTCTAGTTGCTTTAGGTGTAAAGTTAGGTTATTTATTTGATTTTTCTCTTGTTTCTTAAGGTAAGCTTGTATTGCTATGAACCTTCCCCTTAGTACTGCTTTTACTGAATCCCATAGGTTTAGGGTTGTCGTGTTTTCATTTTCGTTCATTTCTATGCATATTTTGATTTCATTTTTTATTTCTTCTGTGATTTGTTGTTTATTCAGAAGCATGTTGTTTAGCCTCTATATGTTTGTATTTTTAATATTTTCTTTCCTGTAGTTGATATCTAATCTTACCACAATCTTACCATGATCAGAAAAGATGCTTGAAAGGATTTCAATTTTTTTGAATTTACCAAGGCTAGATTTATGGCCCAGGATGTTATCTATCCTGGAGAAGGTTCCGTGTGCACTTGAGAAAAAGGTAAAATTGATTGTTTTGGGGAGAAATGTCCTATAGATATCAATTAGGTCTAACTGGTTCATTGTATCATTTAAAGTTTGTGTTTCCTTGCTAATTTTATGTTTAGTTGATCTATCCATAGGTGTGAGTGGAGTATTAAAGTGTCCCACTATTATTGTAATTTCTGTTTGTATTACTGTTAATTTCCCCTTTCATACTTGTTAGTATTTGCCTTACATATTGCAGCGCTTCTATGTTGGGTGCATATATATTTATAATTGTTTTATCTTCTTGTTTGATTAATCCTTTGATTGTTATGTAGTGTCCTTCTTTGTCTCTTCATGACCTTTATTTCAAAGTCTATTTTATCTGATATGAGTATTGCTACTCTTGCTTTCTTTTGGTCTCCATTTGCATGAAATATCTTTTCCCAGCCCTTCACTTTCAGTCTGTATGTGTCCCTTGTTTTGAGATGGGTCTCTTGTAGACAGCATATATAGAGGTCTTGTTTTTGTATCCATTCAGCCAGTCTTTGTATTTTGGTTCGGGCATTCAACTCATTTATATTTAAGGCAATTATTGATCAGTATGATCCTGTTGCCATTTACTTTGTTGTTTTGGGTTCGAGTTTATACACCTTTTCTGTGTTTCCTGTCTAGAGAAGATCCTTTAGCATTTGTTGAAGACCTGGTTTGGTGGTGCTGAATTCTCTCAGCTTTTACTTTTCTGTAAATCTTTTGATTTCTCCTTCATATTTGAATGAGATCCTTGCTGGGTACAGTAATCTGGGTTGTAGGTTTTTCTCTTTCATCACTTTAAGTATGTCCTGCATTCCCTTCTGGCCTGAAGAGTTTCTATTGAAAGATCAGCTGTTATCCTTATGGGAATCCCCTTGTGTGTTATTTGTTGCTTTTTCCTTACTGCTTTTAATATTTGCTCTTTGTGTTTGATCTTCATTAATTTGATTAATATGTGTCTTGGGGTGTTGTGCCTTGAGTTTATCCTGTTTGGGACCCTCTGGGTTTCTTGGACTTGGGTGGTTATTTCCTTCCACATTTTAGGGAAATTTTCAACTATTATCTCAAGTATTTTCTCATGACCTTTCTTTTTGTCTTCTTCTTCTGGGACTCCTATGATTCAAATGTTGGGGGCGTTTAACATTGTCCCAGAGGTCTCTGAGGTTGTCCTCATTTCTTTTAATTCTTTTTTCCTCTCTGCTTCATTTATTTCCACCATTCTATCTTCCACCTCACTTGTCCTATCTTCTGCCTCAGTTATTCTACTGTTGGTTCCCGCCAGAGTGCTTTTGATCTCAGTTATTTCATTATCCGTTATTGATTAACTTTTTTATTTCTTCTAGGACCTTGTTAAACATTTCTTGCCTCTTCTCAATCCTTGTCTCTAGTCTATTTATCTGTAAGTCCGTTTTGTTTTGAAGATTTTGGATCATTTTACTATCATTATTCTGAATTCTTTTTCAGGTAGACTCCATATCTCCTCTTTTGTTTGGTTTGGTGGGCATTTATCATGCTCCTTTACCTGCTGAATATTTCTCTGCCTTTTCATTTTGTTTAGATTGCTCTGTTTGGGGTGGCCTTTCTGTATGCTGGAAGTTTGTGGTCCCTCTTTATTGTGGAGGTTCCTCCCTGTGGATGGGGTTGAATGAGTGGCTTGTCAAGGTTTCCTGGTTAGGGAAGTTTGCTTTGGTGTTCTGGTGGGTGGAGATGGATCTCTTCTCTCTGGAGTGCAATGAAATGTCCAATAGTGAGTTTTGAGGTATCTTTGGGTTTGGTGTGACTTTGGGGAGCCTGTATTTTGATGCTCAGGGCTATGTTCCTGCATTGCTGAAGAATTAGTATGGTATGTCTTGCTCTGGAACTTGTTGGCTCTTGGGTGGAGCTTGTTTTCAGTGTAAGTATGGAGACTTCTGGATGAGCTCTTGTCGATTAATGTTCCCTGGAATCAGGAGCTCTCTGGTGTTCTCAAGTTTTGGATTTAAGCCTCCTGCCTCTGGCTTTCAGTCTTATTCTTACAGTAGTCTCAAGACTTTCCCATCCATACATCACTGGTGATAAAGTGAAAGTGAAGTTGTTCAGTTGTGTCTGACTCTTTGTGACCCCATGGACTGTAGCCTACCAGGCTTCTCCATTCATGGGATTTTCCAGGCAAGAGTAGTGGAGTGGATTGCCATTTCCTTCTCCAAGGGATCTTCCTAACCCAGGGATCGAACCCAGATCTCTTGCATTGCAGGCAGACGCTCAACTACCTGAGCCACCAGGGAAGCCCACTGATGATAAAACATCTAGGTTAATGGTGAAACAATTCTCCACAGTGAGGGACACCCAGAGAGGTTCACAGAGTTACATGGAGAAGAGAAGAGGGCGGAGGGAGACAGAGGTGACCAGGAGGAGAAGAGGGGCAGTCAAAAGGGGAGAGAAAAATGTAGCTAGTAATCAGTTCCCTAAGTGTTCTCCACAGCCTGGAACACCCAGAGAGATTCACAGAGTTAAGTAGAGAAGAGATGGGGGGAGGGAGGAGATAGAGGTGACTTGGGGGAGAACAGGGAGAGTCAAAAGGGGAGAGAGCAATCAAGCCAGTAATCACACCCCTGAGTAAAAATAGGTACTGAAGATTAGATTCTTAAAGGTACAGAATTGATAACAAATACCAAAAAACAAAGATTAAAAATCTAGAGTAGAGGTTAAACTCTCAAAAATACAATACTAAAAATATAGAACAAAATCAATCACAAAAATTATAAAAAATATATATGTGAAATTTGCTTTAAAAATAGGGTCTTTTTTGCAAGGTAATAGTAGGTTATAAAAATGAAAATTAAAAGAGTAATAAAGAACTTTAAATTAAAAAATGATAATAGTAAAAATATATCTAGTAATTTCTCTGGAGCTGTTGAGAGCAGTGTGGGATCAGTTCAGTTTCAGATAGTTCCTTGTTCCAGCTTATACTTCTTCTCAAGATCTATAGGCCCCTTCCAATGCTTAATCAGTGCTAACTACAGGGTTTTAATCTGTTGCACCTGTCACTTCCAGAGTGGCTCCGTCTTCTTTTTTATTTTGGCTCCCTCTGTTTGCAAGTCTCTTCAGTGTCTAATTTCCGCCCTGATACAGGGGATGAAGGTAGTCACTTATTTAGGCTCACTTATTCATTTGTGCTGTGGGGAGGCAGGAACACTGCAAACAAATATCACTGATGTGTGTGGAGAGTGCTTGCAGTGTTTGGTTCACAATGGGTTTGCCCCCACTCACGGTGTGTGTGCTTTCCTGGTCTACACTGCTCAGGCTCTGGTTGCTCTGCAGTGGAACTGTCGGAAGTGGGCCCTGGGTTGCATGCACTTCCCAGGTCTAAGCTGCTCAGGTTCAGGTTCTAGTGTACTCCACAAAGGCACAGACTCAGTTGGGCCTGCGTTTTGTGCGCTTCCCAGGTCTGAGGAGCTCAGGCGACCAGGTGCTCGGCAAGCACACAATCCCAGGTGTATGGTATGTCTTATCACCTCCCTGGTCCCAACTACTCAGTTTCCTGGGTGCGCCGCGTGAGCGCCATCTCAGGTGTTCCATGTGTCTCCTCTGGGGGCCTGGTCTCAGATTGCAACCCTCCTGGAAGATGTCAACCATCCAGGATCCTGGGAAGACTTGGTTAGCAGTCTTGGGAGCCTGTTCACAGTTTGGTAGAGGATGCTGTCTCTGGGGCCAAGATTGCCTCTCACCTTCTGGCTCTGGCTGTCACCCGCCTGCCTCTCTGCCACTGGCAGGGGGAGAGGCCGGTCCAAAGCCAGCTAGCTCTCATTTGGTATTCACTCAATCCTTTGTTCTGTGAGCCGGCCACGCTGTGCCTTAAGTTAGAGCTTTTCACTGGAAAGTTCTCTCTTTTTCCCCCTTTCTCTCTCTGGCTATCCCACAGTTTGGGCTGCTATCTAACGTTAGCTCCTTCATATTGTCCTCAGGGCATTCAGACCCGGTCCTTACCCTAAGCATGCAATCCACACCTCCCCCGCTCGCTGGTAGCAGTCGTGAGCGTGTGGGCAATTTCTCCGCTGAAAGTTGTGGTTAAGGCAAGTAATTCTGTGGGTTTCATTTTGTTTTTTTTTCCCCTCCTGGTTATGTTGCCCTCTGAGATTCCAAAACTCCCCACAGACCCGCTGGTGAGAGGGTTTCCTGGTGTTTGGAAACTTCTTCACGGCTCCCTCCCCAGGCCGGGTTTCCATCCCTAACTCTTTTGTCTCTCTTTTTATCTTTTATATTTTGTCCTACCTCCTTTCAAAGAGAATGGACTGCCTTTCTGGGTGCCTGGTGTCCTCTGCCAGCGTTCAGAGGTTGTTTTGTGGAAGTTGCTCAGCATTCAAATGATCTTTTGATGAATTTGTGAGGGAGAAAGTAGTCTCACTGTCCTATTCCTCCCCCATCTTAGGACCACCACCCCCATTTATTATTCTTATGTTTTGACTTATTCTGTAGATTCTTTTGGACTTTTTTCTTTTTTTGTTGTTTCCTTTTGTTTCCCCCTCTGTTGTAGTTGTTGATTTTATTGGCACTATGAAATCTAATTAAGCTTTTGAACTTTTTTTTTTTTCTCAATCACATTTTTTATTGTTGTTACAAACATCTCGGAGAAGGCAATGGCACCCCACTCCAGTACTCTTGCCTGGAAAATCCCATGGATAGAGGAGCCTGGTAGGCTGCAGTCCATGGGGTCGCTAAGAGTCGGACACGACTGAGCGACTTCACTTTCACTTTCCACTTTCATGCATTGGAAAAGGAAATGGCAACCCATTCCAGTGTTCTTGCCTGGAGAATCCCAGGGACGGGGGAGCCTGGTGGGCTGCCGTCTATGGGGTCGCACAGAGTCGGACACGACTGAGGCAACTTAGCAGCAGCATAAACCTCTGCCTCTATGTTGGGCTTTTGCAGTTCTGTGGAGTTTTCCTTTATTTTCTCTCTCTTTCTCTTTTTAATTTTTTAAACTTTTTATTAGTTTTTCTACATTTATTCCTTTACTTGCTTTTCCTACTATTCTTTTCCCCCTGCTTAATCTTTAATGCCTATAAATCTTATTCATTTACCTCTACTGAACTTTGTGTATCTATCCTTTCTTTCTTTTCTTTCTTTCCTTTCCTTTCAACATATTTGTTAGTTTTATTTTCATTGCTTTATTCCCCAATTGGCACCTTGCTTTAGTTTTGTTGTCCAGTTTGTGCTTTAGTTAGCCTTGTTCTGGCAGATATAATTTTTGGTTTTCTTTGTTTGCCAGATCAACCTATTGTAGTTTATTTTTGTTGGACTGTTTTGGTTTTGCTTATGAGTGTATATGAATATGTGTATATTCAGTCACACTTTTTATTGCTGTTATAAACCTCTGCCTCTTTATTGAGCTTTTGCAGTTTTATGGAGTTTCCCTTTTTTTCCCCTTTATTCTTCCATCTTTTTCTTTTCTATTTTATAACTTTAATTTTTAATTTTTTTAACCCTATTATACTTTTTCTACACTTATTCCTTTGTTTGCCTTCCTTACTGTTCTTTTCCCCTTGCAGTTAATCTTTAATGTATATAAATCTTCTTCATCTATCTCTATTTAACTTTGCATATCTATTCTTTCTTTCCTTTCCTCTCAACATATTTGTTAGTTTTCATTGCTTTATTCCCCACTTGGCATCTTGCTTTCGTTTTGTTTTCCAGTTTGTGCTTTAGTTAGTTTTACTGTTAACTGGTAAATATAATTTTTGATTTCCTTTGTTCACTGGGTCAACCTACTGTTTTTTTGTTGGACTGTTTTGACTTTTCTCATGGGTGTATGTGTGTATATTTCATTATTTTAATTATTATTTGCCTAATTTTGTAACTGCCATTTGTTAGTGGCTCATCTTTAGCTTCTTATTTTTGGATATTTATTTTAATCTCACTTAATGCCATAAAAACCCCCTGTGGAATCTTTGTTCCTGACCGTAGATCAAGCCCTGAGCCTTTGGGGTGGGAGCACTGACTCCAAGACCCTAGACTACCAGAGAACTAACCCTAGGGAGTATCAGATAGTGAGAACTCACACAGAGAAAACCACTTAAATACAAGACCACCCAACCATCAGTAGCACCCTGTGTAGGATGCTTCATCTAAGCAAAAAACAAAACAAAAATGCAAACTTAATAATCAGCAGACAGGGTTACCACGTCACTCAGTTTTTCCCATCAGAGGAAAGACAAACAAACAAAAACTCAGCACAAATCTCACCCTCTGTGAAGTTTACACAAGCCACTGGACCAACCTTCAGAGGGCAGAGACCAAAAGGAAGAAAGAATTCAACCTTGAAGCCTGGGAAAAGGAGAACTCAAACACAATAAGTTAAAAAATTAATGAAAAGGCAGAGAAATTCTACACAAATGAAGGAACAAACTAGAAACACAGAAGTCCAAATAAATGAAGAAGAAATAGGCAAACTCCCTGAAAGAGAATTCAGAATAATGATGGTAAAGATGATCAAAAACCTTGAAAACAAAATGGAAAAAATGCAAGAATCAATTAACAAACACCTCAAAGAATTAAAGAATAAACATACAGAGACAACACAATTACTGAAATTAAAAATACTCTAAAAGGAATCAATAGCAGAATATCTGAATCAGAACAACCAAACATACCAACATTTAAATTATAGGTATCCCAGAAGAAGAAGAGAAAAAGAAAGGGTATGAGAAGTTTTTAAAGACATAGTTGAAAATTTCCCCAACATGGAAAAGGAAATAATCAAGTCCAAGAGGCACAAAGAGTCCCATACAGGGTAAACCCAAGGAGAAACACACCAAGACACATACTAATCAAACTAACAAAGACTTAACACAAAGAAAAAATATTAAAAGCAGCAAGGAAGAAGCAACAAGTGATGCACAATGGAAACCCCATATGCTTAACAGCTAATCTCTCAGCAGAGACTCTGCAGGCCAGAAGGGAATGGCAGGATATATTTAAAGTACTGAAAGGGGAAAATCAACAACCAAGATTACCCGGCAAGGATCTCATTCAAAATTGACAGAGAAATAAAAAGCTTTTCAGAAAAGCAAAAGTGAAGAGAATTCAGTACCACCAAACCAGCTCTACCACAAATGTTAAATGGACTTGTATAGTCAAGAAATACAAGAGAAGAAAAAAGATCTACAAAACCAACCCCAAACAATTAAGAAAATGGCAATAGGAACATATATATTAATAATTACTTTAAATGTAAATGGATTAAATGCTCCAACCAAAAGACACAGACTGGCTGAATAGATAAAAAAACAAGACCCATATATATGCTATCTACAAGAAACCCTCTTCAGACCTCAAGACACATATAGACTGAAAGTGAGAGGATGGAAAAATATGTTCCATGCAAATGGGAAGCAAAAGAAAGCTGGAGTAGCAATCCTCATATCAGACAAAACAGACATTAAAATAAAGAAGGTTACAAGAGATAAGGGAGGATACTACATAATGACCAAATGCTCAATCCAAGAGGAAGACATAACAATTGTAAATATCTATGCACCCAACATAGGAGCACCTCGATACATAAGACAAACACTAAGAAACATACAAGGGGAAATGGACAGTAACACAATAATAGTGGGAGACCTTAACACCTCACCCACACCAAGGACAGGTCATCAAAACAGAAAATTAAGAAGGAAAACACATGTTTTAAATGATACATTAGATGAGATGGATCTCATTGATATCTTCAGGACATTCTATCCAAATGCAGAAGAATCCTTCTTCTCAAGTGCACATGGAACATTCTCCAGAACAGACCACATCTTGGGTCACAAATCAAACCTCAGTAAATTTAGGAAAATTGAAACCATATCAAGCATCTTCTCTGACCACAATATTGTGAAACTAGATATCAATTAAAAGAAAAAACTGTAAGAAACACAAACGTGGAGATTAAGCAACACGTTTCTAAATAACCAACAGGTTACTGAAGAAATCAAAAGGGAAATAAAACAATTTCTGGAAACAAATGACAATGGAAACATGACAACTCAAAACCTATGAGATTCAGCAAAAGCAGTTCTAAGAGGTAAGTTTATAGTAATAAAATCCTACCTCAAGAAACAAGAAACACATCGAATAGATAAGCTAAGTTTACACCTAAAACAATTGGAAAAAGAAGAACAAAAACCCCCCAAAATTAGTATGAGGAAAGATATCATAAATATCTGAGCAGAAATAAATGAAAAAGAAATTAAAGAAATAATAGTAAAGATTAATAAAATTAAAAGCTGATTCTTTGAGAAGATAAACAAAATTGACAAAGCTTTAGCCAGACTCATCAAGAAAAAAAGAGAGAAGAATCAAATCAAGAAAATTAGAAATGAAAAAGGAGAGGTTACAACAGATACTGCAGAAATACAAAGTATTTTGAGACTATTATGAACAACTATATGGCAATAAAATGGATGACCTGGAAGAAATGGACAGATTCTTCGAAAAGTTCAATCTTCCAAGACTGAACCAAGAAGATATAGAAATTATGAATGACCCAGTTATAAGTACTGAAATTGAAGCTGTGGTCAAAAATCCCCGCTAAAACAAAAGCCCAGGACCAGATGGCTTCACAGGTGAATTCTACCAAACATTTAGAGAAGAACTAATGCCTATCCTTCTAAAACTCTTTCAAAAAATTGCAGAGGAAGAAACACTTCCAAGCTCATTCTACAAGGCCACCATCACTCTAATACCAAAACCAGACAAAGACAACACACAAAAAAGAAAACTACAGGCCAATATCACTGAAGAATATAGATGCAAAAATCCTCAATGAAATTTTAGCAAACAGAATTCAGCAACACATCAAAAAGCTCATACACCATGATCAAGTTGGGTTTATTCCAAGGATGCAAGGGTTCTTCAGTATATGCAAATCAATGTGATATACCATCTAATAAATTGAAAGATAAAAATCATATGATAATCTCAACATATGCAGAAAAAGCCTTTGACAAAATTCAGCATCCATTTATGATTAAAACTCTAAAAATGGGCATAAAAGGACCCTACCTGAACATAGTAAAGGCCATATATGATAAGCCTACAGCAAACATTATTCTCAATGGTGAAAAACTAAAAGATTTCCCCCTAAGATCAGAAACAAGACAAGGGTGTCCACATGCACCACTATTATCCAACATAGTTCTGGAAGTCCTGGCTATAGCAATCAGAGGAAAAAAAAAAAAAAAAAATTAAAGGAATCCAGATTGGAAAAGAAGAAGTAAAGTTCTCACTGTTTGCAGATGACATGATATTGTACATAGAAAACCCTAAAGATAGTATCAGAAAATTGCTAGAGCTAGTCAGTGAATTTAGCAAAGTTGCAGGATACAAAATCAATGCACAGAAATCACTTGCATTTCCATATACTAACAATGAAAAATCAGAAAGAAAAATTAAGGAATGAATCCATTCATCATTGCAACAAAAATAATTAAATATCTATTGGAAAAGACTCTGATCCTGGGAGGGATTAGGGGCAGGAGGAGAAGGGGACGACAGAGGATGTGATGGCTGGATGGCATCACTGACTCGATGGACGTGAGTCTGAGTGAACTCCGGGAGTTGGTGATGGACAGGGAGGCATGGCGTGCTGCAATTCATGGAGTCACGACTGAGCGACTGAACTGAACTGAGGAATAAACTTACCTAAGGAGATAAAAGAACTGTACACAGAAAATTACAAGACACTATGAAAGAAATCAAAGACAACATAAACAGATGGAGAGATATTCCATGTTCCTGGATAGGAAGAATCAGTATTGTGGAAATGACTATACTACCAAACACAATCTACAGGTTCAATGTGATCCCTGTCAAATTACCAATGGCATTTTTTTCACAGAACAAGAACAAAAAATTTCACAATTCATATGGAAAAACAAAAGACCCCGAATAGACAAAATAGTCTTGAGAAAGAAGAATGGAGCTGGAGAAATGAACCTTCCTGACTTCAGATTATACTACAAAACTGCAGTCACCAAGACAGTATGGTATTGGCCCCCAAACAGAAATACAGACAAATGGAACAAGACAGAAAGCCCAGAAATAAACCCATGCCCCTATGGGTACCTTAGTTTTGACAAAGGGGGCAAGAATATACAATGGGGCAAAGACAGACTCTTCAATAAATGGTTCTGGGAAAACTGAACAGCGACATGTAAAAGAATGAAATTAGAACATTTCCTAACACCATACACAAAGATAAACTCAACATGGATTAAAGACCTAAATGTAAGACTAGAAACTATAAAACTCTTAGAGGAAAACATAGGCAGAACACTCGGTGACATAAGTCAAAGCAAGATCCTCTATGACACACATCCTAGAGTTATGGAAAAAAAAACAAAAGTAAACAAGTGGGACCTGATTAAACTTAAAAGCTTTTGCACAGCAAAGGAAACTATAAGCAAGGTTAAATGGAAGAAAATAATAGCAAATGATACAACTGACAAAGGACTAATTTCCAAAATATACAAGGAGTTCATACAACTCAATGCCAGAAAAACAAACAACCCAAAAAAGTGGGAAAAAGACCTAAATAGTCATATCTCCAAAGAAAATATACAGATGGCTGACAAACACATGAAAATATGTTCAGCATTGTCCATCATTCAGTCAGTTCAGTTCAGTCGTTCAGTCCTGTCCGACTCTTTGCAACCCCATGAATTGCAGCACACCAGGCTTCCCTGCCCATCACCAACTCCCGGAGTTCACTCAAACTCACGTCCATCGAGTCAGTGATGCCATGCAGCCATCTCATCCTCTGTCGTCCCCTTCTCCTCCTGCCCCCAATCCCTCCCAGCATCAGAGTCTTTTCCAATGAGTCAACTCTTCGCATCAGGTGGCCAAAGTACTGGAGTTTCAGCTTTAGCATCATTCTGAGAGAGTCAGTTCCTAGGCAGGTTGATAAGGAGTCTAGGGGTCCCCAAGGACAGAGGGGTCTGGAATTCTCAAGGAGGAAGAAAGGACAAACTTTTTTTCTTTCTCCACATTCCTTAGGATTATATAACAATAATGTATCCTGCCTAAGAACAGTCTTTGGATTAAACCTTCTGTTATCTTAAAATGTTAATTATGGGAGTAGACCTGGTCTTTACAAGGATGTATCTTGCTTAAGGACAGTGTTATCTTAAAATGTAAATTATGGGAGTAGGTCTGATGAGGTCTTTACAACTCCAGACATTCTTTGGATTATATAACTTCATTGTTAACACTAGCAAGCGGGTACTCTTTCTGCCCCCTTCTGATGCCTATGTCAGAAGTTTTCTCTATCTCCTTTATACCTTAATAATATATATATATATTATTTTTTATATATATATATATATATATAATATACCTTTTATTACACAAAAGCTCTGAGCGTTCAAGCCTCATTTCTGGCCCTGGATTGAATTCTTCTCCTCTGGGGGCCAAGAATCCTGGTGTCTTCACGTGATTCAACAACAACCTTTCAATTCCTTCCAAAGAACACCCAGGACTGATGTCCTTTAGAGTGGACTAGTTGGATCTCCTTGCAGTCCAAGGACTGTCAAGAGTCTTCTCCAACACCACAGTTCAAAAATATCAATTCTTCGGTGCTCAGCTTTCTTCACAGTCCAACTCTCACATCCATACCTGACTACTGGAAAAACCATAGCCTTGACTAGATGGACCTTTGTTGGCAAAGTAATGTCTCTGCTTTTGAATATGCTATCTAGGTTGGTCATAACTTTCCTTCCAAGGAGTAAGCGTCTTTTAATTTCATGGCTGCAGTCACCATCTGCAGTGATTTTGGAGCCCCCCAAAATAAAGTCTGACATGTTTCCTACTGTTTCCCCATCTATTTCTTCATTATTAGAGAAATGCAAATCAAAACTACAATGAGAGGTCACCCCACACTGGCCATCTTCAAAAAGTCTACAAACAATAGATGCTGGAGAGGGTGTGGAGAAAAGGGAATGCTCTTTCACTGTTGGTGGGAATGTAAATTGATACAGCCACTATGGAAGACAGTATGGAGATTCTTTAAAAAACTAGGAATAAAACCACCATATGACCCAAAAATCCCACTTCTAGGCATATACCCTGAGAAAACCAGAATTGAAAAAGACACATGTTTCTTACTGTTCATTGCAGCACTATTTACAATAGCTAGAACATGGAAGTAACCTGGATGTCCATCGACAGATGAATGGATAAAGAAGTTGTGGTACATATACACAACAGAATATTACTCAGCCCTAAAAAGGAACATATTTGAGTCAGTTCTGATGAGGTGGATGACCCTAGAACCTGTTATACAGAGTGAAGTGAGTCAGAAAGAGAAAGATAAATATTGTATTCTAATGCATATATGGAGAAGGAAATGGCAACCCACTCCAGTATTCTTGCCTGCAGAATCCTATGGACAGAGGAGCCTGGTGGGCTGCTGTCCACAGAGTCAGACACAACTGAAGTCCGACATAGCAGCAGCAGCAATGCGTATATATGGAATCTAGAAGAATGGTGCTGAAGAATTTATTTACAGGGCAGCAGTGGAGAAGCAGACGCAGAGAATAGACTTATGGACATGGGGAAAGGGGAGGACAGGGTGAGATGTATGAAAAGAGTAACTTGGAAACTTATATTACCATATGTAAAATAGCCAATGGGAATTTGCTGTATGGCCCAGGAAACTCAAACAGGCCTCTATATCAATCTAGAGAGGTGGGATGGGGCAGGATATGGGAGGGAGGTTCAAAAGGGAGGGGATATATACCTATGGCTGATTCATGTTGAGGTTTGATAGAAAACAACAAGTTTATAAAGCAATTATCCTTCAGTTAAAAAAAAATTTAAAAATACTGGGTATAGAACTGCCATATCACCCAGAAATCCCACTGCTGGGCATATACCCCAAGGAAAGCAGAATTGAAGATTATATGTACCCCAATGTTCATTGCAGCACTATTTACAATAGCACTCTGCTTATTTAACTTCTATGCAGAGTATATCATGTGAAATGCTGGGCTGGATGAAGCACAAGCTAGAATCAAGATTGCTGGGAGAAATATCAATAATCTCAGATATGCTGATGATACCAGCCTTATGGCAGAAAGCAAAGAAGAACTAAAGAGTGTCTTGATGAAAGTGAAAGAGGAGGGTGGAAAAGCTGGCTTAAAACTCAACATTCAAAAAATGAATATCATAGCATCTGGTCCCATTACGTCATGGCAAATAGATGGGGAAACAATGGAAACAGAGACTTTATTTTGGGGGGCTCCAAAATCACTACAGATAGTGACTACAGCCATGAAATTAAAAGATGCTTGCTCCTTGGGAGAAAAGCTATGATCAACCTCAGTTCAGTTCAGTTCAGTTGCTCAGTCGTGTCTGACTCTTTGCGACCCCATGAATCACAGCATGCCAGGCCTCCTTGTCCATCACCAACTCCTGGAGTTCACCCAGACTCAAATGTCCATAGAGTCAGTGATGCCATCCAGCCATCTCATCCTCTGTCGTCCCCTTCTCCTCCTGCCCCCAATCCCTCCCAGCATCAGTCTTTTCCAATGAGTCAACTCTTCGCATGAGGTAGACAGCATATTAAAAAGCAGAGACATTACTTTGCGAACAAAGGTCCATCTAGTCAAAGCTATGATTTTTCCAGTAGACATGTATGAATGTGAGAGTTGGACTATAAAGAAAGCTGAGCGCTGAAGAATTGATAGTCTTGAACTGTGGTGTTGGAGAAGACTCTTGAGAGTCCCTTGGACTGCAAGAAGATCCAACCAGTCCATCCTAAAGGAGATCAGTCCTGGATGTTCATTGGAAGGACTGATGCTGAAGCTGAAACTCCAATACTTTGGCCACCTGATGTGAAGAACTGACTCATTGGAAAAGACCATGATGCTGGGAAAGATTGAAGGTGGGAAAAGGGGACAACAGAGGATGACATGGCTGGATAGCATTACTGACTCAATGGACATGAGTTTGAGCAAGCTCCAGGAGTTGGTGTAGGACAGAAACCCCTTCATTCCATGGGGTGCCATAGACCCCGACATGACTGAGTGACTGAAGTGGGCTGAACTGAGGAGATGGAAACAACCTAGACGTCCATTGACAGATGAATGGATAAGGAAGTTGTGGTACATATACACACTGGAATATTACTCAGCTATAAAAAGGAGCATATTTGAGTCAGTTCTGGATGAACCTGGAGCCTATTATACAGAGTGAAGTAAGTCAGAAAGAGAAAGACACATATTGTATATTAATGCATATAATGGAATTTAGCAAGATGGTACTGATGGTGCAAGTTAGCAAAGGAGACACAGATTTAAAGAAGAGACTTTTGAACTCAGTGGTAGAAGGTGAGGGTGGGATAATTTGAGAGAATAGCACTGAAACATGTACATTACCATATGTAAAACAGATGACCAGTGCAAGTTAGATGCATGAAGCAGGGCTCCCAAAGTAAGTGCTCTGGGACAACCCAGGGGAATGGGGTTGGGGGGAAGGTGGGAGGAGGTTTGGGATGGGGGAGACATATGTATACCTGTGGCCGATTCATGTTGATGTATGGCAAAAACCATCACAATATTGTAATTATTCACCAATTAATTAATTTTAAAAAATGACCACAATGGTTGTGATGTGGTTTGGGTGTTTCCTGGCTTCACATATGGTGACTGCTGACACTTCCCCTCAAAGGTGTTCCTTTCCACTGGGAACATCCACGTGTGGATCCTGTATTGTGGGCACTGGCTGTCACTCAGGAGCCTCCCCTCAGCTTCTGCATCCCATGGAGTCCCCCCACCCTCTTTCTGCTGAGCTTGTCTCACCCCTGACCAGAGGCACTTCTGGGTGTTGTCGTTTAGTCCCTCAATCATGTCCAACTCTTTGTAGCCCCATGGACCACAGCATGTCAGGTTTCCTTATCCTTCACTATCTCCCAGAGTTTGCTTAAACTCATGTCCATTGAGTTGGTGATGCCATCCAACCATCTCACCCTCTATCAGTCCTTTCTCCTGCCCTCAATCTTTCCCAGCCTCAGAGTCTTTTCCAGTGAGTCAGCTCTTTGCATTAGGTGGCCAAAGTATTGGAGGTTCAGCTTCAGCATCAGTCCTTCCAATGAATATTCAGGGTTGATTTCCTTTAGGATTGACTGGTTTGATCTCCTTGTAGTCCAAGGGCTCTCAAGAGTTCTCCAGCACCAGTTTTAAGGCATCAATTCTTCAGTGCTAATCAATTTCAGTCACTTTAAAAGATGCTACTCAGCGCCCTGACTCTACTCTTGGACCCTCAGCAACTTGGTACTACCTGTGACTGTCCCACCGGGGCCAGATGATACATGTCCCAGCTTCATTGTGCCTCAGGTGGGCAGTGTCTCTGTGGCTCCTTAGCAGGTGTGAGCCACAGGTGCTTACAAAAGTAAGCTGTTCACTACTTTCGGCTCTTTGGCTGCCTTCCCTTTCCTGGATAACTTCCTCACTTTCTTATAAGGACCCTCTGCAGTTGCCTCCTGTGTAGACACCTGCTCTCAGATCTGTGTCCAGGGGGAAGTCACCAGGAGGATACCTGAGAGGAAGCACAGCTACACCCCCTTTGATGGATGTGTAATTGGCTCCCACCATGGCCATTGCTGTTTGTTTAGCTGCCAAGCCCAGCCATAGCCTCTCATTCCCACTCTTCCCAGCCACTGGGTCTTCTGGATCCTTCAGTTCCAAAGGACTCCTGACAAGATCTCTGAGAGGTGCCCTGGGACCTTCACTGGACTCTGAATCATATGATGGCACAGTCTCCCACCCCTTCCTCATAGAGGGTGAGATAGGAAAAAACCACAGCATTGCAAAATCTCTCCCGAATAAATCTCTTTAGAGCAGAGCTCCTGGTTTTGGGTGCAAGATGCATTTATTTTGCAGCATCTTTTTCAAGGCCCCATAGGTACTAGCCCCTCACTTTAGAATAGTGGGTTGGAGGCACCTGCGGTTTTGAGCTTTATCCAGTTTTAACCCACTGTTGTCAAGGTGAGTGCTCAGGGCTATAGAAGGGCTCCAAGCACAGGAGGAGGTGAGAGCATTGTGAAGGTGGGGCCTTGGGCTTGCCTCCTGGGCACCTGTGACAAGGAGACATTTCATCAGTGATGTTAGTGGAAAGTACAAATGTGTGCTCAGACTTTAGAGGTTAGCTGTGTGGTCAGTACTGCACTAGTCAGTGTTCTCCAGGAGATACATATCTGTATCCCTCTATGTATGTTTCAGTGTATCTACCTATGTATTTCTGTATGTTTCTGTGTATCTACCTACCTGTGTATCTACCTGTCTACCTATGCATCTATCTACATATGTATCTGGGCTTCCCCTATGGCTCAGCAGGAAAGAATCCGCTTGCAATGCAGGAGATGTGGGTTTGACCCCTGGGCTGGGAAGATCCCCTGAAGGAGGAAATGGCAACCCACTCCAGTGTTCTTGCCAGGATAATCCCATGAACAGAGGAGCCTGGCAGGCTACTGTCCATAGGGTCGCAAAGAGTCAGATACGACTGAAGCGACCAATCACGCACATACCTGTGTATCTATCTGTCTACTGATATATCTATTTATCTACCTATATATGTATCTGTCTATCTACCTATGTATCTACTTTCTATCTATGTATCTATGAATCTATGTATGTATCTGTAGCTCTAGGTCTATCCATCTATCGATCTACGTATCTTTCTCCTTCTATCACAGAGTTATTACAAGGGCTCTGCTCATGTGATTATGGAGGCTGGCAAGTCCAAAATCTGTAGGCCCAATATCCCAGTGTGAGTGAAGGCTGGGAGCTGCTGTTGAACCAGGAAGAGCCTGGAAACAGTGAGGCAGGAGAATCTGCTTTCTCAGGGAAAGGTTAGCTTTTGTTCTATTTTGGCTTCCAACAGATTGAACAAGGCCCACCCACCCTGGGGAGGGCAATCTGCTTTACTCCATCTGCTGATTCAAATGTTGATCTCATCCAGAAACACTTAAAGACACACCCAGAATATTGTTTGAGCAGACAACTGGGCATACCACGATCCAGTCATATTGACACAGAAAATTAACCATTGCAGCTACCAAATTAAGAAAAAAAACCCAGCAGGTTTTAGAATCATTGACAAATGTTTGAAATCTTGATCAAACTTCTGTGAGAGTTTGGAGACAGTAGGAGGAGAGACAATGGACTATATTTAGAACTTTCTTGTGTTTGCTCACTGAATGCTGCCAATCAATTTGTGCAGTGAGAAATATTATTTCCAGTATATCAAGGAGGAAGCTGATACTCAGAGAGGTGAAGGAACTTACCCAAGCCCATGCGAACAGTGATCTGTGAAGAGGACAGGATGAGGCAGATGGTGTCTGGAAATTTACCATTCAGTTCAGTTCAGTCACTCAGTTGTGTCCGACTCTTCGCGACCCCATGAATCGCAGCACACCAGGCCTCCTTGTCCATCACCAACTCCCGGAGTTCACTCAGACTCACATCCATCGAGTCAGTGATGCCATCCAGCCATCTCATCCTCTGTCATCCCCTTCTCCTCCTGCCCCCAATCCCTCCCAGCATCAGAGTCTTTTCCAATGAGTCAGCTCTTCGCATGAAGTGGCCAAAGTACTGGAGTTTCAGCTTTCTAATTTACCATTAGAAACTAAGAATTTTGGAAGAAGGACTTATTGTCTTTACAGAGCAAAGTTCACTTGCAGCTATATTATGATCCACATATTGTTTTAGTTTCCTAGGGCTGGCATAACAAATTACCATTCATTGGATTTTTTAAGACAATGGGTATTCTCTTACAGTTGAGGCCAGAGCTCCAAAATGAAGGTGTCAGCCACATTCTCTCTGAAGTCTCCAGGGAAAGGACCGTTTCTGCTTCTCCCTACCCTGTGGCCAGTGTGCCGGCATTCCCTGGCGTGTAGGTGCATCACCTCAACCACGTGGTGGTCTCCCTGTGTGTCTGCACCTTATTCTCCCTATCCATCTGGGTTCAAATCTGCATCTTCTTACAAGGACACCAGTCACTGAATTTAGGGCTCACCCCAAACCAGCATAACCTTGTCTTGACTTGATTACATCTGCAAAGAGCCTATTTCCAAGTAAGGTCACATTCACAAGGACCAGGGGGTTAGGACTTCAAGTCTTTGGGGTGATGCAGTTCTGCCCACTGTACACACTAATGGGCACTTTCTCCTTGAGTTAGGATTTCCTGTTGGAGGAGACTGGACAGAAGGAAGTCACAGAAGGCACTGACGGCGGCTGTGTGGTTTGAAGCCATAGTGCCAAGGGTCATGGAGCCAGATTTCTGGGAAAAGGCATGGGAGTTGTAGGTTCCTTTTTGGTTTCCTGGGACACTCCTGGGATTATTTGTACGCATAGTACAAGTGATGACCACCAACACCTTGCCTGTCATTTTATCTTTGTCTATTTCACAGTTTCCCCCAGATACAGCCCTGAACAAAAAAGCCCCACATGTGTGACATCGAAATTCTTCCCTGTACACTTACTATCTTAAAACCTATTTAGTTTGGGATTGACATGTATACACTGCTGTATTTAAAATAGATAACCAAAAAGAATTTCCTGTATAGCACAGGGAACTCTGCTTCCTGACCCAGGGATCGAACCCAGGTATCCCACATTGCAAGCAGAGGCTTTAACCTCTGAGCCACCAGGGAAGCCCCTAAATGGGAAAAGAATTCAAAAAATAATATTATATATATATATATGTATATATATATAGCTGTACACTTTGCTGTACACCTAAAACTAAAGTAACATTACTAATCAACCATGCTACAATATAAAATAAAAAATTTTAAATTATCTTAAAAATTAATAATCCAATTTAGGAAAACTTAAAAAAAAATATTTAAGAGTTGGAGCTGTCCTAAGAGGAAAATTTAGGGAGTGGAGTAAGAATTCTCCAAACTAGGAAGCCATAGTTTTCCTAATTTTGAACCAAGGAATGAAGCTTGTCAGATCTGTCTTAACTTGAACTCCATCCTTCTGTGTCAACCCATCCTGACAAGATGTACTGCGTCTCATAGACCCTGTTCACACTGTTTTTAAGATATCTCCTGTCCCTTAATAGCTGGAATGAACAAACACATCCTGGAGAAATTATAAAAGCTATGAGCAGTGAATACAGAGTTCACCTCTTTTGGTACAAATATACCAAAAGATCTATACAAAATCTGGGTGGTTAACTTAAGAATAAGATGTGGTTAGATCACCTTTATTAAGTTTTTATTTTTTCTTGTCTAAATTTTCTTTGGAAACATTTCCTTTAGGATAAGTACCAGATCTTAAAAATGTATTGCCTAAAGGTAAGTGTTGGAAAGTTTTCAATAATTCAAAATACAGGTGTATGATGGAATCAGGTTTGAAAACTGCACAACCTTCATTTGGCAGCATCTGTGGAGTTCTGCTGTGCTGATTGCAAGGGTCAAGGATAAAAATAAATGGGGTTACCAAGCTTCTTGGTGCTTTAGATGGAAGATAAGAATGAAGTAGTTCATCTCTGATGCGTCCTAAGGGGTGTACAGACAGGATGACCCTGTAAGGTATTATTATTTTGAATAAAGGGTAGTTTCTAGGACTATGATTTTGCTTTTCTTCATTTTACCAAAATATGAAAACAGGTCTATTGTATTAACTGAGTTTCCATGGTATCATAAATAAGATATTTTCTCTTTCACAGCTTTTGCTCATTATTAAACTTGTCAAGACCACTCCTCATTTTTATCAATTCATTTGGAAATTTTCAGTAGACAGCAAACCTTCTGTATTCATGGGAACAGACTCTTCAGTTTCAACCAAGCTCAGATTGAAAACTACCAAGAAAAATAAAGTTCCAGAAAGCAAAACTTGAATTGTCTCCTCCTTGGGAACTATTTACATGGCATTTCCATTGTATTTACAACTATTTACTTAGCATTTACATTGAATTAAGTATTATAAGCAGTCTGTTGTTGTTGTTGTTCAGTCACTCAGTCCTGTCGGACTCTTTGCGACCCCAGTGACTGCAGCACATCAGGTTTCCCTGTCCTTCATCATCTCCCTGAGCTGCTCAAACTCAAGTTCATTGAGATGTTGATGCCATCCACCATCTCATCCTCTGTTGTCCCCTTCTCCTCCCACCTTCAATCTTTCCCAGCATCAGGGCATTTTCTAATGTGTTGGCTCTTTGTATCAGGTGGCGAAAGTATTGGAGCTTCAGTTTCAGCATCAGTCTTTCCAAAGAATATTCAGGACTGATTTCCCTTAGGATTGACTGGTTTGATCTCCTAGCAGTCCAAGGGACTCTCAAGAGTCTTTTCCTACACCACATTTCAAAAGCATCAATTCTTTGGTGCTCAACCTTTATGGTCCAAGTCTCACATCCATACATGACTATGTGGGAGGGTGTGCATAAGTTATGTGCAAACATAATACCATTTACATAAGGAACTTGAGCATCTATGAATTTTGGCACCCCAAGGGTGCCAATCCTGGATCCAGTTCCCTGTGGATACAAAGGGATGTTTATATAAATAGGTAGCTATCAGATGTTTAGACTAGAGTAGTACCCTATATTGGAGAAGGCAATGGCACCCTACTCCAGTACTCTTACCTGGAAAATCCCATGGATGGAGGAGCCTGGTAGGCTGCAGTCCATGGGGTCATGAAGAGTCGGACACAACTGAATGACTTCCCTTTCACTTTTCACTTTCATGCATTGCAGAAGGAAATGGAAACCCACTCCAGTGTTCTTGCCTGGAGAATCCCAGGGATGGGGGAGCCTGGTGGGCTGCCATCTATGGGGTCACACAGAGTTGGACACAACTGAAGTGACTTAGCAGCAGCAGCAGCAGTACCCTATATACAAACGAGTTCCATTCCAAGAGTCCAATTTGTTCATAAATCCAAGAAAGTTAGCCGAGGTACCCAACTAACACAATCAGCTATATAGTACTGTACTGTAATAATAGGTTTATAATACTTAGCACACAAATAATACATAAAAAGTAAATAAACACAAAAAATAAAGGAAACGTTTTCAGTCTTACAGCACAGTACCATCAAGAGTACAGTACAGAAATACAGAGGCTGCATCAAGTGAACAGACAAGAAGAGTTACTGACTGGAGGAGGGAGAGGAAGTGGGAGATGGTAGAGCTGAAGGGTCATCAGCAATAGGAGACAGAGGGCAAACTGCCATTTTACTCATGCCTGACATTGATGGAACACACGTTCAGATCTTTAACAGTTTACACTTTCAGGTTTGAATGTAGGGGACCTACTGTATTGCTTGCTACAATTTATGGAACGTCAACCCATGTTGGGAATTTGGGTTGGTTATTGGTAGCTCTGTAAACAAAATAAGGACATTTCAAGTGTCTCCTTACAGATCCTTCTTAGCACAAGGATCACCTTGGAACCCATGGTGCTGTGTGCTTGGAAACGTTCATTCCTACCTAGGACTGGAGGTGGTGTGGAAAGAGAAATGCTAGAGCTTGCAGCTCCTTCCTTCAACCCAAGTCCCGAGACTTTTCAGGGCTGGAATCCAAGGCACTCACATAGACCCACATCTGCTCACAACATGCCATATCCAAGCTGGAGTGTGAACACTTCCCTTTCTGATTTTTCTTTTTCCCCCAAGTTTTATCACCAGGTGTAAAACTTAGACATGACCAGCCAGAAGCATCCAGGGCTTCCCAGGCTAGTGGTAAAGAACCCTCCTGCCAATGCAGGAGACAAGATAAAAGTGGGTTCAGTTCCTGGGTTGGGAAGATACCCTGAAGAGGGAAATGGCAACCCACTGCAGAATTCTGGCCATGAACAGAGGAGCTGGTAGTCTACAGTTCATGGGGTCATAAGGAGTCAGACACAACCAAAGTGACTTAGGACACACACATACACAGCCAGAAGCATAAATGAAGTGATGTGACAATGTGGGGGTGGTCAGCCACAGGTGTGCAGATGTTTCATAGGGAGGAGAAGGTGTGACAAGGGCTGTCCCCTTAGATGCCTGGTGGAGCTTCAGGGGCATGGGCAGGGGTCTCGGGGGATAATGATCGTTTCTCACTCTGCTCTGAGAAGTAGCAGCTGTGTGATGTTGGATGAAGCACATCTTCTCTCTGGGGTTCAGCTCCCTCATCTGCAAAATAAATAATGGGAGAAGACGCCTCACCCAACAGGGTTATCATAGTATCGAGTGGAGAATGGGAAGCAGAGGAACTGAACAGGGTATCAACCCATGAGAAGTCACAATCACATCATGGCAGTGGTTTAGTCTGCATGTCATGGCCGACTCTCTGTGATCCCCTGGACTGCATCCCTCCAGGCTCCTCTGTCCATGGGATTCCCCAGGCAAGACTACTGGAGTGGGTTGCCATTTCCTTCTCCAAGGAATCTTTCAGACCCAAGGATCGAACCCAGGTCTCCCACATTGCAGGTGGTTTCTTCATCATCTGAACCACCAGCAAAGTCCAATCACATCATGTGCATCTAACAAAGTTCCTGGTATGTAATGGATACTTTTTAAAAAGACTGTGGAATTAATTCAAAATGAATAAATGAAGGGTTACAGGGAGGAGTTCAGAGACCAGAGCTGCAGGAGGGTATTTCTAGGTTCAAGGTTCACTGCTGAAGTAGGAAAGAAAACAAGATATGTAATTTCACATGTATTTATGAGGCAGCTACTGTTTTCAGAGCTTTGTGCTGGGCAAGTTGGGAGAGAGGTGGGCTTTGTGAGATGCGGAAACTACATTTCAGCTGGCAGTCCTCAGCCACCCCTGAGAAAAGGAGGTGAAAACATCATAAGTCACATTTTATGTGTATATATGTGAGACTGTTCTGCTGTTGTTCAGTTGCTAAGTCATGTCCAACTGTCTGCGACCCTGTGGACTGTAGCATGCCAGGCTCCTCTGTCCTCCACTATCTCTAAGAGTGTGCTAAGATTCATGTCCATTGAGTTGGTGATGCCATCTAACCATTTCATCCTCTGCCTCCTCCTTCTCCTTTTGCCTTCAATCTTTCCCAGCATCAGGGTTTTCTCCAAAGAGTCGACTCTTCACATCAGGTGGCTGAAGTATTGGAGCTTCAGCCACAGCCTTCCCAATGAATATTCAGGGTTGATTTCCTTTAGGGTTGACTGGTTTGATCTCCTTGCTGTCCAAGGGATTCTCAAGAGTCTTCTCCAGTACCACAATTCGAAAGCATCAAGCCTATACTTCTGGTCTATTTGTATTTGAGCCACTACTGAAGTGTCCCAATTAATGCACTTCTATAGTAAACCTTGAAATGTAGTGTGTAAGTCCTCCCACTTCATGTTTCTATATGGTCTTGACTCTTCTAGGTCCTACACACTCCTATATTTGTTTTAGAATCACATTGTTAAATTCCACCAAAAAAGCTGTTGGAATTTTGGTTGGTATTATGTTGACTTCATAGATCAGCTTAGAGAAGAGCTGTCATAACAATATAAGCTTCCCTATTTGTGATCACAATCTATTTTTCCATTAAGTTGTCTTCTTTCATTTCTTAGTAATATATTTTTACTTTCATGATGGTGATCACGCACACACTTTGCTAGAATTATTCCTAGGTATTTATTTTTTGGATGCTATTGTAAAAAGTATTTTTTTAATTTATTTTAAGATTATGTGTCACTTTATAAGCCTCTCTGGTGGCTTCCCTGATGGCTCAGATGGTAAAGAATCTGCTTGCAATCCAGGAGACCTGAGTTCAATCCCTGTGTCAAGAAGATCCCCTGGAGCAGGGAATGGCAACCCACTCCAGTATTCCTCCCTGGAGAATTCCATGGAAAGAGGAGCCTGGCAGCCTACAGTTTATGGGGTTACAAAGAGTTGGACACAACTGAATGACTAACACTTTTACTTTAGAAGCCTCAGCTTGAGTTCAACTCTCCCATTTACTAGCTGTGTGTCTGGGGACACTTGCCCTTACCTACCTCAGTTTCCTCATCTATAACTGGAGTTGTAACAGTTCCTCCATTACCATATTATTGAGGGAATCACCTAGAAGTGAGTGCCAGACTAAGATATTCTCCAGCACTGCCTGGATGATGTAATACCTTGGGTAAGTTGGTTGTAGGCCTTTTGGGGGTTCAAAGTTTGGGAAAATTCAGTAAGTATTAGCGTCTTTCTAGATGTGCATTCATGCAAGCCACTTCAGTCATGTCCTACTCTTTGTAACCTCATGGACTATAGTCCGTCAGGCTCCTCTATCCATGGGAATCTCCAGGCAAGAATACTGGAGTGAGTTGCCATGCCCTCCTCCAGGGGATCTTCCTGACCCAGGTATTGAACCTCTCATTTCTTATGTCTCCTGTACTGGCAGGTGGGTTCTTTACCACTAATGCCATCTGTGAAGCCCTCTTTCCACATATTCTCTTGTAAAGCCAGTTTTGTTTTTTTTTTTTTTTTAATTTCTGCAAGAGAAACAAACCATCAGATCTTTAAAGTGGGAGAATTCCTGCAAGATGAGTGGATCTATACTGTTGTCAAAGTGTTCACAATTTGGAGGGGGCAAGCACTTTTCCATTTTGTATTTTTGCAATTCCTAGTGAGGACACCATTGTGAGAGCTCAATGGAGGCCTTTTGCAGAAGCCGTCTGCCTCATGACCACCATTTAGGACCACTTAGTCCCCAAATGTACCAGGCCAGTGTTCTGCATGTATTATTTTCTAAGTACATGGTTTCCTTTTCATCATAGTAATTGAAACTCCAACCCCCTGAAGGGGGCTGGAACATGTGAGTTTGGTCGACAGTGATCCACAGAGCCAGGGAAATCATCTGAGAGGCTGTTCTTTCTGGTAGGTCTTTGATTATGGAAAATCAACTTCCTGCAAACACATGCATCTGCTCAGTGCTCAGCTGGCCACTTTGATGGCCCATTTCCCATATTTTTAAGTCTGATGGAGGTCCTTTCTTCCCTATCCCCCATCTTTAAATGTCTTTTAGGCTTTCACTTGTGTGGATCATTTGGGGGAGTCAGTCCATTGAGGGGATAGTGGACAAAAATCTACCTTTCCATCTCCCAGAAGTGTCCTTTCCCTGTTCATATGCACACCTGCATTCCCACGAACATACCCGTCCTCACGGCTGGGGAAGACAGCCTGTGCCAATCAGGGTGGGCACTGCCAGATGAGGACACCTGCACTTGGCATCTCCTCTTCCTGTTTTCATGTTCTCTTCTCCCCTTTTGGCCTGCAGTGCCTCTCTGCCTTACTTACTGCCCCTCCAGCTATGAGATTAACAATCAGAATCTTCCCATTTCATCCATACATATACATACACCTTTTATTAAAACCATTCTAGATCTAGACATCATCATATCAATACTAAGTGAAGTAAGTCAGAAAGAGAAAGGAAATAGCCTATGATATAATTACATGTGGAATCTAAAATACGACACAAATGAACCTGTTTACAAAACAGAAGCAGACTCACAGACGTAGAGAACAGACGTGGGGTGACCAAGTGGGAGGGAGGTGAGAGGGATTGGGAGTTTGGGACTCGCAGATGTACACTACTACATATACAATGGATAAACAGCTAGGTCCTATTGTATAGGGAACTATATTCAAAATCCTGCAATAAACCATAATGGAAAAGAATATGAAAAAGAACATATATATATGGCATACATGCCTAGTCATATCCAACTCTTTTGCAATCCCATGACTGTAGCCCACCGGGTTCCTCTGCCCATGCACTTTTCTAGGCAAGAATACTGGAGTGAGTTGCCATTTCCTTCTCCAGGGGATCGTCCCCATCCAGGGATGAAACCCTTGTCTCCTGTGTCTCCTGCTTTGGTAGGTGTATTCTTTACAACTGCACCATCTGGGAAGCTCTGTGTGTGTGTGTGTGTGTGTGTGTGTGTGTGTGCGTGCATGCACATGCATGCACGTGTGTATGTGTGTATTTGATACTTTTGAACTGTGGTGTTGGAGAAGACTCTTGAGAGTCCCTTGGACTGCAAGGCGATCCAACCAGTCAATCCTAAAGGAAATCAGTCCTGAATATTCATTGGAAGGACTGCTGCTGAAGCTGAAGCTCCAATACTTTGGCCACCTGATGTGAAGGGCTGACCCACTGGAAAAGACTCTGATGCTGGAAAAGATTGAAGGCAGGAGGAGAAGGGGAGACAGAGGATGAAATGGTTGGGTGGCATTATCAACTCAACAGACATGAGTTTGAGCAAGCTCCGAGAGTTGGTGATGGACAGGGAAGCCTGGCATGCTGCAGTTCATGGGGTCGCAAAGAGTTGGACATGACTGAGTGACTGAATAGAACTGAACTGAATATATGGCTGAGTCAGTTTGCTGTACAGTAGAAATTAATGCAACATTGTAAATAAACTATACTTCAATAAAGTAAATTAAAAATACATTCTGGATCTAAATACCAGTGTTCCATGTCTAAAAAGAAACAAAATTAATTACATTAAATTCTGCCTTATAGGAAAAAAATATTTAGAAAATATTCCTGATTATTTAAAAAAAATTCAAATTGGGCTTCTTTTTACAGATGGTCAGAAAGATCCCCTGGAGAAGGGAATGGCTACTCACTCCAGTATTCTTGCCTGGGAAATCCCATAGACAGAGGAGCCTGGAGGGCTACAGTCCATGGGGTTGCAAAGAGTTGGACACAATTGAGAGACTAACACTTCCACACAGGGTGCTTGGAGATGTTTGGGGCTGCTTGGGAGTAAGGCAAATTTCCTTGGCATTTCCAGTTTGGAAACTAAAGGCAGTTCTCATAATGTTTAGCAAAAGAAAGTTAAAGTGAAAGTCACTCAGTTGTGTCCAACTCTTTGCAACCCCATGGGCTATACAGTCCATGGAATTCTCCAGGCTAGATTACTGGAGTGGGTAGCCTTTCCCTTCTCCAGGGGATCTTCCCAACCCAGGGATTGAACCCAGGTCTCCCGCATTGCAGGCAGATTCTTAACCAGCTGAGCCACCATGGAAGCCCAAGAATACTGGAGTGGGTAGCCTATCCCTTCTCCAGAGAATCTTCCTGATACAGGAATAGAACGGGGGTGTCCTGCATTGCAGGTGGATTCTTTACCAGCTGAGCTACCAGGGAAGCAATTGTTTGTGAGTCCTTTAAAAGAGCAATGGTGACAAGTAAGTTGTAAAGTCACATACAGGGACTCAATGGGTGAAACCAAAGAACAAGGTCGGGGAGGTTGTACATGCCCAGTGGCTCACAAACCCCAGGCAGATTTCACTTGCTTTGGATACCATGGCTTATCTGGCCTTTAGTGAAAAGTACCGTAGCTCCCATTTTTCTCCCAGAGTAGGAACACTTTGTGGGAAGAGGAGGAAGGTGCCTCTGGCCATAGGGTGCTCTGCTGTGTAACAGGGAAGTAAGAAACCTGCCTTCTTTCAGGGAACCCTGAAATAGAAATCTAGGCCTGATCCTTGGTCACATGGTTACCAGTGCTCATAGAAACTTAGCCTTCTCAGGCATAGAAAAACCTTATTTATCTTTAATTACCATCATGTAGTTGACTCTCAGTAAAAGACTATGAAATAAATTCATGTATAGTGGAGCTGATAGGGGCCTTTGAAGAGATCTATGTCACCCCTCTTAGTTCATAAAGAACATGAGTACCAGATTGGTTACCTGATTGCCTAGCAACCGGATGATAGCAATGAGTCCCTGGTATTCTGCTGGGTTCTACGCTCCCAGTTAGGCCACATGTAATCCACTTGATGGGGTGGCTCAGGGTGAGTCTCATGTCTTGGGTGACTTCTGTGCACACTTGCTTTCCATGAAGAGCATGAGGAGGGTCTGCCTGCACCAGATCTGTGTTGGGGGGACTCTGCTTTCTGCAGAGTTAGGCCAAAGGGTTTATAGCAACATCCACAGGATCCTGAGTATTCTTCGTCCTTTCTCAGTCAATGTGAGTGCTGCAGTGCTCTGAAGAATGTTTCTTCATCTTACACGAGCCTCCATTTCTTCCTCTGTGATGTAGGGGAGTGATCACAACATCTCACTCATTGGATTTCATAAACATGTTTGCATTGTCATCCATGGCTGGCACAGAGCACATGATCAGAAGGTATTAGCCATGTTTATTATTGTTCATTATAGATCAACTTGGTCAGCATATACCATGATAGTGGAAACAGGCATCCTCCAGATGATCAGAGAGTTGGGAGAAGCTCTTTGTCAAGGATACTTGGAGGACATTCCATATCTTTCGTTGTTGTTCAGTTGTGTCCCAATCTTTGCAACCCCATGGACTGCAGCACACTAGGCTTCCCTGTCCTTTACTATCTCCTGGAGTTTGCTCAAAGACATGTCCATTGAGTCAGTGATGCCATCTAACCATCCTCTCCTCTGTCGTTCCCTTCTCCTCCTGCCTTCAGTCTTTCCCAGCATTAGGACCTTTTCTAATGAGTGAGCTCTTTGTATCAGGTGGCTGAAGTATTGAAGCTTCAGCTTCAGCGTCAGTCCTTCCAATGAATAACCAAGGTTGATTTTCTTTGGGATTGACTGGTTTGATCTCCTTGCAGTCCAAGAGACTCTCAAGAGTCTTCTCCAGCACCAATGTTTGAAAGCAACAATTTTTCAGCACTCTGCCTTCTTTATGGTCCAACTCATATCTATAATTGACTGCTGGAAAAACCATAGCTTTGACTAAATGGACCTCTGTTGGCAAAAAAAGTCTCTGCTTTTTAATATACTCTCTAGGTTTGTCATAGCTTTTCTTCCAAGGAGCAAGTGTTTTTTAATTTCATGGCTGCAGTCACCATCTGCAGTAATTTTGGAGCTCAAGAAAAGAAAATCTGTAACTACTTCCACTTTCCCCCCATCTATTTGCCATGAAGTGATGGGACTGGATGCCATGATCTTCATTTTTTGAATGTTGAGTTTTAAGCCAGCTTTGTCACTCTCCTCTTTCACTTTCATCAAGAGGTTCTTTAGTTTCTCTTTGGTTTCTGTGAATAGAGTCGTATCTTCTTCATATCTGAGGTTCTTGATATTTCTCAGGGCAGTCTTGATTTCAGCTTGTGATTCATCCAGCCTGGCATTTCACATGATGTACTTTGCATATAAGTTAGATAAGCAATGTGACAATATACAGCCTTGGTGTACTCCTTTCTCAATTTTGAAACAGTTCATTGCTCCATGTCCAGTTCTATCTGTTGTTTCTTGACATGCATATTGGTTTCTCAGAACACAGGGAAGGTGGTCTGGTATTCCTATCTATTGAAGAATTTTCCATAGTTTGTTATGATCCACCAGTCAAAGGCTTTAGCACAATCAATGAAGCAGAAGTAGATGTTTTTCTGGAAGTCCCTGCTTTTTCTATGATCCAACCGATATTGGTAATTTGGTCTCTAGTTCCTTTGCCTTTTCTAAATCCAGCATGTACATCTGAAAGTTCTTGGTTCATGTACTGTTGAAGCCCAGCTTGAAAGAACAACATTGCATAGGAACCTGAAATGCTAGGTGCATGAATCAAGGTAAACTGGACACGGTCAAGCAGGAGATGGCAAGAGCAAACATCAAGATTTTAGAAATCAGTGAACTAAAATGGACAAGAATGAACAAATTTAATTCAGATGACCATTATGTCTACTACTATGGGCAAGAATCCCTTAGAGGAAATGGAGTAGTCCTTATTGTTAACAAAATGTTCTGAAATGCAGTCAGATCAGATCAGACCAGTCACTCAGTCTTGTCCAACTCTTTGTGACCCCATGAATCGCAGCATGCCAGGCCTCCCTGTCCATCATCAACTCCCGGAGTTCACTCAGACTCACGTCCATCGAGTCAGTGATGCCATCCAGCCATCTCATCCTCTGTCGTCCCCTTCTCCTCTTGCCCCCAATCCCTCCCAGCATCAGAGTCTTTTCCAATGAGTCAACTCTTCTCATGAGTTGGCCAAAGTACTGGAGTTTCAGCTTTAGCATCATTCCTTCCAAAGAAATCCCAGGGCTGATCTCCTTCAGAATGGACTAGTTGGATCTCCTTGCAGACCAACGGACTCT
>NW_011494609.1:10175669-10176203 GCF_000754665.1 Bison bison bison
CATGGCTGCAATCACCATCTGCAGTGATTTTGGAGCCCAGAAAAATAAAGTCTGACACTGTTTCCACTGTTTCCCCATCTATTTCCCATGAAGTGGTGGGACCAGATGCCATGATCTTTGTTTTCTGAATGTTGAGCTTTAAGCCAACTTTTTCACTCTCCACTTTCACTTTCATCAAGAGGCTTTTGAGTTCCTCTTCACTTTCTGCCATAAGGGTGGTGTCATCTGCATATCTGAGGTTACTGATATTTCTCCCGGCAATCTTGATTCCAGCTTGTGTTTCTTCCAGTCCAGCTTTTCTCATGATGTACTCTGCATAGAAGTTAAATAAGCAGGGTGACAATATACAGCCTTGACGTACTCCTTTTCCTACTTGGAACCAGTCTGTTGTTCCATGCCCAGTTCTAACTGTTGCTTCCTGACCTGAATACACATTTCTCAAGAGGCAGATCAGGTGGTCTGGTATTCCCATCTCTTGCAGAATTTTCCACAGTTTATTGTGACCCACACAGTCAAAGGCTTTGGCATAGTCAA